>NC_140998.1:33553163-33930663 GCF_052327205.1 Somniosus microcephalus | reverse complement strand
ACTTCTTTTTGCAGCTTACATTACAAAGGTATTTGAAATACTAGCATTGTTGCTTCCACCCTATAACTGCAAAACTCGTAGAAATATAAAACCATCGGATCCACAGAGCTGTCTTAAATAATTCACCTGACTTCAGAATATGGAGCTCATTCACGCTTTGAGTTGGTGAATTATGTAATTCATCCACATATTGTGTGTGCATACCTGCTAATCCAATAATGGATCAGTTGCTGTACTGGCTAAGAATCATGCCTATAAAGTAAAGCCTGATCCAAACTGTTCCTATCAACCAGCAGACTTTCCTTCGGATTACTGTCTGGTGAATGACACTTTATTTGAATAATAAAGCTATCCTTCAAACAAATGTTCTCATGAATCAGATGTACATGAAGACTAAGATGATTAAAAGATTAAAGGATTTGATAGGGTAGAGAGGAACTATTTCCCCTGGTGGGAGAATCCAGAACAAGGGGGCATTAGCTTAAAATTAGAGCTAGGCGTTCAGGGGTGGTATCAGGAAGCACTTCCTCACACAAAGACTAGTGGAAACCTGGGACTCTCTCTCCCCAAAAAGCTGTTGAGGCTGGGGGTCAATTGAAAATGTCTAAGTTTTGTTAGGCCAGGGTATCAAGAGATACGGAACCAAGGCGGGTAAATGGAGTTAAGAGACAGATTACCCAGGATCTAACTGAATGGTGGAACAGGCTCAAGGGGCTAAATGGCCTACTCCTGCTCCTATCTTCTGTGTTTCTATGTTTCTGTAAATGGCCTACTCCTGTTCCTGTGTTCCGAAGTGATGTTTACTGCTAGTGTTAAAAAGGCTGTTCCATTAAATCAGACTGAACCAAACCAAATCAATTTTACTTTTTAAAAAAAAGCAGGGTAGATTCTCCTCAATTCAGGAGTGAAGACCATGATACCTGGATCTGTTTGTTTCAGGCAAAAAAAAATATTTTTGGAAACTCCCTAATGTTAAAGTTTCACTTACCCCTGTATATATAACACTTTAGCACAACACATTACACACTGCTTGGAACTTTCTTTTTCTCAGGCGCTCCATAGATTGCTTGAAGGTGTCCTGTCTGATGCAGTGACCACCGATCCCTCTCCCATGGCTGGTTCTTCCAGTTAGTATTCGGTAAGGCGTCAATCGCAGTATAGGTAGCACCTGGTAGGATGGCGTCATTTGTATTTTTACGAGACCAAAGACAGTTTTGAAAGAGAAGGAAATGATCTTCTTGGCCGATATCACGTAAACTTTGACAAAGTTTGCACATTCTCCCCGTGTTTGCGTGGGTTTCCTCCGGGTGCTCCGGTTTCCTCCCACAGTCCAAAGATGTGCGGGTTAGGTTGATTGGCTATGATAAATTGACCCTTAGTGTTAGGGGGATTAAATACGTGGGGTTACGGGGATAGGGTGGGATATGTGTTGGTGTAGGGGTTACGGGGATCGGGTGGGATACGTGTCGGTGTAGGCTCGATGGGCCGAAATGGCCTCTATCTGCACTGTGGGGTTTCTGTGATTCTGTGAAAGAGCAGCAACGTAACAACCGTCGCTGCAGCTCAGAGTGAGCCATCCTACATGAAGTGCTTTGACTTATTTCCAAGAGAAGTGATCAGCTGCTGTTTTAAAAACAATTTGTCTTAAGCTTTTTCCTTACATTCATTTTTGGACAGACAGAATGGCCGATATATGATGAATCTGCACCAATTCCTAAGTTACTTCCCTTGCTAATAATATACGTACAATAAAAAACCTAAACTTTCCTTTCGTTATACAGTTGTTACAATCATAGTTAATTATAGAGGAGAAATTGTCAAAACAACTGAATATATGAAGTTTTTTTTAACTTAGCAATGGCCTTCATTTGAAATCAACAGAAATGTGGTATATCGGTGACAATTTGGTTTTTCAGATCACAGATGGTTCTTCCTTGTCTCCACTTACAGCAGTTTTGGATTGCCTGAGTACAGCCTCATTGACAGTAATAACAGCGTGTGAGATTTCAAGTGTTAAAAATTCTCAATTCTTGCTCTTTCTTCATTATCAAGAAACCTTTTGCTACCTAAACCCAAAGAATTATGTAAATCTCTAAACCTGCCTGTAATAACACACAAAAAAAAGCTGTGTGAAAATTGCAACCTATTTCATACCATTGTTGTCGGAACTGACAAGACAAGACACTTAATCCCACGAAGCAGCCAAGAGAATGTGCCATAATGCTTTGCGTAGGCAGGGAAATCTGAATATCAAAAAAAATGCTTCACTCACGCACCTCCGAAGTGGCACTTTACTGAAGTGCACTTTCCTTTCAGCGCTTTTTAAAGCTGTAGTAATCCTCTTTGTTTTATTATTTTCTTTCTTCTTTGAGCCCGCTGTAGCACACCTTCAAGGTAGTCTACCTTTTGTGGTAATAATGGCTTGAGATTGACTACATAGTGAGCCAATGTGTTCCTTGTAAAGCTCTTGCAATATCTTATAACACGTCTTCATCAGATAGTTGGTCAATTGGTAACAGGAAGGTAATGGAACCCACCTCTGTCCGAAATATCTCATGCCAGGGGCATTCCATGAGATTTTGATCTAGGTTCTGTGCTGCATTTGGTCAAAACTTATTGCTAAAACATCCCTATTTAGGAAAACCCTGGTAACATGCTATGAAGTTGCCTGAAAAGCAGGAGTCAATGTTAGGGCACATCAATGGATGGATGACAAGATCTACTCAATCAGCATCAGATGGTCTTCCATTTTTAGACAGGGCAGCTTCTCCATATCTCGCTGAGAAAGCAGGCCCAGGGAAATGAGGTTGCTTCACAGCTCCAGCAACAACTACGCTCAGTGGTGCGTTCAGTGAACAAAACTGGATGAAGGGCATTCCTACACTAGGAAGAGCCTGTTGAGGGGAGAGACCCGGGCTCACAGCACATTATTACAGTCGGAAGCTTCTGCCAACAGCAAGTGGCTGCAATAGGAATTTCCCTTCCAAAAGTTGCACTTGAAGGCAAAGCCACCATACATAGTCCCTGCTCTTTAAATACCTGCTTGATCTACATGCAACTTCTAGTGCCAGAAGCAATCCTTAGCCAGATAATAACAAGAACTGATCATAATAGGACATGGCATTGCGACTCATTTGTGGTTTTAATTAAGTTTGTCAGTGTGAATGATTGGGTGTTAGAAGAACCAAACCTGTAGACTGATGGCATTATTGTAAATTAGATATTAAGTCTGACAGCTCTTTTCATCTCGTCCCAGTTTGTACGCCTCCCACCACTCAATATATAGAGCAGCATCTGTAGGAGTAGTTGTGGAGGATTCTGTAGCCCACTAGCTCAGCGTGAGGACTGACAAAGAAGTAACTTGGATCGTGTGCAAGGGAGCTTGTGAATATAAAAACAGTACTATTATCAGGCAGCCACAGCCACTAAGTTAATTCTTAGCTTACGCTTAAGCTGTCACGTGTATGGACTTCAGCTTCCAAGGGAATATAAGGGCAAAGTATCGCCAGGTGATCTTGGAGGGTAATAACATGCTATTGAGCCATTCAGTGCACAGGTGTTCCTTGGTTGTAAGTACAGGAGATCTTTTCTTTTTTTTTAATTTTTGGAATATCACACACACACCGACATAAATGTTGCAATTGCCTTAAGAACATTGGTTAAGTTTCCACTCGGGTTTGTTACTAAGAAGCTGAAAGGTTTAACATCTTAAAAGGGAAAGAAATATCACCATAACTTAAAAAAACTGAAATTGCTATTACTTCTACTTACAAATATATGAACAATGACGTACAGGAACAGACCCACTGGTCCATCCAGCCTGTCCCCCACAACTGCACTGCCTTGTACATCACAATATATACACTCCCCACCCCACACGAAAGCTATGTGATCTCTTGGGAGAGGCGAAAAAACAGTTATCAACCCAAGCTAATTAGAGGGGAAAGAATCAGGAAAATTCCTCTCCGACCCCTTTGGGCGACCGAAACTAGTCTAGGAGACCACTCTGGCCCCGACTAATTTTATATAAAGTGCCCACCTTTTATATGAGGTGATCTCCACCTCAGCCACAAACAGGTCCAGCTCCTGCTTGAAGGAGCTTAGTGAATCAGCGTTCACCACACTGGCCGGCAGCCTGTTCCACAGGCCCACCACTCTCTTAGAAAAGAACCACTGCCTGGCATCTAACTTAGTTCTGGCCTTGCATGTACCAGCGCTTATATTTATGCTTAAGAATTCTATATTTTTTCATAGACCCCCACTCTGAGGTAAATCAGTCCATATGTTAGAAATCAGTGGTGTCCAAAATGTATATGGTTATGCGGATAAAATTGTGACCGGAATAATGCTGTGTTTACATGATGGTATTAGAACTGGAGGCAAAAAGTCTCTTCAGACTAGTATCAGAATAATTGGATAGATGCTCAGAATCTGCTTGTGTTTTGGTTCTCTGCGGATGTTATAGCATTCTGTACTGTGACGGTCATAAATAATCTTGCTTTCAAATTAGCTATCTGCTGTTCTCCAGTTAGGATTTCAACTTTGTTTATATATCTCTGATTTGACCAACTAAGGCCCAATGTCTACGTTTCTTCTTTCATTACTAATAACCATGTTATAATACTAAGGTAGGAATCAGAGTTAGCTTAATAGAACTGCTTGCGAAGATAATTAAAAGTTAATCAGTATAAAAGACAGAGAATAAACGGAACTTAGGGGAGTTAAGGTATCCATCTCAGGATGGAGCAGTCTGTTAGATTAAAGGGAGATAGTTTGGATAATGGCAGGATGAGCAAGACAATGCTGATGTGGGCCCCTTGATGGAGAGGGTACGAGGTCACGCCTTGTACTTGCTGTGCCAGGGAGGATAGGGTCAAAGAGAGATAAGACGAATTCCAATGGAGGAACCTTCAAAATGTAAAAACAAGAAAGATAAATTGACAAAGGACATGAGACCCCGTTGAGGGAGGGCTTTCACCTAAGAATTGAGACAAAGAACTCGACGTGCCATTGGGTACTGAGTTTTTAGGCAGAGCCCTTACAGGTTAAATGGTCCTGTCCATATTTTACATCAGGCCCACCCCTAAAAAAGGGTATAAGAGAAAGACCTGAAAAGCCCTTAGAACAGACGGTGGAAGGGAGAGCCATACAAGAGTGGGGCTGGTCTAACACTCTTCCGGGAGCGGACTCAACCCATTCTTGGAGATTCTAGATGAGAGGGAGAAAAGCCGTAAGCCGGAGAACTGTTCAAGCACACCAGCCATCTGTCCGATCGGGACCGGTACCAGCTGCTTGTCACGGTCGTATGTTTTTGCTGTATAACTAGTGTGTTATATTCCATCTTAACTCTGATTAAACACAATATTCCCACCATATTGGTTTGCAGTTGATCCTGATAATTTGAAAGAGATTGGTAATCACTTCAAGCTAACACATAGTTCAAGAACAGATAAAAAGGGTTTGAACAAAAAGCAGAAAAGGGCCAAATCATTAGAACGATAAAACTAGGTCTTACCTGTGCTAACTTGGCTCAGGTGGTACACATGTGCCTCTGTATAAGATGTTTCTGGGTTCTAGCCCCACTATTGATTTGAGCATATAATTTAGGCTGACACCTTGGTACTGAGGGAATGCTACCTTACAAAAAGTACTCTCACTTGGATGAGATGGTAAACTGCTAGCTTAGGTGGATGAAAAGTTTCCATGATACTATTTGAAGAAGAACAGTAAAATTGGCATTATCTTTGATACCTTTTAATTTTAACTGATAGCACACAAGACATAATATTGTGATAAAGATTCCTCTGGTCGCCATTGCACATGAATTGCGAAAATTCCCTGTGTTCAGTATTTTCAATGAAACTGTGATTGTGTCTTTTGGAGCTTGTTTACAATTTTGCTAGAAACAGCCACCAGAGGAGGCCTATAGGAAATCCATTTACAATGTCACTACACATTCGTATCCACTTGTGAGGTCTTAATAGCAATTTTTGTGCGTAATTAATTGGAAATTATATCAGAGTGCATTGATGCACATAATGTTATTATTAAGTACAAGTTTAATAACACTTCACTAGTGTAAATGAGAGAATGCTTTCAACCCTATCTTGGTTTGGGTTCTAGCACATCTTGCCACTTGACGTCATCTGCATTTATAAAGAAAAACAAGTCTTCTCTCAACCGGGCTCCTCAAGGGAGGGCTACATGCAAGTAAAGTGGCATTGTTTTCCAACTATCTTGCCACCTGTTTAATAAATGTGATTGGCAAAGACTGTGATCCATTCTCATTGCTAGCAAGGTGGCAACTTGAAAAAGGGAAGGGAAAAGGGAGAAAATCATTTAAAAAGTAATAATTACGTTGAAAACCAGCAAGATCTTCATCTGTCAATGAAGATAATGTAGCAATTGATATATGAAAGGATCCTCGGGTCTCCTTGGGAATTTGAGGATGAAATAGGAAGCTTCTCTCATTTATTTGTTGTACACATGCAATTATTGGGTTTTCCAGATCTCACTATAAACTAAGCCATCAGCTACACTAACCCCCTGAGCGCCTGTTCTTCCCTGCCCTACCAAATAGTGGATACCAGAACCTCCAGGAGGGCTAGAGGTTCAATCAGCAAGAGAAAAGAAGGTAAATTCACATCTTTAGAGCTCCCAGTGCAGAGCTTTGTGAGTTGAGAGCAGTAAAAAGTAAAACTTACCTCCGGGAGAAATTGCATTTACATGGTGCTTCATCACATTGCTCATAAACATCCCAAAGAGCTTCATATCCAATGAATTACTTTGACGTGCAGTCGTTCTTATGGAGGCAAATGTAACAGCCATTCTGTGCACAACAACAGCTCAGAAACAGCAATGAGATGAATGAGTAGTTAGTCCATCTTTAGTGGTATCACTTGAAGGAGAAGTATTGGCCACAACACTGGGACAACTCCCTTCTCTGTTCCAATAGTGCCATGGGATCTTTAACCGTCCACCTGAACCACCAGACTAGGCCTTGGTTTAAAGACAGTGCCTAGGACAATACAGACAGGTACTTCCCTCAGTACCACAAAGATTGAAATGATCTGAGAATTATGCCCTTGAGGGCTACTGAACAGTTATCATGATAATCCTGACCCTGTGATATCAGAAAGAAAGACATTGTCCACTTTTATGGAGAAGAATCTGTTAAGGGCCAGAGTCCAGTAATTATCACCTGCAGCAGGAACATTCTCTTTTCCTGTTGTCTGACACCGTATCAAAAGCCCTCACGGAGTCTATAATTCTCCTTCTTAGAGTGCTGAGCCATAGGTATTATGTAACTCCTTTCACAGAGCCCAATCTCAAGTGAATAATTTGGCATTTTTCCTGTAACTACAGTGCCAACTATCAAGAGGAGGATTAGCTAATGTAGCCCTGGGTAATCCATCTCTTGATAGTAGGCACCATAGCTACATAGTTACAGCAAGTGATGGAAAGACAGGCTAATTGCCTTCATCTCCAGTCTGTTGATGTGCCAAGTTGCTTCCTTGGGATACCAAATCCTTTGCACCAATTTGTTTCATCAGATGTATTGCTATCCTGTTGGGCAATGATAGGGAAGTAGATAGTTCTTCCTACTTGATGCCCCTCAATCCTTTGCTCTGCGGATATTTGTGCTAGGATCGCTCTAGTCTCACCAGTTGTGAAGGGAGGCAGCACTTGGATGACCACTGAGCTAACAGTTTTAATTGAAAAGTGTTGATCGTGCTGGAGCCTAAAGGAAAGACTTTTACTGTTACAAACAAGAAGCTGTAGTTCTGCATGAAGAGTAATTCCCCACCCCCAGGCACTATGGAACCTGGCTCCTTTGATGCTGATGTCCTGGAAGAGTTCCATCAGGTACTTTATCAGAAGACCTAACTGTCTACATATGTGAGCGACGTATTGGACAGGTCTAATTGTTTACTTCCGGATAAAAGGTCTCTTGATGGACAGTTTTCTAACAACAACAACTTGTATTTATAGCGCCTTTAACATAGTAAAACATCCCAAGGCCAGGAGTGATTATCAGAGAAAAATTTGACACCGAGCCACATAAGGAGATATTAGGACAGATGACCAAACGCTTGGACAAAAAGGTAGATTATAAGTAGATAGATGTACATGTGACTTCTATAGATGAAGGAAGGCTGCTATACCAGATAAACATTTGGTACAATTGTGAGTGCAAAGCATGCCTACTGTACTGATAGCTGTTGTCCACAACTTGGAATCTCAGGAAATTAACTTGGTTTTTTTTGATGGCTACTTCTCTGCTGAATACTTGGAGTATAAGGGATACAATCAATGCCAAAAACACATTTCTATTATTACACTAGGCTGAGTAACCGTTTCAAATATTTCTTTCTGAGGAACTTGTTCAGGCTTCTTAGGTTCTTGATTGCCCCAAATGTACCTAACCTTTCTATGTGTAATAAACTGCAAAGAGTAAGTGTGGCATTTCTTGTCTCTATTAGATGAGATTCTCAAAACGTTAATCTGCCTTAATAATTCATATTTTTGGGAAGAGAGGACAGGTGATGAGGAACTTCTCTGGTCACCAATATGAGTAAAGTATATTCCATTGAAGCTGTTTCATTTGGTCATCTGGAGAAGTTGAGAGTATTGGATAGATTTTCCTCTATGGGCCCCAATGGTTAGCCACCTGAGGTGCCCTGCACCCGGGAGGAGACAACTGCCTATGTTCTTCCATCCCAGGGGAACTCCTAGCATGGGCCGGCCACCTGGCTAGGCCTTGTGCCTAAAAAAATAAGGAGGAAATCAGAGTCCAGCTGCAGGCTTGAGAGGCAGCTGTGCTCTGACATTAGCAGCCTGAAGACTTCAAGCAACTCCATCTACAAGGTGCACTGCAGCAACTCGCCAAAGCTCCTTCAACAGCACCTTCCAAACCCGCGACCTCTACCACTTAGAAGGACAAGGGCAGCAGACGCATGGGAACATCACCACCTACAAGTTCCCCTCCAAGCCACACTCCATCCTGACTTGGACCTGTATCGCCGTTCCTTCACTGTCGCTGGGCCAAAATCCTGGAACTCCCTTCCTAACAGCATTGTGGGTGTACCTACACCATATGGACTGCAGCGGTTCAAGAAGGCGGCTCACCACCATCTTCTCAAGGGCAATTAGGGATGGGCACTAAATGCAGGCCTAGCCAGCGACGCCCACATCCCATCAATGAATTTTTTTTTTAATTGTCAAAAGGGGATTGAATATATTTTTTAAAAGTGGCACTTGCCTGTTCAGTCTTCAACCTACTCCTGGGACCCTCCGGTTAGGATGGGGGACCAGGGGCAAGCCATAACACCAGGTATTCAAGATCACCCCAGCACTGGGAGACCCATTGAAGAGATCTGTTGGAGAATGAAACCTCCCCGCCCATCTCATTTGAATAGCAACGCTGAGACTGTGCTGACTATAGTTGCATCACTTGAGTGAGTCTCAAGAAATCCTGGGGCAGCACAATGGAGGCCCGACAACCCCCGACAGAAGAGATCACCACATCTTTTTCCTCTGCTCTGTGCCTTCTGAACATGTTTCCTCAGCACGGAGCAGAGGAAAGTCTCTCCTTGTATGTCCTAGACCATAGCAGGATTATGCCTGCAGAACAATCCCCACCATAGCGATAGCAGGAATTCTTGTACTTAGCATTGGATTTATATCACATGCCTTGGTGTCTCCCACCTGTGTTTTAGTGCACTCAGTCATCTTCTGACTTATATTGCCACTTTTACATTGATGTACACTCAAGAGCACTTTGCATTAATGCAAAAGTAGCAGTATATATGTAGCCTATGACAGCAAAGTCCCCTTGGAGTTGGCTAACTGCATTAGATCCTTCCAGTGTCCCTGGAATGGGTCTGCAGTGCTGTACATAGATTGTCTCCAAGCTGGTACTGACATTTTTGCACAGCACAATTGTTTGTTTTGATTTGCATCTACCATTCCCCTCTCCTCTCTGATACAGCTCTGAAGGCATTGAAATGTGTAGATTTTGTGGTACTGGATTGAAAACAACCTCCTTTAAGTTGTCTTCACTGAGATTAAAGCCAGATACTCTGGAATGGTGAAGGGGGCCACTTGTATGCCGGTGGGACACCTTATAAAGTTCATCACTGTAGGCTGGTGAAATTATCTTTGTCCTTTTCATAAACAATTTGTGCATGGAATTCCCCACAGTATTCAAGTGACCACTGTAGGATCACATTCTATAGACTGCATAATTGTTTCAATTAGAAAACAATGATAATTCATCAACAAAATGTGTATATTTACACAAAGGAAAATATATCCCAATGTCTGCTAGCTTCATATTAATTAAAGGTGGTTTATATCTGGTGTTCATACGATGTTTTTAGCCCCTTGAATGGGACTCCTTTATCTGACAAAGCAATGAGTCTTAGCCTCTCCTTTCTCCTTCGCTTCAAAGTCCAACTGTCTCTAAGTTGGGCATTTTAACATTGCACCTGTTGAGGTGACAGTGATTACAAGAGATGGACCAGGATCTGCGAGATCCCAAGATTAAAAGGTTTTTTCTTACCTGAGGTTTTGCGAGTATAAGCATTGAACAAACCTCTTCCTAATGCCATGGAACGAATGTGGGGAGATATGCCACTGATACACCAGTGAATATCACCATCAAAACAAACAGGTCTGGTCCCCGCCTCGACACTTACCCGACACATTCCAAATAATGCTCTCGACTTTCCACAGAAGTTCCAGAATAAGGCATGCAATGTAAGATCATTTTCAAGTGGAGGCAACCATAACCATCTTGGAACTTAAGTAAATTTCCATAAACGGCCAGTATGTCCCTAAATGAATTTTCTAAAATATTTTAATTAGCAACTTACTAAAGGTCATGCCCATAGGCTGAAAATGGACAGAATGCTTAACAGTGAATGCTCCCCTTGCTTACAGAAGCAATATGAGTGTCATCAAAGCCGATGACAAAAGAATTGATTTAAGTTTATAGAGAGATTAAATTTATGTAATGAGGAGATGAGATGAGCAATGGGCATAGAACAAACTTCCTGCTGAGAATTACTGGCTTTGTACCATTACTCAAGGCATGTGGATAGTTTTTGTTAATTTTGGCTTTGTATAAATTTTCTTCCCTATCCCTTCCTCTATTAGAAAAAAACAAATCTTGAAGACGAGTCAAGTTTTCAACAATTTGTTTGATTCTAACGTTTAGGCTCCATTCAACCCCACTCAGGAGAATCTAACTGGTGCATTGACTTAATGTACAATTTAGTAGTGAAAATGAACACATTCATTATTACACCGAGGTACCAACCAGCAGGGCTTTTAAATCCATTTATGAGAACTGCAGCACAGGAGTGAGTAAAAATTTACCACAAGCTGTAATATTGGCAGTATGCTAGAAGACTATTAAAAAGTTCCAACGAAAGCAAAAACGATGAGAATAAATCTGTAACATTATTTGAACCTTGACATTAGAACTTGCAGCACACTTTTGTGCATCTTTTATTATACAGGAGTTTCAATAGTAGGAGCTGGGAAATTTTATTGTGCACGTTTTCAGTCTCCTGTGACCTTTTTGATGATATAGGCATTTGGACGTCTTAATGTGCAAGTCTTGTCTCACTGTTGTTTTATCTGTTGAGCCTGTCATTGAAAGTTAGTGGTTAGTAGGTAGACTTGCTTATTTTTAATCAGCTAGTTCAGTCTTGCTTATTGTGCATGTGACAGGAAGAAGGTTAAGCCAAACAGTTATGATAAAAGTACGACTGATGTGCATGCTATGCAGGAAGATTATTTTACTAGAAACATCACTTCTTTATTATTAGGTATACATTCAATGCGGTAAACTCTAAATTTCCCTATTTTGTGTGCTTGAGGGACTACAGCTGCTACAAAGTGCAAAATTCTCCCTTTGTACCCAATATACCAAGCACTCTTGGGTCAAACAATCCTTTGCTGTCTTCTCCAGCGATGTTCCTCTATACCCACTATATGTCGCATCTGTGTAACAGTTCCAGCTCCCATGCTTGCAACTTGTCTATGCCGACTGTGATCTATAGAATACCACTGGACTTTTACACTGTGACCATTAACAGCCAATATATACTTCATTCTAAGATTCCAGTTGATTTGTTATTAAGAAGCACTGTTCAGAAGTCCTGTATATGGCAAACCATTTGAGTAACACTGATAATTCCCAGGATCAGGAATTTATGACAGGAACGGTTACGGAAATTGAGCTCATTTTATCGTGAGCAAAAGACTTTCAGGTGATCTAACGCAAGTTTTCAAGATAATGAAAAGGATTGTTAAAAGTTGATCCAAGGCAATTGCTCACTAATACCAGGGGCCGCAATATTAGGAGTGAAAGTGGGAAGGCTGGTGGGACCCAGGGGGGTAGAGTTGTGGAGCAAGTTCTCAGGGATGGGCACTGACATGGACAGTATAAATGGGTTTAAGATATATGTGTTTCTGGACAATGAAGGGTTTGAGTGATATGGGAGGGGCTTGCTAGGCCTAATGGCTTCTCCCCATTCTGAAAAATTCACTAGGTACTCCTTTTCTTGCTCAAGCCACTTACATATTGATTTTGTTCATCGTTTCTTTGGCCACGGCACATGCTGGATTGTACCTCTACTGTACTTGGGTTTCTGCCAACTCAAGGAGGTCCAGCGTGGCTTCTATTCATTTTGCTATATAGGTTATATGGCACTTAACTCAAAGCACTCCTGTTGAATAAGCTTTCCTTTTCAGTAAAGCAGCCCGCCCTCCACAATGCGGCCACTGTCTGAGACTTTCATTACATTATGTGACCCCAATTCTATGTAGTTATTGCAGACATTGTGAAATTAAATCCCATTCTTAGGTTTTGTTTCAGAAAGTGATCTAACTTATCATGGATGCATAATAATTAGTAGATAGGAAAATTCAACAAAAACAAATCCCTTCCAGAAGGGCGTTATCTTGAAAAGGCTCAGCTGCTTCCTGCCAAGTTTAGAAAAGAACCAGATTTGAAACAAATCTTAATTAAAATGATCAGTTTAAGTCATCCTTTAAGTAAAGGAACCATTACATCTAGTAGACACAGAGGAGCCTTTTTTAAATAAATATAAGCAGTCCATTTTTTTTTATTATTACTCAACTTTGGACAATGAAAAAGTGCAACTGTAAAAAACCAATGGGACAACTGTCTACCGAAAAAGGGAGCGCAAAGAGTGAAAAATGTTGTTTCATTTGTGAGTGAAAAAAGTACCAAAGGATTTTTTGTGTGTAATACCCAAAGGATGGGATGCTGCTCAATAGGTATAAATTGGGCTTGAAAGGTCCTTTATTAAAATATGGTAGAAAAAAAACAGGGTGTACTGGTTAATCCCCAATGGTATGTCACATTGTGCCCTTGGTCCACGTACTAACTGATAACCTATTAACAAAAATCTGATCATTACTGACCCACACAACGGGATGGGTGAGCCTTTCGGACTCAACCAGGTGTCACAGAGTGAATCGCACGTATGTTCCATTATATAGTGCTATCGGAGGTTTTATTATCTCAGTCTTGATTGTGCTCGACTTGACCTGTGATACCATCAGTCATGCAGGTTCTAACTGCTAAACGTATATCTTTAAACCCAGATACTGAAAAGGGAAATAAAATAGGCAGAAAGGTAAAGGTTTGAAGATTGTAAAGATAACTTCTGATTTATTTCTTTCACTTGAAAATGGGACAAACATTTTGGATGAGTGTATGAATGAAATGGTAGACACAAGCTGAAAACAGTGTGGCTTAGGAAAGGGCTTGATTTTGTACAGAGAACAGAACAATAAATATTTCACAAAGCCAAGCTGATGTGACCTCTGGTCAGCACTTCAACATAAAAAAAAGGATAAAGTGCGTCTGTTTTAAACAGAGCACAACACAAGCAATAATAAATAGTTCAAACTTGTAGTATAAGACCAAATCTCAAGTTACAATAAAAAGCTCTAAATACAGAAATAGAAAAAAAGCTAATAAAATATTTTGCCTTGCCGTTACAAATAGGTCCAACTCAAGTGGCATTGATTTGCTTTGCATTTTAAGTACAATTCTTAAAAACACAACAGCACCATTAAAGTGTTTTGGTCATGATAAAACAACCTGTGGACTGTATTTAACAGAGGTGGGATGAAACGTGAGCTCTTAACCTTTGAATGTTTTGTCAGGGTTTTTTTCCTTGCAAATCTATATACAGAAAAGTACACAATGTTGACTGGTTTGTGGTAAAGGGCAGCATGGGGAATTGAATCTTGTGTGGTGGCACACAATGCCAGAAGCTGCTAAAGCAGCACAGCCCGAGCACAAAATAGTGACAGGGACCAATGTCAGAGAATTAAACACCACTACATAAAGGAGCAATCAATGAATCCTAAACTGTCCTAATGTGAACTATTCATAGGTGGATACCTGTACAATAAACTACCGTTTCCAGTGTATTTTTTTTAGTCAACTTTAGGAAAGCAGGTACTACTAGTTCTTTACATGAACCCATTGTGTTCACACTGGCTCAGTTTAGAGTTCATTAATCCCCGGCACCAAGTAATGGCATCTGGCATTTTCAGCAGAAGGTGCTTCCTTCCGTACTGTAAATCCATGGCTTCTCAAGAGATGAAATGTGACAACTCAGGAAAATAATCTAGGTTCGCCTAGTTCTGTGTCCATTGGAGTCTATGTGGTGTCTGTCAATACTCAGATCCTTAGTCATCACCGAGATGATTACCTCTTTCCCTCTTTGTGGGCTGAAAAGACTGTGCTGTAGAACATTGCTGTAACACATTAGATTCAGTTCCCTGCCTCCCTTCAGTGGTATGAAACCTTCTCTAAATGAGCGATACCTGTCTTTCCTATACATTCTCGTATTGTTACCTATTCCCCTCCCCCCCCGCCCCCCCCATATAGTTATTTACTTAAAAATGAAAACTTTCCTGTGTGCAGAGCACCACTTGGAGGACGGGAGTATATCGAGGGCACATTGCCACCTTACATTGGTTGGAAGGGGTTGGCTCCATGGATTGTACCCTACTGACATGATTAATTCAACATTTTTTTTTGGTTGGGTCAATGAGAATTTCACATGGGTCAAAGTTGACCCCATCGTTTCTGTTGCCCAACCCAAGGGAGGTCCATCTCTTGGCTTGATGGGGCTGAAACTCAGCTCTGGCTTGGAATGATGTTGACCTTCCGTCCACCTCATTGAACTACCTGTGGTAGGTAGAATGTTGCGGGGGAAACAAAGACATCATAGAGAACACTGTCTACTAGAGCTTTAGAAAACTGGGGCAAATGGTCACTTGTCACCTTGTATAAATAAAAGTAAAAATCAATTAAAAATATACAATTGTCAACAGATAAAACTCCAAAATAATGACACGTCTATTTGGAACCTAATGATATTTTCCATTTGATGTCAATGTATTATTCCTAAGTATTATTCCTAAGTCCACTTTCCGGTCCACTCTTTTACTGCAGTGATGGCAGATGTGTCATTTGCAGAATTAGCCACAGTGCTCTTTCCGCCATCTGTGTGCTTCGTAAGGAAGACGTAACAGGGGCGTTATTTGGCCAAGTTCTCTGCTGCCAGCGCGTGCTCGGAAAATGGAGGCTGTCAGGCCAGGGAGACTGGCAGAAGCCTCGAGAAGGGCTTTCAACTCTACACTGAAGAAGGGGGTTGGCTCCATGGATTGTACTTTACTGACTTGATTGATTCAACAATTTTTTTTGGTTTGGCCAATGAGAATTTCACATGGGTCAAAGTTGGCACTGTTGTTTCTGTTGCCCAACCCAAGGGAGGTCCATCTCTTGGATTGATGGGGCTGAAACACTGCCCTGGCTTGGAATGATGTTGACCTACTTTCCACCTCATTGAACTACCTGTGGAAGGTAGAAGGTTGCGGGGGAAACAAAGGCATCATAGAGAACACTGTCTACTAGAGCTTTAGAAAACTGGGGCAAATGGTCACTTGTCACCTGATATAAATAAATATCGATTAAAAATATGTAATTGTCAACAGCTGACACAACCTAGCCCAAACAGCAATAGTTGCAGATTAACAGATATGCAATGGAGTCTCTACAGCTTTCATGCTACATTTTATTTACAGAAAATGCACTGGAATGCCTGAATATCAAACTCACTGACAACTGGATACTTCAAGTCACTTAGCGCAGAAGCTGATAAGCAACTTAAAATCCGTGGAGGTTAATGAATGCTGCCCATGTCTTTAGGTAGTGGAGTGCAAATATTTCAGACCTTGATAGTTAAAGGTTATACAGTTATTCGTCCAGAATGGTTTATTTTGTCCACCTCCCCCCTTTAGTGCAAATTTCAAAGTGTCAAAATACAAACAGTTTCATCCCACCTCTTACCTATTATTATCATTATATATGTTGAGGAACCCGTGGAATGTGAAATAAGGAGTGAATGATCCTGTTAACACAAGAAACCAAATGGCAGTTTAGATCAACACATACTTCTACCTGCCTCATCGGTTTTACACAGCAGCAGATCAAGGAGGCCCGAAACCCAAATCCCCATGGAAACGTCAAACAAAACAGTGCCATGCGCGCAATGTGGATGCATCAGGGACAAGAGAGGAGGAGAAAATAAAAATATGGAACTACTGAAGGTAGTTCCACTGTGGAGAAATGCAGTTATCTATTCTTTACCACTAGTGGTCTCTAGCACACTAATAACTGGGCACATTAGTGACATCTAGTGGTAACTACTTACTGCACAAATCATTCTTTAATTTAATCATTCATTTTTCTTCAAGAAAGAAAAACTGGGCAACTATTTTACAAAAACAAAATGGCAGAAATGTGCCCAAAATAATGAAACTTCTCATCCCTGTGAGCATACACCTGCCCAGCATGTACACGACATAACCCATCTGCTGTCTTCAACACGTTTTAGTCTTCATTCAGTCGGATTTACATTGATCTAACTCTGACCACCACAGATCGGAACAGAGTCCGTGTGAACAGGGAGAGTGAAGGCAGCAAATCACAAAGGAAAAAAAAACAAACTCGAAACAGACTGGCAAAACTGTAAACCGTGCATATCCAACAGGGAAATCTGGGTGGGGGGGAGAAACTGTACAACTGAAAATCGAATTATCAGTGACCAGCAATGCATTTCCTAATTCCTTTTTGTATTTTTTTTAACAAAAGGTCGTTACACGACCTTTTTTTTTTCTCCTGTACAATAAGATTTCAGAACATACAAATTATTTTTGCACTATTTTTATCCTGCCAAAATTAAAAAAATATATTATGGCAGCCTGTGTGTTCTTTTTCTAATCCACTACCAAAAAAAAAGGTACCTTTTTTTGTTGTACCTTTAAAAGGACAAGCAAACAGTTAAAAAATACAAGCTCCTGTATAAATACAGCAAGTGCCTACACTATTATGAACCAATACCAAGTAACCATTCCAGAGAAACAGAGAGGGAAAAAAGTACAGGTCAGGAATGTGATTTAAGCAAAGCAATTACATGAATATGCACTTTTCTACTTTTTTTTCTTGTCTACATATGGTAGCAGTAATCGTTCTTCCCAATACAAGTTCTATACAATTTTTGAAAAAAGATAAAACACCCAAGGCAAAAAAGTCTACTAAAACTGATAGTCAATTAGACTTTACAATTACAGTGACAAGTACAATTTTAGACCCACAAATTTACTGCAACAATTTCCATTTTTGAAAAAAAAAAAAAAAAAAATTTTTTTTTTGTTTTTTTTTCGCTCCATTTTGTAAAATGCCCAGGCATTCTCCATTATTACAAATACTGGTACACTTTTACAGTGATCAAGAAACTGTAATATATATATTAAACCCCGTCACCAGTTGAATCAGAGAACCAATATACACATGGCCATAATGGCATCCATGTATTTACTAAGCAAACTTCGGAAAAAAAAAACCTCTTGATCATTCAACAAACACACGCACGCACGCACACACAATTTTTTTTGTTGTTTTTTTCCACCCTTGTATATATTCAATACTGTAAACTTATTCGAGACTGAGTGCACTAAAGTCTGTTCAGAACAAAAAAAAAAGGAGTAGCCATTGTTCCTGATGAGTAACTGTCTTTACGTTCTTGTCGGGACTCTGGAGGCGTCTTTTTTTTTTAAACGTTTGAGCCTTGCTACAGTGGGGTTCCCACAGTTTAAGCAGCGTCCTGCAGCGTCAATTGATGAGCACAGACCGGCAGACTGGTTTTCCGAAGTTGATTAGATGGGTAGGGGGGGCAAGTGGGGGGGGGAGGTGGGGGGATGGGGAAGGGGTGTTGTCTCGTCTTCACCAACTTGTAGCGGCTGGCGTGAAGGTCCGCTGATTTATTTTGTTTGTTTTTGTTTACCAAAGCTGGATTGTTGGTGCGTGTAGAACTCTAGAATCTATAATGACGTACATTTTTCTCATTGTTGTGTGATTTTTTTTCTCTCTTCTTCAAATCAGTACTTTTTTTTTTACTTCACAAAAAATGGTTTTGCATTTGTCTCAGAGACTCATTAGGAAGATCAAATATTCAAGGCACTCATGTCAAATTGAATGGCAGTATAAAAACCGTCAACTGACATTAACATTTTTTTTATAGTGCCAGCATTGTGAATGCTATGCTAAGCAACACTGACACTTTTAATCTCAGTTGTTCCCTAATGTATACCATAACCCTTTTGGACCATAGATTTCCCATAGTTTCTTGTTCAGAAGTCGCAGTTTCTATAATTAAAAAAACAAATATGTTAAGGTGCGGGTTCAAAAAAAGGAAAATATCTCAGGTACAAATTTAGCTATTTAACACAATGGCCAAAGACCATCTACTCCTATTGGCAAAATACCAGTGAATTTCTACAATAATGCATATCGCTCATAATCGAGCACAGATGTATCCGTAGGTGTTGGCAATAATGCACTTTCGTCTTTGCTCAGATTTACTAGGCTGTGCATTTTATTCACTAATTAATAACACAACTAAATGTCCATTATTGCTTAGGTTAAGTTTCTGGCTGGTACAACTGGGCACCAGGTAGTAAACTGCCTCTCTCATTTGCCTGCTTCTATTTTTTTTTTAAATCGTTATAAACTGTCTTAGCTTTAGCCAGGCGTCATTGACTAAAAAAAACCGACAACGGCAGTTCCAGACACCAGAGGCTGGCGAGATCAGTGCTACATTTCGAACCCAGCTTGCGATAAAAACCTGTTAAGTGCTACGATTAGGATTGTGATCCGCTGTGGCTTTTTCTTTTCTTAAAAATCTCTTTAAAAATTTTTTTGTGTGCAATTCCAATCCGTCCTCCAAACCCCCACCCCCCCCCTTTTCAAAAATAAAATAAAAGAATGAATAAACGCGGCTTCTATTCAAGAAATTACTGTGTTGAGTAGCTTAACTATTCAAGTCCACATAAACAGCGGCCCGAGAAAAGGGTTATTTCTACAGATCTGCACCTCAAAATGCAAGTAATCTCAGTTTTTTTTAAAAAAGCGGGTAAAATCAAAAGGGATACCCAAAAAAAAAGAAGTTTCAAACAACGAAAAAAAAAGGAAAAGAAAAAAAAGTACCTGCACATGATGCTTGAAAAAATATTTTTAAAAAATAATAAATACAGAAATTATTGCACAGTTGAAAAGGCTCAACATGATTTTACTGCCTCTACATCACCCTCAGGTTTGATTGAGCTTCTCAGATACAAATTATACCTTGAAAATATTTAAGTGCCACAGGAGGCACTCTGGGCCGACTTTCTCAGTTGGCAATTAATTAAGCTTTACAATTGAATTTTTGTGTGTGTGTGTGTTTTTTTTTTAAAACCAAGTCTCTTTTTACTTCAAGGAGCTTTAGCTTCTTTCTGCTTGTTCGATTTTTACGTCGCTTGTCAGCAAGTGTTCTCCGTGCCATTTTTTCATGTGTTTCTCAAGGGTGCTGTAAACGCTGAAGGGCATTTGACAAATGTCGCACCTGTAAACCTCCTTGCCGATCTGGCCGTGCGTTTTCATGTGGCGCGTCAGCTTGCTGCTCTGGGCGCATGCATAGTTGCAGAGCTCGCATTTATAAGGCCGTTCGCCGGTGTGGCTCCTGCGGTGCACTGTCAAGTTGCTGCAGTTTTTGAACACTTTGCCGCAGTACTCGCAAGTGTCGCTCCGGCGCCCTTCCTTGGAGCTCGGCCTCCCCGGGCCGGGCCCTCCCATGTGGGGGGTGCTGCCGCTGCTGGCCGTGCCGCTGCGCCCCGAGAGACCCCCATCCAGCATGTCCCCGGGCGGGGTGGAGAACCTCAGGCTGCCGTTCTCCGAGGAGTGCTCGGAAGAAGTGGCGAAGGGAGATTGTCTGGAGTCGCCGAAGCCCAGGAAGGGGTCTTTCATGAAGTGCCTTGATGCTGCGTAGCCCACCAGCCATTGGGAGTAAACATTCTCGGAGGGAATTAAAGGGGCCGAGGACAAGTCTAGGTCTTTCTCCATTTTGATTCTTTTCGCAGAAGCGATTGACAGAGAGGGACTGGTGATAGGAGGAGGTTTCCGAGGCAACATGATAGGGAAAGGCTCGCCGGGACCAAAACCTCTTCCGTTCACTGTGCCGTCTTCCGGCCGGTCCAGTTCTCCTGCAACAGAGTCTTCGTCTCCAGTGTCTCTCTGACCGTCAGACGATCGTTTCGAGAAGATATTACGTTTCTGCTTGTCAGTCAGCACGTCGCTGTAATGCTGGATTGCACGGAGGCCTACATTTTCCATGACTTTGCCCAGAACACAGTGCTTTTCGTTCACTGGCAGTTTGAAGCCATTCTCTCGGTTGCGACTCAGCTCGGAGTCCATACTGAAGCTGGACTCGGGCCGGCTTTCATTCTCCAATTCCTCCTCCTCTTCCTCCTCCTCCTCCTCTTCCTCCTCCTCGTTCTCATTCACCAGGCCAGTGTTGAAATTCGTTATGTTGGCTTTTAGGCCGCAGCCTTCTCCGCCAGCGTGCTCACTGGTGCCGGGCTCGGGGGAACTTGTGGTGGACAGTCCATCGTCTGACCGGCCTGTGATAGAGGCTGACTTGTGTATGTGTGTCTTCATGTGACGTTTCAGTTTGCTGGCCTGGGAGCAGGCATGGTCACAGAGCTGACATTTGTACGGCTTCTCCCCTGTGTGGCTGCGCCGATGGACAATCAGATTGCTCTGGAACTTGAAGGTTTTCCCGCAGAACTCGCAGGACTTGCTCTTGGCCTGCGACTGAGGAGGGGTTGTGCTGCTGGGGGGCATGGGAGGCAGTGGCGGAGTGCTCAGAAACGGTGACTTGGGGCTGGGCTGGAAGGGCTGAAGTAAGCGATGCATAGGATTGTGACGGCTGGGCGACAAGGGCGGAGTGGAGTTGCTGTTCCCTGCCAGTTCTCGGAGCCTCCTAGAGAAGTCCATGGTCTGGGATTCTATACCCAGTGGGTGGTTCAAGCGCATTACTCTGTCAAAGGCACTATGATGCTGAGATACCAAGCCCATTTCATCAGCACTAAGGCGGTCCAGACGATGCGGGTCTAGATGATGGCGAGGCGGCGGGCTGAAAATGGGGGGAGTATTGGGGAGACGACCATCGCCAAAGCCCGGGTGCTCCTGAAGGATAGGTCCAGTCATCCGCAGCAGGTTGAAAGGATTGTTCTCACCCAGGAAAGTAGTAAGAGGGGACTGTGAGATGGGGTCTGGGCCCAAGGAGGGTGGCAGGCCAATCCGAGGAGTAAGAGGGCTGTTCGATGGGTGCGTCTCCAAGTAAATGCGGAATCCATGTGTATTCTGTGCGTGTTGGAGCAGGAACCAGGCGCTCGTGAAAGGCTGCTTGCATGTTGTGCAAATGTAGCTTGAAGGCTCATCTTTACCTGCAAGAAAACAGAAAGATGCATTTTGTTAAAATAATATCACCAACAACTTGCATTTATACAGCACTTTTAATGTCGTAAAACGTTCCACGGCGCTTCATAGGAGTGTTATCAGAGAGAGGGGGGGCGAGGCCATGGAGCGATTTGAACAATAGGATTAGAATTTTAAATTCGAGGCATTGCTGGAACGAGAGCCAATGTAGGTCAGCCAGCACACGGGGCGATAGGTGAACGGGACTTGGTGCGAGTTAGGACAGCAGTCTCAATCCCACAATCAGTAGAAGACAACATGATCTTACTAGAGTGGATCTTCCTGTTCCTGCACCTACAGCTATTGGACCACTGGTATGTGTAAATGCAGGTAAAGTCAGAGCAGGGAAGATCATCTGGTCAGTGGGGAACCGCCCTGATTTTCCGGCCCTTTAAATAAATGGATGGGGGGGAAAAAAATTGTCCCAGCTCAGGTAGGGGAGTGTGCTCCTCCCTGCCCAATGTTCCCTTAACTCCATGCGCCCAGGTGATCCGATAGTCCCAGGTGCAGGAATGTGAAAATCTTATCTGCAGACCTAGGGGTGTTGTGCAGAGGCCTCGCCAAGTTGCTGAAACAAGTAGGAACAAAAGAAAGGATAAATCAGAAAATCGCAGTTCGGGGACGGCAAGCCTGTAAAGAGGGGAGATGAGGAGAATATTTTTTTTTTAATTTTATGCGGTGAGTTGCCGTGATCTGGAATGGCACTGCCTGAAAGGGTGAAGGAAGCAGGTTCAATAGTAACTTTCAAAAGGGAATTGGATAAATGCTCGAAAAATAAAGAATTGCAGGGCTATGGAGACCGGGGTGGGTGGCTAATTGGACAGCTCTACCAAAGAGTTGGCAGAGACACGATGAGCCGAATGGCCTCTTTCTGGGCGGTATCATTCTAGAGGGAGGGACGACTGACGCAAGCAAGGAATTCCAGTGTTGAAGTCTTCAGAAGGCTGAGTTAGAGCAGCGTGATGTGTCTTGGCTTTAACACAACGGGGGGTGCAGGAGAGAGAGAGAGAGATTGTAGGATGGTGTGTGTAGCTGGTCTCATCACTTTAAAATTTCAATGAAAGTCAATTTTCTATTAGTTTAATCTAATGCTGTGACAGAATCAATTATAATGCACAGGCATCCAAAAGCTATTTTTCAATAATTAGCAAACAAAGCATGGACTGAATCATGTAGCATTATCTCTGCTGGTAAATGAATATAAACCGGAGACCTCTAACAGTCACAGAGGTCAACTGTTTAGACCAGTCAGTCCTCGCCAAATCAGCTGCATTCTCACAGCTCAATTTATTGCAGCCGTTGATACACCGCAGCGAAATATCTTAAGTCAGTCAGTACTTGGAAGACAAGCAGGAATGAAAGAGAGTTTCCTTATGGAATGGTTCCTCTTGCTGTTATAATTCTGCTGCCTCCCTCAATTTTAACCCCCCCTCCTTCGCCCCCAAGCCTGTTATCTTGGCCCCACGCTCATATTACCACCCCCCCGCCTTAGCTAACATGGTCCAGTCTGCACTTATCTCCACAGATGCAATAAACAGAACGTTCCCTTGGTCAAGTCACAAGATGTTGCGTGTGACCAGTCCAGGAGAGAACTTTCATCCTCCTCTCCTCTTGACAACCTGACAAACGTAATCCCGAGCGTGAATGGGAGAGCATGATCCAAATGTTGGCCTTCTGGTTGACAGTAAGGTGCTTCCGAGCAGCAGCTAGCTGGCAGCCTTCATCAGCCCTTGCTTTTAATCTTGGATTTTAATCCGAAATGTGCCTTGTGACGCAAATTGTGTATGTGGTGGCTCAAATAAATTGACTTATTTTAAGAGAAAATAAATACATTCAAAGCCACAAAGCATGCACAGTAGAAACATCTCACTGTTGGCTGCTGCAAATGCTTATCTGCCCCGTGGAAATGGTCGCAATCAGCTTCTGAATTAAAGCATGTTATCTGAGCAGACCCCAGTCCTCTCGAGCTCCAGCCACAGGAGCCGCCAGCTCGATATTAACACTGTCGACCGACTGCATCCTCACAACATAGGACCTGTAAGGAGGTCCCAGGAGTGGTATTCTATCCATTTAATGTGCAGCCGCATCCTTCACCTTGGGTTTTACCTGCTTCTCCTGGCTTTGAATTAATCAATTAATCAGAGACAGCTGTTCAATTATACTTCTAAAAATTTACTGGAGATCTCTACAGCCATTTCCATATGGTTCCTGATGAGGGGAACTTTAATGACCTGCTCACTGCTGCACTACTCAATGAAGAATGCCATTAATGTTTTTTCATTAAGGCTGTCCCAGTACATTGTGTTAATATGATAGCCTAATTCTTTATCTTTTACTGACAGGACTTAACCCTCCCTTCCAAGTTGTTCAAAATGATAGGTGGATGAGAAAATTGCCAGCTCAAGAACAAACCTTGCCTTCCTCCTCCTCTCCCCCTCACCACCTTAAAGCATATACATTATATCGTTGTTAAAACAAAACATAGTGCAAAGAATATTTATTTTGTTGATTTGGGGCTTTTGTCTCCTCACATTGCTGAAATTCAGCATGAGCCATTCAACTGGGCACCAGCTTTTGACAGGTTCAGATGGACGTGTAGCCAAGAGAAATAAGAAAGTAAAATATAGAAACAAGCAAGGGCCCCCACTTGAAAATACACACATCCACCGAACACATGGCTTTTTCATTAGAAGTGTTCCAGAGGTGAACTTACAATGTAATCAGCATTCTCTAAATGAATTGAGTTTCGATATCTTCTCGCTGACCCTAGAAAACGCTCTCACGGCTACCCGCCAGCATTTCCACAAAGATGCTTTTAAACATTTCCAACTAAGTTCTCTCAGATCTCTTCAGCACAGTACCGGCAGTAGATCTGTACAGATCAGTCAGCTCTATGGAGAAAAACAATGCCATGCACTGTGAACTTCTTGTCACTTAAAAAGCGTGTCCTTGGCATCAAGCCGCAGGAACTGGAAGAGACCATTCGGCTAATCAGGCTCACCAGCTTTTTGATTAACTTCAACCCATTTTCCACCCTCTCACCATACCCCTCCATCCTCCTCCTGCTCAAGAAATACATCTAGCTGTCTCCTAAACCTGTAGCATTTGTTTCAAAGGTTTTCCCTTGTAACTTATTCCATACGCCCACTACCATTTGCAGGAATTCTCGAATCACTCCTAATTTTTAAATGATATCCCTTAGCTTCTGAATCCTATTTTCTGGAGAGAGAAGGGAATGAGAAAGTGGGTAGGCGGCGTTGATCTAAGCAATGGGTTTGTTTGGTTTAATAGGCCTAGAAATTCACTGGCCTTAGCGCCGCTTTTGAGGCGCTAGAGGGCCTAGCGCCGAAGTTATGGCCAGTTTAGAAATTGACAGGGGCCCTAAATCGGCGTTAGGCCAGTAGCGCTGCGCCGGCACCGATGACGTCATCGGTGTGCGCAGCGTCCCGGTTGCCATGGTAACCCGCCCGAACTCGGAAATTGAGTTGCGGCCGCCTCGCCCGTGGCAGCCGCAAGCAACGTTCTGGCAGAGGTGCCTTACAGAACTTTGCGCCGGCGCATTAAAGGCCCCGCGGCGGCCGGCCGCTTTCCCGCCGGCCGCCTGGCCGCAGCTCCCTCCCCGGACTTCCCCCCGCCCCCCCCCCCCGGAACAGAAGCAAGCCCGGCACTTGTCCGAGGTGCCGGGCTCATTTTTAAAAAGATTATCGCGGGCCGCGGCCGGGTGCAGGCAGCTCCTCCTTAACGGAAGGAGGAGGCCTGCACTTCCCGAGCCTGCCGCACCGCAGCGGGCGCCGCAGCGCCGGAATAGCGCCGCAATGCGGCGCGTGGCGCCAGTTTTGAGGCGCTGAGACCCCTCAGTAGCGCCGGCAGCCGTTTGGGCGCGGCGCTACTGAATTTTTGGCGCGCGCAGGGGGACTTAGCGCCGGCACTAACTTCCGGCGCTAAAGCCCTCGCTGCGCCAAAACCGAATTTCTAGGCCACAGTCTTTTACTGGTCCTAAAAAGTGTCTGCGGTGATTGTGTACAAAGTTGTTGCTACACTCTCCCAATAGGTATTAGATCAAATGGTATATGCTTTTTAAATTTTGAAATGCTGGTTCTTTTCTTTAATATTTGCATTTATAAGTATAAGAATAAGAGGTCCTTGATGCGGTTTGTACCGATAAAGAAAACACCGCATTTAGGTTGAATGCAACTAGCTAAGTGGCCACTTGACATCTAACCAGTTGGATTTTTCCTATTTTCTCTCTAATTTCTTCCCTCCTCGCCCCTCCCGTCTTGGAGGTCTCCCTGGGATCCTGGCTCTTCCTGGATACGGTGGCCAAGCGACCTTTACTCACGTGTGAACCTTGACAGTGAATGCTGGCAGGCTAGCTGAGCATGCCGGACCTGTCTGAACACGTGCGCACTTACATAAAGGGGATTGCTGTACAGCGAATCAGGAACGGAAGCCGTGGTCATTTTCCCCCCCTCTCTAACCCAAGGGCACTGCGGTCAGTCTTAACGCCCTACCTCTCCCTGGTCATCTAACACCACAGATTGAGCCTGCAACCCTACTGGTTTGTGAGGCTCAAAGACAGGCACGTTGCCGCTGAACCAGTGGGATTCCTGTATCGGTTAATCATTGTATTCTTTAATGCAGAAATCATTGCCCCTACTGGGCTATACAAAGCAATTACATTTTTGATATAGGTGAAACTCAAGGGAAAACGCAACAATGATTCAAGCCCAGAGTGAACAGCGAATCCATCGCACTAAGCACGATATACTAGGTGTACCAGTTTACAAAGAATTATCAGCAACCTTAATGCAATTTGCTTTGTTCACATTTTTGTTTTAAAAGGGTGACATTTCAAGGTATCACTGGAGTTCTGACCCGGAGAAGCAAGTGATCCCCACAGCACAAGAGAGCTGAACCCTCAGTAAGAGAGCGAGTCATTAAACCATCAGTAAGAGCTAGTCATTAACCCGGAATAGTGATGTTAATTCAGCTAACCCACACTGTTGGTCTCAACTCTTCCTTCAAACCAGCTCCCTGATGCCATGAGCACCCAGAGTTTTCATTTTGAATTTGTTGGAATGTGGGGGGAGGGGGGGGGCGTGGAGGGGGAGAAAAATCTATCAGCAGTTAAAGGTGAACTTATTGGCTGACAGATTTTGAATTTTAGCCTTTTGAGAAATATGCAAGAAATAAACTCCAAGCGAGTGAGCTTTTAATTGAAATCAGTACAGTAAATTCACGGCAAAGTTTTTTTTTAAGTAGTTTGATCAAAGGGTGGCCATGATCCCCTACAGGTGCCATTCCGCCCTATCCCGTCCCTTCAGCCTAATGACGGGAATGAGGGTCGCGACTGACTGACGGCTGGGCGGGGGGCGAATGTAGTACTCGCCATCACTAAACCTCAGCCAGCCATCCCCCTTCCCCGCCATTGCCTGGCATGGAAAGATCCCGTGGTCCTCCAGCAGTCCTGTGGCGATCTGATAAAATACACCTAGTTGAATTCAGAAAACAAGCCAAGACACGCTCTTTCACGCTCTGTATTCAGGCTCATTGTTCATAATTGAAACGGGTTACCCTATAAGGCAGGGCCTTCAAAGGGCGACGCATTTGGCTCCCTTTACGTTGACAGATTTATTACAGACAATGGTGCATGGAGAATCAGTGAAGGCCCAACTGTGTCCCGTATTTCTTTCACAGATAACTAGATACAATTTTCAGACTTTGGTTATTCATCGAGATACCCTTCACCAATGTATTTATCTAGATATAAGCAAAGCCTGTTGAATAAAATTCCAGCTTTTAAATCCTGATAATTTACTATTACTTTGACATGTTTTGATAGTTCTTCTGCAAAAGGGAAGTTTACAGATCCATGTCTGTCAGATCTCCTGAAGGGGGCGCTGGTTTGGTTTGCTCAGATCTGCAGGGAAATTCTTTCATGTACTTTGGTGAAGTTTTAACTTTGGACTCTGCATTTCAGTAGCTTTGATACATGCCAACCGGAGAAAAAGAGCGTATAATCCAGAAATAAACTGTTAAATACATCGACCTTTATGTCACGTAGGAGAGCTCGCTTAAACCATGTGCAATTATCGAGCCCAATAGTTTTCAGGGGAAAATAGGCAAACTCACAGAAGTCAACCGCAAAATAGCGGTGAAAATCCCTTGTATATAAAGATGGAACTGAACTTTTTCAGTTACCATGAACCAGTGACCCAGCTATTGTGTTAAAACAAGTTCCTGTAAGATTGGACAGAACTCCTGATCCAACGCTTGGCGCTAGTGCAATAAGACTCAATTGGCAAAAGTAAAATTGCAAAGTCCTGTCTCACGAATTCAAGCCAGGAATAATTCAATTTTGGTACAGGGTTTATGAAACTTGCAGTAAAGGGACACTATTGTCGGGAACACTTACAAAAGGCTTCGTATTCCTCCAGCAACACAAAAGCAAAATACTGCAGATGCAGTATTCCTTCAGAACTTGCTACTTTTTTTTTTTAACTTGCTAGGTATAAATGTGGTTTTATATATTTTTTTAAATTAAAAAATTGTTGATATCCCAGCGTGTGCTGCGGTTAGCTCAGCGATGCATAGTTATCAGCCGATGAGATTTCATAAAAATCAATCAGAGAATGGCTAATTGAAAACCTCAGATTGTTAACAGTTATGTTTTCCATTAGCTCCCACCATAGTAAATCTACACAAACCTCCTGCCTAATCCCACGAGCCAATGTACAGACAGTATTTTAATTTTAATGGAGCTATGCAGAGCATACATTTAGCAACTAAGTGGTAATTGACATTACACAGACACAGTCTCATAGCCACATTATATAGGTTAGCAAATACAGAGGGGAGTCATTAATGGGGCAGAGCAAACAAATGATAATGTATGTATGCAGTGCTGAATGATGTGATGTTGAGAGTGTTGGGTCTTGTGGGATTTATAAAACAGAAGAAAGTGGCAACGGAACACTAGTAAATTTGTCTCATTTGTCTATTAAATTAAAGGTCAGCCTTCTGACCTGAAACACAATAAAATATTGTAACTTCAGAGTGGGACTGTGTCGGTGCTTACTCAATCTGACTCTGAGCAGACACCCAATCCTTTTCTCCCGGTGTCGGCTTCGTTCACTTGGTAGCACTCTCACCTCCAAGTCAAGGAGGTTGTGAGTTCAAGCGTCGCTCCGGGTCTCCAGCACCTAATAATCCAGGCT
Organism: Somniosus microcephalus; assembly: GCF_052327205.1. Lineage (NCBI taxonomy): Eukaryota > Metazoa > Chordata > Chondrichthyes > Squaliformes > Somniosidae > Somniosus > Somniosus microcephalus. The sequence goes on along the minus strand of NC_140998.1, from coordinate 33,901,527 downwards.
GACTCTTTGGCCCAGCGTTGAAGGAGTGCCAAGACGTCAGAGGTGCCATCTTTCATGTGAGATGTTAACCACCTCTTCCCCCCCTGCCACCCCCCCCCACCCCCGCCCCCACCCATCGGGCCTCTTCTACATGCTCAGCTGGAACCGTGGTCCTATTTGAAGACGTTCTCCTGGTGTTCCTGGCCAACTTTCCTCACTTGGCCAGCACCAGCAAAAACGGGCTAACTGGTCATTTACCTCATTTGCTGTTTGCACACAGAATTGGCTGCTGCATTTGGCCACATTACAACAGTAACTATACTTCAAAAGAGCTTCGTTGATGGTGAAATGTTCTGGGACATCCCCAGGAAGGGGTAAGCTGCTATGTAAACTCCTGTCTTTTTTCCCTGAGTTTCTGCAACTACAAGTGAATACAGGAAACTCTCTGACCGACGGGACCGGGATGGCGCCGGTTGATTAAAAATTCCGGATGACGGAGAGGGTTATCTACCAAGGCTATTTTTAACAAACAAAGAGTCAGACTCCTGTTATTGAGGTGTTTGGACTTCTGACAGTGCCAAGAAGCCGAGTAGTGGCAGTTTGGAGAACTACCCACACTGACTAACTCAGCCACCATGGGAGACTTGGACTCGGCAACATTGCAGGTTATTGAGGTGTTTTCGGAGTATGAATTTTTCCGGTTAATAGAGAATTCCGGATATTTAGGTGCTGTTTAAACAAGAGTTTCCTGTACTTGCTTGAGTTCTGATAAAGGGCGTAAATAATAAATCCACCTCCTTTGCAGAGGCTGCTGGACCTGCCATGCATTTTTGTTTCGCTTTCAGACTTCCACTATTTGCAATTCTTTTTATCGTAATACTAACAATTCTTCTCTGGAAGCAAACAAGACAGCAGTGACTTAATAGACATTATTCACAACAGTGAAATATCAACGGCAAGTGACCCAATTAAAAAGTAGAGGGGCGCAGTGATGCTACCAAACTGCACTGCACTCTCAGTAATTGACAATAAAAACTTAGCAACGTCTCCTTCTTCAAAAGATGCAAGAAATTCTGGACAGTGGAATATGTCTTTGTTTTACTGGTAATCAGTGCCCCCCAGAAATCGATTTTACAAAAGAAAATTACACGACCAATTGTCTTTATAGTTAAGCAAGATAGACTAGTGCCAGACCACAGTGAGCCCTGTATAATTTCCTCTGGTCTCACACACAGTGGGTGGAGCTTTAGTATGCAGAGTGTACTGTCGTACTGTCCAGATGCACCGTGGTTATCTTCTACACCAAACTTTGACTACTACTGTACTTTAATGCTAGTATTTCTTCAAATGGTGGGCTGGGATGGGGCGGGGAAGAAGAATTGAAAGTGGAGGGTTAAGTGCCCTCTCTGGACCCTCTGCCAAGTCCGAAATCTTCTCTTGATCAGACTGCTCATCTGAGTGATACGCAAACTGATTCCTTGGCCTGTTTCCTTTTCTGTCCTAACATGACTAAACCTAGACAAATGAACGTCAGGTTGTGACGAGAGCTTGGGGTTGAAAATTAAACATATTTTATGGTCCAAATGTCAAAGCTGCATCTTTTTTCACCCTCATTTCCTAAAGGCACTGACTCAATGTGGGTCACTGGCTGCCACAATGAGTGTCAAGAGGCTACCCGTGATTCTGTCCCCACCGGACATCCAGGCACTCGCACTTTCAGACCCGAGACTGACTAACTCTGTGCAGACTGGGGAGGCGGGGGGAAACTGACCTGGGACCCTCATGGACTGCTCAACAGCCACCTCATTTATTAAAAGCCCAAACTCCTGAAGCATTCACATCATCAGCGCTTGATTAGAGCAAATGGCATTTGAACTCGAACAACTGCTGAATTCAGCGAACAGGTGCTTTTGGAATCCCCAATTTTTAACATGTATTCTTGGGGATGTGGGTGTCGCTGGCAAGGCCGGCATTAATTGCCCATTCCTAGTTTCCTGAGGTGGTGGTGGTGATGGGCCTTCTCCTTAAGCCATTAGTAACGGTTTGATACAACTGAGTGCCCACTTCAGAGGGCAGTTCGTTAGGAGTTCACCAGGTTGGTTTGGGATGGAGTCACATATAGGCCAGACCGGGTAAGGACGGCAGGTTTCCTTCCCTGAAGGACGTTAGTGAACCAGTTGGATTTTTGCGACAATCCCAACAGCTTCATGGTCACTTTAACTGAGGCCAGCTTTTTAAATCTGAATTCGAGTTCTACAAACTACCATGGTAGGGTCTGAGCTCGCATTCTCCGACCGCGCCGCTGGATTATTGGTCCAGTAACTGCACTATCGTACCACAAGTGATTAGATGCAAGAAGCTGCGACCAACTGAGAACTGAGACAGGTTGCTGGGATTTCCTGGACTGCTGTCGACCAAGATCAAGACACCAGTCAATGCCCCACTTGGGCCAATTTACTCCTCAGAGATTTTAAAATGCGGAAGAATTCCAACAGTGGCGTAGTGGGTACAGTCACTATCCAGAGATTGGGGGGGGGGGGGGGGTGCGCGGGGGGAACTAAAGTTGGCTCGGGATTCCGTCCCGATTGCTAGCCAGTTACCCCCCCAGTGGTGGACAGTATGGACATCAGGTGAGAGCGGGATATCTTTTACCTGCTGGGATTTACCCCAGCAAGAGCCAGTGCCTTTTGAGGAGGGGGAAAATGTGTGCGTGGTGGGTGGCGGGGGGGCGCGGAGAGAATGCAGCAACAAATTCAGCATTGGCTGCGTAGATTTCCAGCGCCCAGTGCAGCTGTTTCCTCTGATGCACAGATTAAAATGCAGCCAGTTTGAAGGTCCCACATACGACTTCAAACCAACCGTACAGCCAAAATGTGCACATTAAACAGGAGAAGCCTAATGATGCGAGGTGAAGTTCAGTGGTACAAATAATGGATGCAAAGCCCTGTGCATTCACAGGGGATGGGAAAAACTAGGGGGGTGGGGGCGGGGCGGGGGGCAAGCTGTACTTTGAAAGGTTGTTTTCTTGAATCAGTAGGCTAATTGAATATATACGAGAAAATGAATCTGACTGCTGACCGTTGGCCCCTGCAGGATATGAGGCATCACAGTACAGGGAGCGCAGCGGGAGTTCTGCGGCGGTTGGGCCCTCACGTTGAGTGCAGGTAAGGATGAGGCCGGACGAGCTTTTCCTCGTCTCCCCCAATGCCTGCACGCCAAGTCGCCTGATCTGCGGGAGGCAGCAGTTGCTTTGTGCCCCCCATCCTGCTTATTCCGGGCCGGGGAGTGGACTGGTGGCATTTAGATGAGGTCCGGTGGTTAAAATCGACAAAGTGGGGCAGGCAAGGTAGAAACTGGCCTACTCCTGCTCCTATTTTTTATGTTCTTATGGCCCGAGCAGCTTCTTAGGAGGCTAAGAACATAAGAAGTAAGGAGGCCATTTGGCCCTTTCAGCCTGCTCCTATTAGCCGCTCCATGTTGGTATTATCGACGACACAGTTGATCACAGCCGGGGGTGTGACCATTGGTCTCAGGATGCCCTGCCTAGAGATGGGGGGGGGGGGCCTGAAAATCAGCCCGGGGCTTCCTGCCTTATCGGGGGAAAAACGCGCATCAGTGAATGTCTGGTGACGACGGGATACAGGCTGGGATGTGAGGGCTCTATGGTGGGACAGCCAATGGACACTTGTTGCCTGGGTGCCTCCTGGCAACCTCTAATAAAAAGGATGCAATGCAGCCCCAGCATGAGGACAGAGAAACAGTGACCAAAGTACAAGCGACACAACACAGTTTTTTTTAGTAGAGAGTCTGGCAAAATGAGCGAATGCACCAAAAAGAAAAATTATATTGTCCCAATCCTGCATTGCTGCATCACAGGACAAGTTTTAAAGGGTGTTTGTCAACAGGAGTTTTTGGCCTGCATACCAGAAAAGCCTCCTGAAGTTCCCTCTAAAAGCGAGTGCCATTCCTTTACTTTGAACATTTTCCTTTCCTCCATCCCCAAAATCAACAACAACAGCAACTAAAAAATTTTAATGAAGGATAATAATCCCCGTTCGGTTACAATCTTGAACAGAGAGGAAAGATATCGAGGCGAGGGATTAGTCCTTTCCGTCAATAGCGGGGCAAAAGCTAGCCGTGTAAACCCGTCCTCTCAAGTCGGAAAGGCGCTCGCCGACTTGTCACGCAGTACAAAAGTCATCAGTAACTAAATGTTCGTAGCTGCACCACAATTAAGCAAAATCAATATGATGTGCCAGAAATGGTATTTTACTTTCAATAAGGCTTTGGGTTGAGTTTATTCAGAATATTTTAGCCGCCCCCGGGGGGATTTTGCTCAGTCACAGATGGCAAATAAAGTCCTCAGCCTTAGGCTACATAGTATTATGCTAATTCTAATGTCAGATGTACTTTTATATACAGCTCTATTTAATCACCCCATTATTCTGCATTTCCATATGAAAAAAAACCCCACAGCAGCTCCTGCACCGGCCTCCGCTACAATGGCTGCCTTACCCTTCAGCTTACAGAACTGAATCTGCACTGGTCACTAATATCCTTCCTCGGAAAGGACAGAAAAAAAAAGAAGACATAATAATAATCAAAAATGCAGCTGCTGTGTTCCCGCAAAGCCTGCACAAGTTACAGGGGTTGATTTAAATAGCCGGAAGCTAGAAAATGTCAACCAATTAGCCCAAACTGCCAGCCACGAGATGGATTTAGCAGCTCAAAATTTGCCACTGACACAGAAGATGTTGCAGAAATGGTCCATCGCAGTGGTTCAGCTCTAGAATCTGGCATCTGCCAACCTTTTGCCACTCATTAAAAAAAAAAATCCCACTTGAAACAACAGCTCTCTTCTATAGGATCTGCTACCTTAAACACAGCGACCATCGAATAGGTAAGTGAACTGCCTGGAGAAGTACTGAGCCATAGAGACCAAGATTGCTCCCTGACCTGAGTTAGCTGGGTGAGAGGCAGCCGTGAGAATGAGACGTTAAGCAGAGGTTCCCGCCTGCCCTCTCAGGTGGGCGCAAAAAGAGCCCACATGCACTACTTCGAAGAAGAGCAGGGGGGACGTTCTCCCCGGTGTCCTGGGCCAACCTTTCTCCCTCAACCAACATCGCTAAAAATCAGAATATCCGGTCATTATCACATTGCTGTTTGTGGGACCTTGCTGTGTGCAAACTGGCTGCCGCGTTTCCCTACATTACAACAGCGACTCCACTTCAGAAAAATCTTTCATTGGTTGTATACACTTGGGACGTCCCTAGGCCGTGAAAGGCGCTGTATAAATGCTAGTTCTTTCTTTTTGTAAAATAAGCACCTGTGGGGAAAGGGTTTAAAATGGGCAATGGTTGCGACTCCTGATCACCGTCCAATGACCCTTGTTGAAAAGTCCACATGTAGTTATCGAGATTTGATAGGATCGACATGGACAATCAAATAGTCTGTTGATACTCACTGTCTAGTCACATTGGGGTGGGGGGGTGGGGGGGAACAGGAAATTTGGCAGTGGGTGTGTGGTGAAAAGTCCTATACTACAGAATCTTAAAAGCTATTAGGGAGTCACTTAGTGTATAGATCCTTACGATAAGCTTTGCAAATAGGGAGTTGAGAGTTTTGAGTCTAATTCGAAAAGGATATTCGAGCTTCATTGAGAACAGGACCTCAGATTCAGATCTGCCGCTCACTTACTGAAAACAGCGGCATATCCAAACCCAGTGGTTGCTGCTGTCAACAACAGAGCCCACAGTCATGATGCCCTAAATGAGATTGGCTTTGTAGCCATGAATTTATCAGACTATCACTACATACTGACTGATGCGGGCCTGCCATGTGAGATTGGCAAGAATGCGAGAATTACCACATCCCAGTCTGGCACAACGAACAGCCAATCGGAAAGAGCGGCCTGTTTTAAGCACACAAAGAGGTAAGGATAAACCTATCTCGACCATTTGTCCGGTACTCCAGCCTATCAAATCTGCAGTGCAACCACATTTTTAACACCTCTGATATCTAATGCTACTACCGTACCTCATATTATTCCAAACATTGCAAGTTAAAAAAAAAAATCCCAATATCTATTTTAAACTTACATTTCAATTTAAATTGACTTGCTCTGGCCTGACTTGAAGTAATATTACAGGCTCGCCTTATCTGTACAAGTTAATATTTTATGGGAGGGGTGGAGTTGCGGGGATAATTCACTGATTCGTCACTTCTAGTCTGGAGCTGTACTCACAGGTAGCTCGGGTCAGAGAATCGGGACCACAATATTGTAGCCCTGTCTCTAACTCACACCCTCCCTTTCAAGCACCACTTCCTGCCAGGGGTGCAGTAGCATGGAATAAATCCCTTGATGTGTCTTGCCTAAGCTTAGTATGCAGAGTGCTGTCCGGATATACAGGCTCTGTGGTTACCTTCTACCCAAACCTTGGCTACTACTGCATTTTAATACTCGTATTTCTTCAAAGGGTGGCCTCAGATGGGGTGGGGGAGTGGCGGGGGGAGAGAAGAATAGAAAATGGGGGGGGGGCGGGGGCGGGGGAGGGAGAGGTGCCCTCTCTGGACCCTCTGCCAAATCCAAAACCCTCTCTTGATCAGACTGCCTATCTAAGTGATATGCAAACTGATTGACCTTCAATCTAGGCTGTGGAGCTTAGGCCTAGGGTACCGCTATATTTCCGATGAACTTACAGCAATGGAGCAAGGAAATTCTGATCCCCTCTTAAACTTTCTTTGATTACGCTCCTGTGAAGCACCTTGGGACATTTTACTACATTAAAGGCGCTATATCAATACAAGCTGTTGTTGCTATTACCGCCAGTCCCATCGAGAGAGTGGTGTAGAAGTGACACTAGCCGCTCATGCCCACCCTCATCACCTTCTCTGGGAAACTGCCTCTTTCTGCACCTCTCCTTGCTTGTCTGTGGCAGATACAGAGAAAGACGTGCGTTTGAATGCTGTGCAACTGCAGTGTTTCTGTGACAGTGGCCATTCCAAAGGCCAACAAAAAGCGGGGTCTCTAGTCTAAACCTCGCTGGCAAATCATTTCACTCCAGCTCAGTTCGAGTTCAACAATTTCAGATCATAACCTCGGCCCCTATTACTTTTTTACTTGTAATTTTTCCACTCCTTTCCCCCCCCGCCCCCCTTTCCTTTTGTTTCTCTCTCCCACCTGGCAGCTATCTCTTGCCCTGCCAGTACACTTCACACCTAATCTCAGCCTATTACCATCTCATCTGGCTTCGAACACCTTTTATTGTTTCTTCTACTTCTTTTGTCTCTTTCACTTCTTTTATCCGATCGCAGCCCTGCCTTCGATCTATTTTCTTTTCTTTCCAGTTTTGAAGAAGGGTTCGACCCGAAACGTCAACTCAAATTTCTCTCCACGGACGTTGCCTGACCTGCTGAGTTTTTCCAGCATTTTCTGTTGTTATTTCAGTTCTACTTATGTTGATTTGACTTCTACCTTTTCTGAGCAATCATATTAAAGCAGCCACTTAGCTGAGGTGAACGAGGCCAACTGTATCATTAAAGCAACGGCCCGCTGAATGGTGCTAAAACATCTCAAGGTTTCCTCCTTGCGAATTTGTACGACTCTGAGGAACACATGGCTAGTTCGCTAAAATAAAGGCTTGCGAGAAAGGTCATGTCCACCTTATCTGGACAACCTTGTTATTCATTTGCCTTGCCACTCCTTTGTGCAACACTCGCTCACTGAAAGGTTTTCAGCTGTAACTTCCTACCAGACTTGCAGTGTTTCCTTCTGGCTGACCGAGATACTTCCCCCCCACCCCACCCCACTGAACCCGTAGATGGCTTCCTACCAACACGACTGTAGATCCAAACGCTTGTCACCCTAAACTCTGTGGGTCGCAGCAGCCTCCTAAAAAAAAGGCAACGCTGCTTTTATTGGTTCCACCCCTCTCTCCAAACAATAAACTGGAAACATACCTTGTAAAGAGAGAGCAAAGTTCAACCATTAACCCTTTCAAGCCCGCATCCAAGAAGGCATGACAAGTACCTCTATTATCACAGAATCATAGAATGATACAGCATAGGAGGAGACCAGTCAGCCCCTCGTGCCTGTACCGGCTATCCAATTAATCCCACTCCCCCGCTCTTTAATTTAGATGGCGGGCGGGGGTCCGTGATTACTAATCCATTTGAAAAGGGGTCCTTGAACCAAAAAAGTTTGAGAACTGCTGATCTAGTGGAGCGGCTCCCCCACCCACGGCAGAAGCTGGCCCATTGTAGGGTGGAGACCGGGTGGGTTCTACGCTGGGTGGGCGGTCCGTTCAGCCAGGTTAATGCCCAGGCGGCCCAAGTAGAAAATGACCCCGACCCCCCCCCACCCCTGTTACTTTAAGGGCCTTTTATATCACAGGCCGGGAGTGGGCTGTTGGCCTAAAGGGCAAAGCGTGCACAGAGTGGCCGCAGCAAACCGGCCACTGCCGAGTGCACAATGCAACTCCGCCCTGATGGCATGGAGAAGGGATGCTGCAACACTCAAAACACACGCCGCACAGGGAAATGAGGGAGCCACGAGGTGCCGTCACTGAGGGGAGCCACGCCTAGGTCTCGTTGCCACCGGTTACCAGATGTGATTATGCCGGTGGCAAGTGCCAAGACTCGGGGGGGGGTGGATAGGCGGGTTTTTGTGGTCGCTGGTCTGACAAATCTCAGCAATCTTAGCTTCACTCGTCCGCCGACCATTGGGAGACTCAGGTGGCATGGGGCGGGCGATCAAAGGTGGGTTTAAAAAAGTGGGCTTTGGCACAAGACTCATTCCTATTCCCTGCAATACAAATCTGACACACAGAAGCAGAGCCAAACAGAAAACTCAATCACACCTTATTTGAATAAGGCAGAGCTAGAATGTAAAGTGGGTGACTGCGGTGTGGAAGATAGAATTTTAAAATCCCCCAGTGTGATGTATTAATCCAAAAACCTGCTGCTACTTCTATGGAGAATGAATGGAGCTAGGAAGATTTTAATTTTCTTTCAGCCTACCCTGTTGAAACAGCTAAAGAAACAGTATCGGTTCAGCGTGCGTGCCATTTCGCCAAGCCCCAAGCAGTACCACAAAGCTAAATTTGCAGCCCCAGAGTCGAGCTGGATTGGGGGAATGCATTAAAGGTGTAATAAATGGTGTGACTGGATTCACCCACAGGCAGCAAAAGGGCAGCCTGCAGGCGCCACATTTGATTTTTGGCGGCGGAGGAAATTAATAACGCGAAACCGAAACAAAATAATAAAAACGTTAAAAGCTGCAACTAGGCAGCAGCCAGGGCCTTTCACACAGACAGGAAGATGACACGACTCACCTACTCAATCAAAGTCTTTTAATATTTTAAACCTATCCTCGGCTTTCAAAGTCGCAGCCAAGAGCAAAGTCGATGGTTTTAATGCTTAGTCTCTGAATGTCTATTCACAGGCCTCTTACAGTCGGGAGTATGGCAATGGGTTGGGGGTGAAAGGGCAGGGGCAAAATGAGAACATTTGCTATGGAAATGATTCTCGTCCAAGGTTATAGCTTTACATAGGCTATACGAAGCGACATTTGTGCAACAGGGTTAACTCGGTATTAGGAATCCTATTCTCCCGCACTTTACATTTCCCGAGGTTAACGTCTACTAAATTGTGGCAAGTTATTTTTCCAGCACCCACCGCTTGTACGACCGCACTTAAAATAATTTTCTGGATTTGCAGGGTCAATGTTTCTCAGCAGACATTGATTGCGAGATCGAACTGGACAGAGAGACGCAAGCTGTAGCTGGTCTGGTTTATTTTACCGAGAAACCCAGGCGAAGGTCTGCCGTGTAAGACACCGCCGAGGTAGAAGAGAGAGTGGAAGGGGAGACTGGATAGATCAGGTGGTGGTGAGGGTAGCGAGGGGGGGGAGTAGATGGTTGGAGAGTAAGGGAGGGGCTTGGCAACCACTTCGGGCCACGGGACAGTTTTATGGCATTCACCAGTATCCACAAGTGGTGGTAACAGCACCACCCGGGATGCACCTGGGTCTGACACTGGGCTTGAAAAGCTCGACTGAGCTGGGAATATTAAAGTATTGGTATGATAAGGGGGCCAAGAATTCCTTTGGTCACTGTGTGTCGTGATGGTGTGAGGCCACGGTTTGTTTTTTATTGGGGGAGGGTTTCCCTGGTGAAACTGCAAATGAGTTATATTAAGTTTTGAAAAAATGCCTAGGATTTTACACAACGCACGGTGGGAATATTTCGTTAACAGAATTCAGTTAAAAATAATCCAAAAAAATCATAGAACGCGACACTGGAACGAGGTGGAATTTAGCCAAAAATGCACTGCAGAAAGCGGGGTCGTCTTAACTCAAAATTGCACATCCCGCGATAATTTTGAAAAGGCTTCTCAGAACTGACGCGCATTCACAGCGCTCGCTATCTTTCTGCATTCAAAGTCCAGGATCGTTCTCCGAATGATGTGGAGATGGTGGGGAAAGGGCCCAGCTAGGATGCCATTATGAAGGGGAAACCCACCCGCTGTACACGAGCCCCCTCCCAGGTCCACAGGTTCGATCTGTGGGAGCGGATGGCTGGGTCTCACAGCGAGACCATCGGTGAAATCTGAAAGCTACTGTCTTGCACCTCATTTTTGTTTTACGACAGTCTGTCGCACAAGCGAGAGAGAGAGAGCGAGAGAGAGAGACAGTCGGGAAGCTGCTCCCCCACGCTCTGATATTTATGAAGACGCCTATGTTTTACAGAAGAACACATCCGTGTTTAAAACTCAAAGGAAAAAGATCAGATCATTACAGCCGAGCTCGATCCTGCCCACCCTCTGACACTGATACACGCGCAGGATCCAGCAGAAGTCACTGGACAGCAGTTGGGAGGAGGGGTCCCACACAATTCCACCCACCATCTTTTTTAACCTAGGGGCAATGAGGCCAGCTCATATAACCGACATCTTGGAAACCCATGTGGCAAAGAGCTCACTGAGTGGTGAGGATCACTGTTCTCGGCAGCAGGCCCCCCACACACACTGCAGCCTAACTTCCCCCTTTTTTGCATCAGCAGCCACTCTAAAGGCCCCTTACAGTAATAAAACTCGGCCTGTTATTTCCATAGCCAGCCATGTCCTGTACACTGGTAAAGAAAGAAAGACTTGCATTTATATAGCACCTTTCACAAACTCAGGACGTCCCAAAGCGCTTCACAGCCGGTGAAATACTTCTGAAGTGGAGTCACTGTGGGAAACGCGGCAGTCAATTTGCGCACAGCAAGCTCCCGCAAACAGCAAGGTGGTAATGGCCACATAAACTGTTTTAGTGATGTTGGTTGAGGGATAAATATTGACACCGGGGATAACTCCCCTGCTCTTCTTCGAAATAGTGCCAAGGGTTCTTTTACACACATCTGAGGGGGCCTCGGTTTAACGACTCGTCCGAAAGACGGTAATATTTTAGATATTGGCGCCCACTGGGGGGAAAAAAACAAGCCTAAATTCTGTCCTCTTCTGACAATCGTCACAAGGTGGCCAATACCCAGACTACACCGGAAGTTTCACGTTTCATTTGAAAATCTAAGTACAGCACATCTTTACTTTAGAGCCTGCAGCAGTACAATACGCCTCTCAGCTGCCTATGCTGCTCCGCAGTACTGCTGTCAGGCAAACAGTCAGAACAAGAGACGCCACCTTAAACGGCATCTCAAACTAACACCTCAGAAATCTAGAGTAATCGCAACTTCATTTTAATTGCCAGAATGCGACATTTATATGACAAGACTAAACTTAAGGCAGTCTGGTTAATATTGCATCACTGCTGCATTCAATTTTTTTTTAATTCAAAATTAAATATGATATCTTCCTGAAATTAATTGTTACAGAGAATTATAAACTTATATTGGCTCTGAGTGATTCAAAAAAGTTTTCATGTGGCATAGGTATGAGAAATATGAACATGATACAATATCCCCACCTTCATAAACTTCAGAACATTTGAGTTTCCTAATTGGAATAGAAAAAACAAAATCTCCACTTCAAGTTTCATCACCCGTGTCCAAGAAATCTCTTCCCTTTAGGAGTTTAAGTGTTCACAAGAGAGACAGAGAAAGCAGTAGTGTGCAAGGTAAAACGAAATTGAGAGAAAGAGAGAGATAGAAAGAGAGGAGAGATAGTGAAAAGAGAGAGATACAATGGGAGAGGAAGAGAGAGATAGAAAGAGAGGAGAGAGAAAGACAGTGAGTGATAGTGAGAGAGATAATGAGAGAAAGTGTGAGAAAGAGAGATATAGTGAGAGAGAGAGAGTTAGAGAGCAAGGCAGTGAGAGGTAGAGATGAGAAATAGTGAGCGAGAAAGAGAGATAAAGATAATGAGAGAAAGCGGAAGCATGTGCAGAAGGAAGCCCTTTTTTTAAAACCTAGTCAGTCGGCATGGGCTGTTACTGGAAGGAATGTTGTGCTTGCTTTGGACACTGTTCACACACTGTGCTGGCAAAGGGCTGCTTGGAAAGGGCACAGTGAAAGTGCCGTCAGAGAAGTTCACACTCACATCCTAACAGTTCCTACCATCCGTTTTCTAACATCGCACGTGCCAAGGGAAGCAAGATCAACAAAAAAAAAACCTTTTCAGCGCGGGCTTGCCAAGTGTTTATTTATTTTTATATTATAATGAAGTAACATGTGTTCACATACTGCGTTTCTGATGCAGCCTCCCCAGACTTATAGAAAGTGTTTATTTAGGCACAGCTCTTTATATACACAAATGATGACTTTGGATGTCTTCCGAAAGTCTAACAGCTACTGCTGACTTCCTCTTTAAACTACAGCTAAGGTTATCTCTCGCTGATTTTAGATAAAGGCCACATTGAGTTAGAATGACGTCGGTCTCAATGGCGCTCATTTGAACGGGGACAGAAACCCAACTGTGGGGCTCATCTCTGCCCAGGCATGTCTGGATTGTTGCTCCGCTAACTAAATTAAAAAAAAAAAAATCCCCATTCCCCCCATCCTTGATTCTGCCCCTGAACGCACTGATTGGTCGCTGGAATAACAACAGAAAATGCTGGAAAAACTCAGCAGGTCAGGCAACATCCGTGGAGAGAAATTTGAGTTGACGTTTGGGGTGGAACCGTTTTGAAGAAGGGTTCGGCCCTAAACGTCAACTCTAATTTCTCTCCACGGATGTTGCCTGAGCTGCTGAGTTTTTCCAGCATTTTCTGTTGTTATTTCGGATTTCCAACATCTGCAGTGTTTGGCTGTGGATTAGTCGCTGGAAGCCGGGTCCCTGCTGGTGCCAGCAGCACCTCCTCTGCTGACCCAAGCTTTGGGGCTGAGCCTGGGCCGCTGGCAGCGGGCAGACAGGAGACAGCGGGCGGACAAGAAGCAGCCCTCTTGTGCCGTGAAACCCCAACCACTATGAATTAAAAAGATGCGTACGTTTTCTTCCGCTTTATCACGGCTGCAATCAATAAGTTTGGTTCTGCTTTTGCTGGGGGTTTTTTTTTTGCTGGTGGGGCGAGGGAACGGAATATTTAAAAAAAAAAGAAATCAAAGGATAAAAACTTCTGCTCGAGAAACCTTTACTTCGCAATCTGCTTTCACACTGAAAATGAAACACACTCGTAAGCCACCTTTAAGTAACAGATCTGAGGCTTAGTGTCACTTTAGCATTTAAAAGCAAGGGAGCTTTTTTTTGTTGTTGTTGCCTGAAATGGAATGGATCCAAGAAATTCTTGGCGCTGTTAATAAACTTGTACACTGCAACACAACTCATGGGAATAGGTGCAAGGCCTTTGCAAATTTACAATTTAAAAGTGGCTCTTGAAAAATGTTCATTACTCCGTGACAGATGCTATAAAAACCATTCGCAACTCTGCATTTTTTTTTTTGGGGGGGTGGTGGTGGAGAAGGGAAGGAGTTTGCATGTTAACATCGACGTATCTAGTCGGAAACTTTCCAAATAACCTATTTGAACAAAAATCGAAGCTGGAAGACGAACGGGGTTGCAGACCTCCAAACAAGGGCAGGGATTTGAAGACTTGCACCATGATATGAATCCCAGTGTTTCTTCCCCCCCACCCACCACTAAACCCCCTCCCCCTGACCAGGCTGACACCTCAGGTCAAGCAGCTGAGAAGCTGCTCTCAGGCCCAGTGCCACTGCTGCCCTGGGGCTGGACAGCGAGGAGGCACCCGGCGAGTCAGTGTCACCTCCCCTGCACAGCCTGGCTGAGATTGGGACAACACCGGGGAGGGAGAAGGGATTTAAACAGTGTCTCGTTCACTCATGTTGGGCTCGGGGCTTTGAAACTTTTTTTTTTTAAAGTGACCCACCCCCTCCCCTCCCCTGCCCCCGCCCGACATTTTGAGGGCTCCTTTGTTCAGGGACAGAGTGAGTTGCCGGCGGGGCTGGGCCGCATGAATGAGGAGCCAGAGTGTATATATATATATATAAAAGAATAAACGAGACCGGGGTTGGTCATGGTGGAGCTAATCAAGGCTAAGGGGATGAATAATCACAGGCACTAAAAGAGTTTTAAGCCAAACAAATCTCAAAAACTGTCACAGATACTGGCTCAACTACTGAGCAGGCTGACCATAAAACCAAGAGAATAAAATGGCAAAAAAAAGGGGATTTGAGGATTTGCATACATCACTAGTGTTTCTATTTACCACGGCTGTGTCCATTTCAGCACTCGGCTTCATCTTGTGCCAAGGCAATCACCGGCATGGCAATTGCTTCCTGATATAAACATGCCTTGAAATTCGCCACTGCATAATCCCCTCTGCTTGGCTGGAGTTAGATTCTAGGCCCTGGAGCTAAAAGGATACTGTTATAACGTGTGTGTGTGAGCGTGCATGTGTGTGAGCGTGCGTGTGTGAGTGTGTGTGCGGGTATGAGAGCGTGTGTGTGAGAGTGTGTGTGTGAGCGTGCGTGTGAGAGCATATGTGTGAGCGTGCGTGTGTGTGAGAGCGTGTGTGTGAGAGTGTGTGTGAGCATGCGTGAGTGCATGTGTGTGAGAGTGTGTGTGTGAGCGTGCGTGTGAGTGTGTGTGAGAGCGTATGTGTGAGCGTGCGTGTGTGTGAGCATGCGTGTGTGTGACAGCATGTGTGTGAGAGAGTGTGTGTGCGATAGCATGTGAGCGTGCGTGAGAGCATGTGTGAGAGCGTGTGTGAGAGCACGTGTGTGTGTCAGAGCGCATGTGTGTGAGAGCGTATGTGTGAGAGCATGTGTGCATGCATGTTGTACTAATTACACTACTACTGCAGGCCTAGTACCCTCCTAGTGTCAGCTGTGGCTCAGTGGGTAGCACACTCGCCTCTGAGTCAGAAGGTTGTGGGTTCATAGTCCCACTCCGGGGACTTGAGCACATAAAGCTAGACTGACACTCCAGTGCAGTGCTGAGGGAGTGCTGCACTGTTGGAGGTGCCGTCTTTTGGAAGAGACGTTAAACCGAGGCCCCGTGTACTCTCTCAGGTGGATGTAAAAGATCCCATGGCACTATTTCTTAGAAGAGCAGGGGAGTTATTTATCCCTGAACCAACATAACAAAAAAACAGATTATCTGGTCATTATCACATTGCTGTTTGTGGGAGCTTGCTGTGCGCAAATTGGTTGCCACGTTACAACAATGACTACACTTCAAAAGTGCTTCATTGGCTGTAAAGCGCTTCGAGACATCCGGTGGTCGTGAAAGGCGCTATAGAAATGCAAGTGTTCCTTTTAGTGCGACCCCTGAGATTTCACATACAGGTACAGTCCAGAACAAATACTCGCCAACATTCCCCATTTCACTGGCAGATTCAAAATATTTGAACTCATTTCCTGAATACCATGCTAACAAAACCTCACGATACTGGCAAATAAATGGTAATAATCTGAAATCCCTCAACTCAACTTGCAATTTTCTAATCTTGGCAGGTTCAGTAACAACATTTTAATATCTGCGGACTTTCCATTAAAAACAAACCGGGTTTTATATAAACCTCATAATACTTCAATAGCCCTCGGGGGGATTGTACTAACACTGATCACACACAAGCCCAGACTAGTAAATGATCTTCATCCAGTAAAAACAACCAGCAGACAAGTTCTGTAGACTGAGAGCTGCATGGGCTTGTGACATTTCCAGTGGTTTCTCTATAAAACTCCAAAAAGATTAGTGTTGCACATTCCAACTAAAGTCAAATTATCCTTGCACCGGGGGTGGGGGGAGGGAATTCAATTTGGACAGGCGCGCAAAACGGGCAGTATCGGATGGGCCACTCGCTACACACCCTCTATATTTACTTCACTAGAAAGCAAAAGTGAGCAGTCTATTAACAGGCGGCCAATCCACTAATGCCTGCCCACGCCTCCCCCCCCCCCCCCGCCCACAACCTGTCGGAAGGAAAAAAGGAGGGAGGGAAGGAGGGGAGGAGAAAAGGAAGGAAGGGAGAGAAGGAAGAAAAGGAGGGACGGATGGAAGGATGGAGAGAGTCCTGTGGAAGACTGTTGTGCTGATAATTCCCTCAGTGCTCCTTTTTTTATTAAATGTACATTAACTTGGCCCGTGAGTGTCCCAGTAATGGTACAGTGCAAACACTGATTGAGTGATACTGTATCTATAATCTTTTCTAAAATGTTTTCCTAAGGGAAAAATGTCCGCCTGGAACACTAATTAGTCTTTTCTCTTTCCCGATGCTGACTGACCTGTTCTGCACTGGCAGCATTCTCTGTTTTTATTTTTAATAAGGAAAAAAAAACCCTATCAGATCTGCTAATTTTTTTAAACTTTCATTCCTTATCGGGATGATATTGGGAGGCGAGGGGCCCGCCATGGAGCTGCGCTGGGCAGGAGCGCAGGGGGCAAACATCAGCTCTCTGTCTCTGACCCAACCTTCCATCTAGTGAGGCTCCAACTCTTTAGATAACGACTGGGTAATTGGTAGACGGCAAGTCCCTTCGACACGTTGGTCCTTCTCCACTTTTGACTCCGGCGCTTGTTTAGTTCCCATTCCGGCGTCGCTGAGTCGACCTCCCCCAGTTTACACTCCTCACTCCGGCTCCCGTATCCCAGGCCTAGTTTGTCCTGGGGTCTACAGGTCTTCCGCTGGGAGGGGGAAGGTCGGGCAGTGTAAAACAGCAGGATTCGCCTCACGGATGCCGGTTTCATGGAGCCCGAGCTAAAGGGAGTGCCAGGGACGCTGCTCCAGTTTCTGCAGTCTCTCACAGTTACACCTGGCTATGAATATGGTCCAGAAAATGATCACTCAACGTCCAGTTTTTTTTAAATTAGCATCTGGGGCAATGATGTTAAAGAAAAGGGTGGCAAATTATTAATGCCACATAACTCCACACTTAGCTTAGTGTCTGATCGCGGCCACGCTGGCTTTCCGATTTCTTGGAAAATTCCAGGAATCACCGGTGGTTAAAAATGGGATTTGATCCCCCAACTGGTTCCCTGATGACATTCTGCGATGGCAATGTGCCACCCCTACCTGGTCTGGCCCACAAGGCACTGTATAAATGCAAGTCTTTCTTTCTTTCAAGGCAGCTGGGGATGGGCAAGAAATGTGACCCCGCCCACATCCCAAGAACAAATGATAATCAATAAAAAAAAATAATCAGCCTACATTTTCCGATGGGTGTTGTTGTTGAAACTCCAGCGGCAACCCATTCAAAATTGACCCTTAGTGTTAGGGGGATTAAATACGTGGGGTTATGGGGATAGGGTGGGATATGTGTTGGTGTAGGGGTTATGGGGATCGGGTGGGATATGTGTCGGTGCAGGCTCGATGGGCCGAAATGGCCTCTATCTGCACTGTGGGGTTTCTGTGATTCTGTGATTCTGTGAAAACAGAATAAAAGTGGCTTGTCTAATGCCGTCTCCATCCCATCATTTGCTGATGGGGTGAGGTGAAGTAGGCCGGGAGGAGGCTGGTGCGGAGCATAAGCGCCGGCATCGACCAGCTGGGCCCAATGGCCGGTTTCTGTGCTGTAAATGATACGCTGGACAAAAAAAAACAAATCACCGTCAGCTTGAAAATAACGGCAATCGGAACATCTAAGCGGTTCATTCAGTGTAAACCAGTGGCCGCGGTTATAGAGTGTAATCTAGCCGGAGTGGCTGAGGCCTGCCGCCAGGAAGGCCTGGTCTGGTACCTTTACTCTGGGGAGTCCACCAGCTGTGAAGAGACCCACATGCCAGGAAGAGGGGGTCCTGCCACCCCACTAAGTGCGATATTATAGCAGCTGCAGATACAACACGCGGCATAGGGGGGCGCTTTACTATTAGCCGAAAGTTAGCCTCGAGTATAAAAAGTGGGTCTTCCCACTTTTGCTCCATTTGTTGCTAACATGAATTAGCGAATGGAGGAAATTACGCGGCAACACGTCAAATCCAGTACTCTTTCAGATCGTATTTTCTTTTCAAAAATTAAATCAATTTTAACTTTAGTAAAGGCACTGAAATAAAATTGACCTGAATTTCAATAATTTTGTTTAAAGACACAAATTAAAAGGAAGACCTGCAGCTTATGTCGTTTCTAAAATGTGCTCGATATACATAAGATTCACCCAAAGCGAGCATTTAACCCGTTACATTTACTGGAGCCTTTTGATATTTTTCCTCAGTATTCACCCAAATCTTCAACCTAGATGAGGCATTGGGTTAAAATCTCCTCATCACTAATACAATGGAACTCTTTATCTTTCCCTTCTGCCACATCATCATCATCATCCTCCACCCTCCCACTCCCGATTGTAAAATCTAATATTCTGACTTTTTTTTCTGTGTAATATGAAATGATTTAATTCTTCATAAGCATCCTGGTCTCACACTGCCTGCACCCTTAAGAATGAAAAGTAAGGTCTCCTTGTCGTCTTTGATCCTTTGGGAAGTGTTTGAAATGTACTAGTTCGCCCCCTGGAGTAGACAGTGTTCTCCAAAATTATAGATCTTTTGGGTCCCACTGTCGTGGTCGATCTAAGGTTTCCCAGAGAGCAACCTACTTAAAACAAGGCCAACGTGATCAAAGGGAGATAATTACAAAATAATTTTTCCAGGAGATCGAAATGTGCCTTTTATTATTTATAGTTTTAACGGGTAACAGACAAAAGTATGTCAAAGACATTAGCGGCTCAGAACAAGCTCACCGCAGTAACTATGTGAAAAAAACTGAGGAACTGGCAAATGTTGTAAATACTACAATGTTTGGAAGCTGCTGTGTTTACATTACTCTGCAGCTATATTTAAACTGAGGAGCTCTTCACTGTAAGAATGATGCACTGATTGTACTGAATAATAAATGAGCACGCGAGCAGTTAATTCGTTTGTGCGCTTCAACTTAGAAACTGCGTTGAGAAAACGGCAAGTGGCAAATCTGCATATAACCTTTACGACCTTCAGCATGTAAAAATTTTTTTCAATCAATACAATTCTGCGTTTATTCTACGAATGAAAGATAGAATACCTTTGTTAGGTGAGCGTATTAAGGGTTACGGAACCATGGGGGGAGGAGGGTAGATGGAGTTAAGATACCAATCAACCATGTTTAATTGAATGATGGATCAGGCTTGAGGGGCTGAATGGTCTACTCCTGTTCCTATGTTTCTAAGAGAATTGCAGTTCGGTGAACAGTTTGCTGGGATTTCTTTTTTATTCCGTAGTAAAACCCAGGAAATGCCGGAAGTACACAGCGGAACCAGTCATCATTTGGAAGAGAAAGACAGGCCGAGACTTCAGGCTGTTCCAGTGTGGTGCCCCGCCCACAGCATCTTTTGGTTTTATGCTCAATTTCCAGCACTTGCCGTTTTACCTGTCTGCCCTCTCAGGTGGATGTAAAAGATCCCCACGGCACTATTTCGAAGAGGAGCAGGGAAGTTCTCCCAACATTGATCCCTCAACAAACGTCACTGAAAAGAAGATTATCTGGTCGGCATCACATTGCTGTTTGTGGGAGCTTGCTGTGCACAAATTGGCTGCCGTGTTTCCTACATTACAACAGTGACTACACTTCAAAAAGTACTTCATTGGCTGTAAAGCACTTTGGGACGTCCTGAGGCCGTGAAAGCTGCTATGTAAATGCAGTTCATTCTTTTTTTTCTCCCGAGAACAAATATAAAAAAGAAGTAATGAACCTTCAAAGTCGCCACACCAGGGACCGAATCTAAGCCAGCGAGTCTGTAGTGCAGAGCAAAATCTCAAAATTGGTATTCCACCTAATAATATGCCCT
Organism: Somniosus microcephalus; assembly: GCF_052327205.1. Taxonomy (NCBI): domain Eukaryota; kingdom Metazoa; phylum Chordata; class Chondrichthyes; order Squaliformes; family Somniosidae; genus Somniosus; species Somniosus microcephalus. The sequence goes on along the minus strand of NC_140998.1, from coordinate 33,881,347 downwards.
TTCTTGCCAAAAGAGATAAAGAGCCAAACAAGAATTGTGTATTTTGGAAAGGGAAAGGAAATGTGCACAGAATACAAGAGGCAGGTTAACAACTGTGATTAATTCTGACATATTTGGAATAACTGAAATTAGCGGAGCTGAGCCCTGCTGACTTTTTAAACAGGGCCAAAATGTTCTCGCAAACTTTGTTTTAATGGGATGGAGGGGCTGGCCAGAAAAGGCTGCGTGCAAATGTTGCCCCGATAATGTTCATCACGAGTGAGACGGTGGTGCACGTCAAGTAAACAAACAAGACAACAATTTGCACAAACACTTCAAATAAAGTAGACTCATTAAAAGAAAAAAATTCTGCAAACTGCCTTTATAAATTCATCAAATTTTGAAAAGATTCCCCAACCCTACGGAAAGCTGAACTTTGCAACAGCCAAAACTGTGTGCCCACTCTCGGGTGGGGAACACAATGGGTTGGTGAAATGGTTAATCAAGAATTAGCTGAAGCATGTGAAGGTGAACATATTTCCCTTCAACTCTGGAAAAGGTTTTGAAGTGTTAGGTGCTTTATCATTTTTATTGGTTGCAGTTCACTTGTGCCGTGCTCGAAAGCTCCTGGAGATTTATGTGCACTGGGCAAGGCTTCCTTCTTCTGCCCATCAGGTAATCAAATCCATAGCAAACTTTTTGCATCTTTATTAAAGACGCCCTCCTCCGTTGCTGAAGGTGTTCTTCCTGGCGACCTCTAAACCGCACGTGTCAGACTTTTTAAAATGTATTGGTTCACGGGATGTGGGCGTCGCTGGCAAGGTCGGCATTTATTGCCCCTCTCTCATTGCCCTCGAGAAGGTGAATCGCCTTCTTGAACCGCAGCAGTCCTTGTGGTCAAGGTGCTGACTTTGTCGTAGCCGCTTGGTACAACTGAGTGGTTTGCTAGGTCATTTCAGAGTCACATTGCTGTGGGTCTGGAGTCACACATAGGCCAGATTGTCTTCCCTAAAAGGCCATGAGTGAATCAGTTGGGTTTTTCCAACAATCTGGTAGTTTCATTGTTTTTAATTCCAAATTTATTTAATATTCTATTAACTGAAATGAAATTCCCTGACGTGCCGTGGTGGGATTTGAACTCACAGCTCTGATTATTAGTCCAGTAACATAACCACTATGCTACAGTATCCCTATGGGAACACCACCACCTCCAAGTTCCTTTCCAAGTCACACACCATCCTGACTTGGAAGTATATCGCCGTTCCTTCATCGTCGCCGGGTCAAAATCCTGGAACTCCGTCACTAACAGCACTGTGGGAGTACCTTCACCACACGGACTGCAGCGGTTCAAGACGGCTCACCACCACCTTCTCGAGGGCAATTAGGGAATGGGCAGTAAATGCTGGCCTCGCCAGCGTTGCCCACATCCGGTGAATGAAAAGAAAAAGACCCGAGCTCGCTGCAACCCTGCTGCTTCTCTGAATGTTCCACCAATCGCCATGCCAACCAGCCGTGACTCAGTGAGTCGCACCCTCGCAGAAGGTTGTGGGTTCAAGTCCCACTCCAGAGTCTTGAGCACAAGATCTAGGCAACAGAGGCAGGAATTCTGGTGGGTGGCATCATCCCACCAATCATAGAATGATACAGCACAGAAGGCCAATCAAGCCTGTGCCATAGAATGATACAGCACAGAAGGCCCATCGAGCCTGTGCCATAGAATGATACAGCACAGAAGGCCAATCAAGCCTGTGCCATAGAATGAATGATACAGCACAGAAGGCCCATCGAGCCTGTGTCAGAAATCCCCTCTCTGTTCCTGATGGCAACTGGAAAGAAGGCAGGTGGTCGAAGTTGTCGCCCCTGTTGCCGGAGGAAACCCCATCGAAAGCCGGACAGAGGCCGAGGGAAAACATGCGCCTCTGTTTGTGAGAGGTAGTGTGCATGAGAGAGTGAGGGTGGGTGTTGGGACAGAGAGTACAGGAGCATTGCAGCATGAGAGACAGAGTTTGCACTGAGAGTGTGAAAAGGACAGAACATATGGAATTGAAGAACGTTTGAGTATGTGTGTGACGGTGACAGAGTGAGAGGCAATGGGCAGATTTTCCTTTTACTGCACTTTGAGGTAAAGGATTGTCAGGACAGAGCACAAGGAGAATATTTGTGGGCGCCGTACAGCGCATGATCCTTACTGCCTCATTTCCCTCTTTGTGCTGTGCTCTGGTGGACCTTTGCATCCAAGTGAAACATGAGGACTCTGCCCTACAGAACAAGAGAGAGGGAAGGAGGGAGTGTGTGTGTATATGTGTCTGTGTGTATAGTGAGTGAGTGTGTGTGTGTGTGTATAGTGAGCTGGTGAGTATAGTGAATTAGTGTGTCTATAGTGAGAGTGTGTGTCTATAGTGAGCTGGTGTGTGTATAGTGAGTTAGTGTGTCTATAGTAAGTGTGTGTGTCTATAGTGAGCTGGTGTGTGTATAGTGAGAGTGTGTGTCTATAGTGAGTGTGTGTGTCTATAGTGAGCTGGTGTGTATAGTGAGTTAGTGTGTCTATCGTGAGAGTGTGTGTCTATAGTGAGCTGGTGTGTATAGTGAGTTAGTGTGTCTATAGTGAGAGTGTGTGTCTATAGTGAGCTGGTGTGTATAGTGAGTTAGTGTGTCTATAGTGTGAGTGTGTGTCTATAGTGAGCTGGTGTGTGTATAGTGAGTTAGTGTGTCTATAGTGAGTGTGTGTGTGTATAGTGAGCTGGTGTGTGTATAGTGAGTGTGTGTGTTTAGTGAGTTAGTATGTCTATAGTGACTGTGTGTGTATATAGTGAGTTAGCGTGTGTATAGTGAGTTAATGTGTGTATAGTGAGTTAGTGTGTGTATAGGGCCTTGGTGAGACCACATCTTGAGTATTGTGTGCAGTTTTGGTCGCCTTATCTGAGGAAGGCTGTTCTTGCCATGGAAGGAGTTGAGCGAAGATTCACCAGGCTGATACCTGGGATGGCAGGAATGATGTATGAGGAGAGATTGGGTTGATTGGGCTTGTACTCGCTGGAGTTTAGAAGAATGAGAGGGGATCTCATTGAAACTTATAAAATTCTGGCAGGACTGGACAGACTAGATGCAGGGAGGATGTTCCCGATGGTCGGGGAATCCAGAACCAGGGGTCACAGTCTAAGGATAAGGGGTAGGCCTTTTAGGACAGAAATGAGGAGGAATTTCTTCACCCAGAGAGTGGTGAACCTGTGGAATTCTCTACCACAGAAGGCAGTTGAGGCCAATTCATTAAATATATTCAAGAAGGAGTTGGATATATTTCTTAAGGCTAAAGGGATCAAGGGGTATGGGGAGAAGGCAGGGACAGGGTACTGAATTTGGATGATCAGCCATGAACTCATTGAATGGCGGAGCAGGCTCGAGGGGCCGAATGGCCTACTCCTGCTACTATTTTCTATGTTTCTATAGTGAGTTAGTGTGCGTATAGTGAGTGTGTGAGTGTGTATAGTGAGTTAGTGTGTGTATAGTGAGTTAATGTGTGTATAGTGAGTGTGTGCGTGTATAGTGAGTTAGTGTGTGTATAGTGAGTTAGTGTGTGTCCATAGCGACTGTGTGTGTGTATAGTGAGTGTGTGTGTATAGTGAGTTAATGTGTGTATAGTGAGTTAGTGTGTGTCTATAGTGAGTGTGTGTGTGTATAGTGAGTGTGTGTGTGTCTATAGTGAGTGTGTGTGTGAGTATAGTGAGTTAGTGTGTGTCTATAGTGAGTGTGTGTGTATAGTGAGTGTGTGTGTATAGTGAGTTAGTGTGTGTATAGTGAGTTAGTGTGTGTGTATAGTGAGTGTGTGTATAGTGAGTTAGTGTGTGTATAGTGAGTTAGTGTGTGTCTATAGTGAGTGTGTGTGTATAGTGAGTGTGTGTGTGTCTATAGTGAGTGTGTGTGTGTGTATAGTGAGTTAGTGTGTGTCTATAGTGAGTGTGTGTGTATAGTGAGTTAGTTCATAGATGAAACTAAAGACCTAGATATTATCATTTTACAGGAAACTTGGTATAAAGGAAAAGGACACACTGGCTGTCCCCAAGGGTACACTGAGCTAGTGGTCCCCTCCAATAAATTACCAAGTGTAACCCAAGGCAGAGACTCCGGAGGCATACTGATCTGGTTTAAAACAGAACTTAAGAATTACATCAAATTTATAAAAAAGGGCGAAAACCATATGTGGCTCAAACTTGAGAGGGAGATTATCTCAAACACCCAAGATGTTTACATTTGCGCACTTTATATCCCTCCAATCGACTCCCCGTACTTTAAAGAGGACACTTTCTCCAACATGGAGGGGGAAATTATCCAATACCAGGCCCAGGGGAACGTGTTGATCTGTGGGGACCTCAATTCAAGAACGGGCGAAGAACCAGACTTCACCAATAATCAGGGAAACAATTACGTTTTCGGGAATAACCACTTTGACATCCCTTCCCTTCCATACAGGCATAACTGCGACAAGCAGTCAAATACCAACGGAAAACAGCTACTACAGCTCTGTCGAAACCTGGGTCTGTACATTGTCAATGGTAGGTTCATAGGAGACCTCCTAGGAAGATCGACCTATTGCTCACCTCTTGGCTGCAGCACAGTAGACTATATGATTACAGACTTAGACCCATCCTCTTTCAGAGCATTCACAGTCAAACCACAAACAACACTGTCAGATCACAGTCAAATTACTATGTTCCTCAAAAAGACAGAAACAAACAACATAGAAACACAACCCAGTAAACTGTACAACACCAAAAAATCGTACAGATGGGCCAAAAACGACACGGAAAAATACCAGAAAACAATTAGCAATGCATCAACTCAAGCTCTCTTAGACACCTTTCTGGATAACATATACACTCACAATAAAGAAGGCGTAAACCGGGCAGTTAGTAAACTAAACAATATTTTTGATAATTTGGCAACAAATGCAAACTTGAAAGCTCGCAAGAACAAACCCAAAACAAAAAACTATGAAAAATGGTTTGACCGAGATTGCCATAACATGAGGAAAAAACTTAGAAAAATATCAAACCAAAAACACAGACATCCAGAAAACGAGGAACTACGCCTTACTTATTGTCAGACACTAACACAATACAGAAACACACTCAGAACCAAAAAAGAGCAATATATTAAGAATACACTCAGCTCCATGGAGGAATCCATTGATTCCAATTGTTTCTGGGAAAACTTGAAAACACTACACAAAAAACAACACGACGATTTGGCCATTCAAAATGGGGACACATGGGTAAACCACTTTGAAAAATTATACCAGAAAAACACACTAAGACCAGAGCAACACCAAATATGCAAAAAACTGGAAAAGCTAGAAATGGCCATAAAAGATAACCAAAACCCGCTGGACGCCATAATAACAGAAAAAGAACTTCTTGAAAAACTCAAGGACCTGCGACCAGGAAAAGCCTGCGGGACAGACGGCATACTAAACGAGATGATTAAACACACAGACAACAAAATGAAACTGGCTATCCTAAAACTCTTCAACTTGGTTCTGAGTGTCGGTTATTTCCCTGATATCTGGAACAAAGGACTCATAACGCCCATATACAAAAGTGGGGACAAAATCGACCCAAACAACTATCGAGGCATCTGTGTAAACAGTAACCTGGGGAAGGTATTCTGTAGCATCATAAACAAAAGACTTATAAACTTCCTTGAGGAGCACAATGTCTTGAGTAAAAGCCAAATTGGATTCCTGCCAAACTATAGAACATCCGATCATATCTTCACCCTACAGACCCTAATTGACAAACACGTTCACCATAACAAAAGCAAAATCTACGCATGCTTTGTAGATTTCCAGAAGGCTTTCGACTCCATCTGGCATGACGGTTTATTCCTGAAACTTATCGAAAGTGGGGTAGGAGGGAAAACATATGATGTAATTAAATCAATGTATACAAACAACAAATGTGCAGTTAAAATTGGAGACAAACAAACAAAATACTTCCCACAGGGGCGGGGGGTGACGCAGGGCTCGCCAATCTCACCGACACTCTTTAATATTTACATAAATGGATTGGCAAAACTACTTGAACAATCTACAGCACCCGGCCTCACCCTATATGAATCCAAGGTTAAATTCCTCCTCTATGCAGACGACCTGGTTCTGCTGTCACCTACTAAAGAGGGGCTACAGCAAAACCTGGACCTGCTGGAGTCGTACTGCCAGACTTGGGCCCTGACAATAAATCCCCAAAAAACCAAAGTCCTTGTGTTCCAGCAAAGATCCAAACATCAGGGACCCAAAATAAATTTCACAGTAGGAACAACCAAAATTGAACAAACCACTAACTACACATACTTGGGCTTAAAAATCAGTTCTACGGGAAACTTCAAACTGGCTGTGAATGAACTGAAAGAGAAAGCAAGAAGGGCTTTCTATGCCATCAAAAAATCAATCCAAATAGAAATCCCAATTAGCATTTGGCTCAAAATTTTCAAATCAGTAATTGAACCAATTGCACTCTATGGCAGTGAGGTATGGGGACCGCTAACTCAACAAGAATTTGCAAAATGGGACAAACACCCAATTGAGATCCTACATGCAGAATTCTGTAAAAGTATCCTCCGGACTCAAAGGAAAACAGTAAACAATGCATGCAGGGCGGAACTAGGCCAATATCCATTAATAATCACTATCCAAAAAAGAGCCACCAAATTTTGGAATCACCTACAAATGAGCAATCCCCAATGCTATCACTACGACGCCCTGAAATGCCAAGAGCTGACCATAAAGAAGAATACCCTCAGTCAACTAGTCCTGGGACTCAGTGAAGTAACTACTAACAATACTAACAATAACCAGCCCCAGGACAGTGACAGGGTAACACAAAGAATTCGACCCAACACAATCGTCGCTAAGCAAAAGGAAAAATATCTGACATATTGGGCAGAAACAACAAAAACCCAAAGCAAACTCAATTGCTACTTGGCCCTAAACAGACAATACAACATAGCTGATTACCTGACCATGGTAAAGGATAACAAACTGAGAAGAACCTTGACAAGGTACAGACTTAGCGAACATAGCCTAGCGATCGAAAAAGGCAGACACAGGCAGACCAGGCTGCCAAGAGAGGACAGGATATGCTCTCACTGCAGTCAGGGAGTGATGGAGACAGAGATGCACTTCCTCACAGCTTGTGGAAAATATCAGGGCATCAGGGAGAATTTCTACCAAAAATTCTCACAAATATGCCCTGATTTCAGAAATCTGAATGACAACCAAAAACTCCCATTCCTACTGGGAGAGGAGAGAAGCTGTATAACACTGGCGGCACACTATGTTACAGCTTGCCATGAACAGAGGGACAACCAGTAAACTAAGAAAAGAATATATATAAACAATGCAAATGTATATTTATACACTCAGGGATATACCTGTTTATACACTGTATGAATAGAACTGCGTTTATGTGCTAAACCATAAATGTATTTTGATGCTTTGGCAACATAAGATGTAACTTATCATGCCAATAAAGCGATTTGAATTGAATTGAATTGAATAGTGTGTGTATAGTGAGTGTGTGTGTGTATAGTGAGTGTGTGTGTGTATAGTGAGTTAGTGTGTCTATAGTGAGTGTGTGTGTATAGTGAGTTAGTGTGTGTGTGTATAGTGTGTATAGTGAGTGTGTGTGTGTATAGTGAGTTAGTGTGTGTGTATATAGTGAGTGTGTGTGTGTGTATAGTGAGTGTGTGTGTATAGTGAGTTAGTGTGTCTATAGTGAGTGTGTGTGTGTGTATAGTGAGTGTGTGTGTATAGTGAGTTAGTGTGTGTATAGTGAGTGTGTGTGTGTGTATAGTGAGTGTGTGTGTGTATAGTGTGTGTGTGTGTGTATAGTGAGTGTGTGTGTGTGTATAGTGAGTGTGTGTGTGTGTATAGTGAGTGTGTGTGTGTATAGTGTGTGTGTGTGTATAGTGTGTGTGTGTGTATAGTGAGTTAGTGTGTGTGTATAGTGAGTGTGTGTGTATAGTGAGTGTGTGTGTGTGTATAGCGAGTGTGTGTGTGTATATAGTGAGTGTGTGTGTGTGTATAGTGAGTGTGTGTGTATAGTGAGTTAGTGTGTCTATAGTGAGTGTGTGTGTGTGTATAGTGAGTTAGTGTGTGTGTGTATAGTGAGTGTGTGTGTGTGTATAGTGAGTGGGTGTGTGTGTATAGTGAGTTAGTGTGTGTATAGTGAGTGTGTGTGTGTGTATAGTGAGTTAGTGTGTCTATAGTGAGTTAGTGTGTGTATAGTGAGTGTGTGTGTGTATAGTGAGTTAGTGTGTCTATAGTGAGTTAGTGTGTGTATAGTGAGTTAGTGTGTGTATAGTGAGTGTGTGTGTGTGTATAGTGAGTGTGTGTGTGTATAGTGTGTGTGTGTGTGTATAGTGAGTGTGTGTGTGTACAGTGAGTGTGTGTGTGTATAGTGAGTGTGTGTGTGTGTATAGTGTGTGTGTGTGTATAGTGTGTGTGTATAGAGTGTGTGTGTGTGTGTGTATAGTGAGTGTGTGTGTGTGTATAGTGAGTGTGTGTGTGTGTATAGTGAGTGTGTGTGTGTATAGTGAGTGTGTGTGTGTGTATAGTGAGTGTGTGTGTGTGTATAGTGAGTGTGTGTGTGTATAGTGAGTGTGTGTGTGTGTATAGTGAGTGTGTGTGTATAGTGAGTGTGTGTGTGTGTATAGTGAGTGTGTGTGTATAGTGTGTGTGTATAGTGAGTGTGTGTGTATAGTGAGTTAGTGTGTGTGTATAGTGAGTGTGTGTGTGTATAGTGAGTGTGTGTGTGTGTATAGTGAGAGTGTGTGTATAGTGAGTGTGTGTGTGTGTATAGTGAGTGAGTGTGTGTGTATAGTGAGTGTGTGTGTGTGTATAGTGAGTTAGTGTGTGTGTATAGTGAGTTAGTGTGTGTGTATAGTGAGTTAGTGTGTGTGTATAGTGAGTTAGTGTGTGTATAGTGAGTGTGTGTGTATAGTGAGTGTGTGTGTGTGTATAGTGAGTGTGTGTGTGTGTATAGTGAGTGTATAGTGAGTGTGTGTGTATAGTGAGTGTGTGTGTGTGTATAGTGAGTGTGTGTGTGTGTGTATAGTGTGTGTGTGTGTGTATAGTGAGTGTGTGTGTGTGTATAGTGAGTGTGTGTATAGTGTGTGTGTGTGTGTATAGTGAGTGTGTGTATAGTGAGTGTGTGTGTGTGTATAGTGAGTGTGTGTGTGTGTATAGTGAGTTAGTGTGTGTATAGTGAGTTAGTGTGTGTATAGTAAGTGTGTGTGTGTGTATAGTGAGTGTGTGTGTGTGTATAGTGAGTGTGTGTATAGTGTGTGTGTGTGTGTGTATAGTGAGTGTGTGTGTGTGTATAGTGAGTGTGTGTGTGTGTATAGTGAGTGTGTGTGTGTATAGTGAGTGTGTGTGTATAGTGAGTGTGTGTGTGTGTGTGTGTATAGTGAGTTAGTGTGTGTATAGTGAGTGTGTGTGTATAGTGAGTGTGTGTGTGTGTATAGTGAGTGTGTGTGTGTGTATAGTGAGTGTGTGTATAGTGTGTGTGTGTGTGTATAGTGAGTGTGTGTATAGTGAGTGTGTGTGTGTGTATAGTGAGTGTGTGTGTGTGTATAGTGAGTTAGTGTGTGTATAGTGAGTTAGTGTGTGTATAGTAAGTGTGTGTGTGTGTATAGTGAGTGTGTGTGTGTGTATAGTGAGTGTGTGTATAGTGTGTGTGTGTGTGTGTATAGTGAGTGTGTGTGTGTGTATAGTGAGTGTGTGTGTGTGTATAGTGAGTGTGTGTGTGTATAGTGAGTGTGTGTGTATAGTGAGTGTGTGTGTGTGTGTGTGTATAGTGAGTGTGTGTGTGTGTATAGTGAGTGTGTGTGTATAGTGAGTGTGTGTGTGTATAGTGAGTGTGTGTGTGTGTATAGTGAGTGTGTGTGTGTATAGTGTGTGTGTATAGTGAGTGTGTGTGTATAGTGAGTTAGTGTGTGTGTATAGTGAGTGTGTGTGTGTGTATAGTGAGTGTGTGTGTGTATAGTGAGAGTGTGTGTGTGTATAGTGAGAGTGTGTGTATAGTGAGTGTGTGTGTGTGTATAGTGAGTGAGTGTGTGTGTATAGTGAGTGTGTGTGTGTATAGTGAGTTAGTGTGTGTGTATAGTGAGTTAGTGTGTGTATAGTGAGTGTGTGTGTATAGTGAGTGTGTGTGTGTGTGTATAGTGAGTGTGTGTGTGTGTATAGTGAGTGTATAGTGAGTGTGTGTGTATAGTGAGTGTGTGTGTGTGTGTATAGTGAGTGTGTGTGTGTGTGTATAGTGAGTGTGTGTATAGTGAGTTAGTGTGTGTATAGTGAGTGTGTGTGTATAGTGAGTGTGTGTGTGTGTATAGTGAGTGTGTGTGTGTGTATAGTGACTGTGTGTATAGTGAGTGTGTGTGTATAGTGAGTGTGTGTGTGTATAGTGTGTGTGTGTGTGTATAGTGAGTGTGTGTGTGTGTATAGTGAGTGTGTGTGTGTGTATAGTGAGTGTGTGTGTGTATAGTGTGTGTGTGTGTGTGTATAGTGAGTGTGTGTGTATAGTGTGTGTGTGTATAGTGAGTGTGTGTGTGTGTATAGTGAGTGTGTGTGTGTGTATAGTGTGTGTGTGTATAGTGAGTGTGTGTGTGTATAGTGAGTGTGTGTGTGTGTGTATAGTGAGTGTGTGTGTGTGTATAGTGAGTGTGTGTGTGTATAGTGAGTGTGTGTGTGTATAGTGAGTGTGTGTGTGTATAGTGTGTGTGTGTGTGTATAGTGAGTGTGTGCGTGTGTATAGTGAGTGTGTGTGTGTGTATAGTGAGTGTGTGTGTGTATAGTGAGTGTGTGTGTGTGTGTGTGTGTGTATAGTGAGTGTGTGTGTGTGTATAGTGAGTGTGTGTGTGTGTATAGTGAGTGTGTGTGTGTGTATAGTGAGTGTGTGTGTGTATAGTGAGTGTGTGTGTGTGTATTGTGTGTGTGTATAGTGTGTGTGTGTGTGTGTATAGTGAGTGTGTGTGTGTGTATAGTGAGTGTGTGTGTGTGTATAGTGTGTGTGTGTGTGTGTGTATAGTGAGTGTGTGCGTGTGTATAGTGAGTGTGTGTGTGTGTATAGTGAGTGTGTGTGTGTATAGTGTGTGTGTGTTTGTATAGTGAGTTAGTGTGTGTATAGTGAGTGTGTGTGTGTGTATAGTGTGTGTGTGTGTGTATAGTGAGTGTGTGTGTGTGTATAGTGTGTGTGTGTGTGTATAGTGTGTGTGTGTGTATATAGTGAGTGTGTGTGTGTGTATAGTGAGTGTGTGTGTGTATAGTGTGTGTGTGTATAGTGAGTGTGTGTGTATAGTGAGTGTGTGTGTGTGTATAGTGTGTGTGTGTGTGTGTATAGTGTGTGTGTGTGTGTGTATAGTGAGTGTGTGTGTGTGTATAGTGAGTGTGTGTGTATAGTGTGTGTGTGTGTGTATAGTGAGTGTGTGTGTATAGTGAGTGTGTGTGTGTGTATAGTGAGTTAGTGTGTGTGTGTATAGTGAGTGTGTGTGTGTATAGTGTGTGTGTGTGTATAGTGAGTGTGTGTGTGTGTATAGTGAGTGTGTGTGTGCATAGTGAGTTAGTGTGTGCATAGTGAGTTAGTGTGTGTATAGTGAGTGTGTGTGTGTGTATATAGTGAGTGTGTGTGTATAGTGAGTGTGTGTGTGTGTGTATAGTGAGTGTGTGTGTGTGTATCGTGAGTTAGTGTGTGTATAGTGAGTGTGTGTGTGTGTGTATAGTGAGTGTGTGTGTATAGTGAGTGTGTGTGTGTGTGTGTATAGTGAGTGTGTGTGTGTGTATCGTGAGTTAGTGTGTGTATAGTGAGTGTGTGTGTGTGTGTATAGTGAGTGTGTGTGTGTGTGTGTATAGTGAGTTAGTGTGTGTATAGTGAGTTAGTGTGTGTATAGTGAGTGTGTGTGTGTGTGTATAGTGAGTGTGTGTGTATAGTGAGTGTGTGTGTGTGTGTGTATAGTGAGTGTGTGTGTATAGTGAGTGTGTGTGTGTGTGTATAGTGAGTGTGTGTGTGTGTATCGTGAGTTAGTGTGTGTATAGTGAGTGTGTGTGTGTGTATAGTGAGTGTGTGTGTGTGTGTGTATAGTGAGTTAGTGTGTGTATAGTGAGTTAGTGTGTGTATAGTGAGTGTGTGTGTGTGTGTATAGTGAGTGTGTGTGTATAGTGAGTGTGTGTGTGTGTGTATAGTGAGTGTGTGTGTATAGTGAGTGTGTGTGTGTGTGTATAGTGAGTGTGTGTGTGTGTATCGTGAGTTAGTGTGCGTATAGTGAGTGTGTGTGTGTGTGTATAGTGAGTGTGTGTGTGTGTGTATAGTGTGTGTGTGTGTATAGTGAGTGTGTGTGTGTGTGTATAGTGAGTGTGTGTGTGTATAGTGAGTTAGTGTGTGTATAGTGAGTTAGTGTGTGTATAGTGAGTGTGTGTGTGTGTGTATAGTGAGTGTGTGTGTATAGTGAGTGAGTGAGTGAGTGTGTGTGTATAGTGAGTTAGTGTGTATAGTGAGTGTGTGTGTGTGTGTATAGTGAGTGTGTGTGTATAGTGAGTGTGTGTGTGTGTGTATAGTGAGTGTGTGTGTGTGTATCGTGAGTTAGTGTGCGTATAGTGTGTGTGTGTGTGTATAGTGAGTGTGTGTATAGTGAGTGTGTGTGTGTGTATAGTGAGTGTGTGTATAGTGAGTGTGTGTGTGTGTGTATAGTGAGTGTGTGTGTGTGTATCGTGAGTTAGTGTGCGTATAGTGAGTGTGTGTGTATAGTGAGTGTGTGTGTGTGTGTATAGTGAGTGTGTGTGTGTGTATAGTGAGTGTGTGTATAGTGAGTGTGTGTGTGTGTGTATAGTGAGTGTGTGTGTGTGTATAGTGAGTGTGTGTATAGTGAGTGTGTGTGTGTGTATCGTGAGTTAGTGTGTGTGTATAGTGAGTGTGTGTGTGTATAGTGAGTTAGTGTGTGTATAGTGAGTGTGTGTGTATAGTGAGTGTGTGTGTGTGTGTATAGTGAGTGTGTGTGTGTGTATCGTGAGTTAGTGTGTGTGTATAGTGAGTGTGTGTGTGTATAGTGAGTTAGTGTGTGTATAGTGAGTGTGTGTGTATAGTGAGTGTGTGTGTGTGTGTGTATAGTGAGTGTGTGTGTGTGTATCGTGAGTTAGTGTGCGTATAGTGTGTACATACCATATATGTAAAGTGAAGTAGTGGGAAATACCTGACGTTCTCACGCGGCCACGCACAAGTGGCTAGAGGTTCCTAAAAAAATAATCTACTGGGTCCGGCCTTTGTACGTCAGACAGTTTGTGTTTTTCAGAAACACAATTCAATTAAATAATTGCATACGATGCACGGGGCCGGGATTAAATTAAAGAAATGCTTCAAACAATACCGCAGTCATGAAAAGTAAAGAAAGGGTTAATTGAACTCAACAGGAAAGCTGTCATATGGCAGCTCCATGTGCCCTTTCAATTATTGAAATGATCTGTTGAGCTCCCTGGGGAGATGTCACACTGCATTTCACAGCGACATTGAATGACTACGAGTTATATTAGAGGCAGCCCCTTCGGATAGACTATGGGAGGTGTCACATTGGTGGACATGTGAAATTGAATGACTGCTGGGAAAGAAAAAAAATTGCCAGACATCCTTTTTTTTTCGTATAGAGTGGTACAAAATAAATAGTCGCAATTTTATGTGGGAGGGCAGGGAATAAATCATTTAAAAGGTTGGTGATTTAATAAAAGGTTAAAGTCAGTATTGTCTGTAATCTGTTCTACACCTGCCACTGAAAGTAAAGCAGTAGATTTTCCAGTAATCTGACTTGGAAACCTGTATCATGCATTGATCCACCTGTGCCAATCCATCAGCCTGTATTTCATACACACAAATAGTCTCACTCCATGCTGTACAGAGGCATACTTTATTGAGTCCAACACATTTGCAGTAAAACTAAAGAGATGATTATTTTTCGAATGCGTGCTCCCAGTACGAGGCATCGGGCCCACGATTCCCAGCAAGGAAGGGCTCCGCTCCAGGAGCACGCGTTTGGGAAATCAACCCTCGAAGCTGTTAAAAAAAAAATTTGTGGCGGGAGGTACGGTGCAATTGGCCTTTGCGCCCCTGGGTTAGGAAGGAGAAGGATCAGCCACTCCTGATCACTATCCAAGGACAGGATTGCCCTAATGTCTGTGCACTCCGCCCCCCCCCCTCCCCGCCACCATTTACAGGTGCACGGCTGAAGAAAGCCCCGCAAACCCCGGAGAGCAGCCCGCAACTGTGAAGCCCTAACACAAGTCAGAGCAGAAGCTTGGTAAGGATCGTGGGGTTGGGGTTGGTTACAGACGGATAGCAACACTTTATCCTAACCGGTTAATGTTGGCCTTGACAAATCCCTGCCAGTAAACGTCTGTTTCCGGGCTGCGCCAACAGTGGGTTAATATAGCAGCAGCTAAGACTATAACACACCATGTGTAATTCAGCTCTCCAAATCAATAGACATAATGTTCAGCGTGCCAATGGGACAAGTTCCCATTCATTCAGTAAAGTTAGGGTTAATCACAGTTCAATCTACACAGGATTTCTGGGCCAATGGCCATTTATTTTTCCCTGTATAATTTATGGTTCTGTGTCGTGCCGTCCCATTAAATTCCTTATGTGTGTACTCTCTTCTGAACCTTATTTTTTTTTAAACAGTTACAGTATAAATATTACTTCATTACAGTCAATTGAAACCTCGTTAATAAGAACACCTTGCTTAAAAAGGCTCAATCTTTTGTTCCCCAAGAAAGGGGCCAATTCTTTTTTTTTTACACACACACACACGGGACTTCATCGCAACCATGACAGTATAAATCACACATAACAATAAAAAGGGAACTGCCAATCCACAGGGTGTTCTCGTGACTGAGGTATGGATTTTTTTTTAAATACTCTACTTTGTATTGGTTATATCGACTAATCAGTCGCTAGACAACAGCTCGCGTCACCTTTGAAGAGTGCCCACTCCCTTCATTCTCCTCAGGATACGGTGGCAGTGGGAAGGTGTTGAATGTGGCACAATAAGCAGAGGGAGCTGCACCCCGTGACCCTGTTCTACACTGAAGGGTCAAAGCGAACAGGCACTTTGTATGCAGCTCATTAAATCTTTAATATATTTTTCCTGAAGTTAAAACATCTGTATTAAGAGCAATTTTTTAGATTTAATTTTATATATATATAATAATCACAATTTTCAACATGTTTCATGTATTATTTGAGGAAAGAATTACCCATCTTCCCCAGCACATTCCCCCACTGACATCACGAGAGCTCTCTGTTCAAAGCCGTCGAAGGTTGGATTACTGGCCAATGAATTAGAAGGTGTGCCCACCAGTGAAAGCAAATCATTCTGATTGGAAGACAATTACATCATGATTTAGAAACTGACTGTCTGGGATGTAGGGAGGCCTGATGAAAGCAAGTGTTTCCCTGACCCATTCTGAAATCCCCCACCCCCTGCCCTTTCCCCGCCCATGTTAGCTCCACAATTGGAGAATTAATGCGCTAGAGCTTCCATCGCCAAATTGGCCCACCCTGGCTTCTCTTGCATTTTTCAACTCTGCTCCAGGAAGTACTCGCGCCTCTCAACCTGCGGCGCGCATGAGGCGGGAGCGCAGAGTTATTTCCGTAGACCCGTTGGGAGCGGCCGATTTTACTGGCTTCGAATCGCGCGGCCACTTTGTACTCGGCAGCGCGATTCGACGTCGGGATATCCCGACGGAGACAGGACAATCGAGAGAGAGAGAGATGGCCGCACGGCTGGGGAACCCGGGTGTAGGCTCCTACCTTTGACGGCAGGGTGAACGAGGGGGAAAAGTTACACTACTTAACCCCGGCGTAAGCTGGAAATGAATTGATAAAAAAAACAAGCCTCGGCACTCAGTTCTGAGCTGAGCAGGCGTCATGGTCGTGCACATTAGGGCTATCAGCTGCATGGGCTATGTGCCACAGTCTATAAAAATGTCAGTGCCGCTGTAATTAAGAGGCACAGGCCAGCTACTGAGTGATTAGCTTTTCTTTCACCAGACTACAATGAAAGAGTCCATCAGACTAGCAACGGGTTATTAACATTTTGGTTTTTTTTTATATATGATGTATTTCGCCTTCCATTAAACAGCTCAGTCGATGCACAGTCACCAAGAAACAATGGGGGTGTGAAGCCAGATATAAACAACCTAACTGGCTCAACCCAACTGAAGTTTAGGGTCAGTGCCCTGTTCCTGTGAGGTGGTTCTTTCTGCGGTCTTTCTTAACGACTTTATCTGTGTTGTGTTTCCTAAAAATTTTCCAGGCCATCAAGTACAGTAGTTCCATATGAATCTGTACATAAAGTCACTGGTGGGATATCAAAGCTGGCAATGTATATCAGACTCTTTCCCCTGTTACAAGGAGCCATCAATTTAAAATGGTCACTATGAGAGTGAGAAGAATGGGTAGAAGAAATTTCTTTACGCAGAGAGCTTTTGAAGCATGGAATGCCTGGCCAATGGGAGTGCTTGAGGCAGAGACCATTCCATCTTCGAAGGGAACACTGGATAAATATTTAAAGCTGAGCAAGGGCTATAGGGAGAGCATGGGGCAGCGGGATTCGTTTTGGATTGCTCCGGCACAGACACGATGGGATGAATGGCCTCCTTCTATGCTGCAAACTTCTATGATTCTACATTACACAATGTTGTTACTGGGATTAGTACCAATATGCGACGGGGGGGGGGAATGACATATATGTGCCCTATATGCTTCATGGGCGATACTCCCTTCTTAATCTCAAACCTCTCCTACCGCAACCATTGCCAGTGGCCGATAGTCAGCCCCGTGACCTGTGCGCACGCCCGTGACCTGTGCGCACGCCCGTGACCTGTGCGCACGCCCGTGACCTGTGCGCACGCCCGTGACCTGTGCTCACCTCTGTCTTATATCGCTCCAAATTCTCTCTCTCGACACAAACAACTTTGGCAGGGCAGAAATCACAGAATCCAAAAAAAAACTTCAGCACAGAAGGTGCCCTTTGCTCGCTCGCTCCGCCTCAGACGCACTCCGACTGTAACTCCACTTCCCTGCACCTTTTCATCATCTTCAAGTCTTTATCGAGTTCCTTCCTAACTTGCGTATATTTTTCACGGTTCAACTGGACATAGTTTTTTTTTAAAGTTCGCAGGTCTACCACTGCACTTCAGTGAAATCCTAAAGAAGTGATTCTAGGGGTCTCGTGCTCCCAGTAAGGAAGCTTGGGTTGGAGATGGGACTACAAACCTGTGGCCTTGGCATCCAACCCTAGGCTTCATGTAAGCGCAGCATTGCAGACTCCTCCTCGCTCCCTGGGTTTGTATGTGTCCATGCATTATATCTAGGTGCATATATAGGGGTACGGTAGTCTGGTGGTTATGATACTGGGCGAGTGATCCAGAGGCCATGGACTAACAATCCAGAAAACACGAGTTCAAATCCCACTGACATCAATCAGTCATTCATGAAAGAAAGACTTATGAAATAATACTGAGCGGCCTACGGGTGGCGCTGTCCAGGGAGAGTATAAATACTCAGGCATGGGCCCAGCTTGCGCAGGACATTCTTAACAGGAACTAGTGAAGGACACAACTAGACCTCCATGTTGTAAAACAGTTGATTAAAGCTTTGTTTAACGCTTAGACCAAGTGCCTAGTAGTTTTCTTACGTCACCCACCATGGTAGTTAGAAAATTTGAATTTGTTTTTTTTTAAATCTGGAAATAAAAAGCTGCTATCAGTAAAAGTGACCATGAAGCTGTTGGATTGTCGTATAAAAGCCAACTGGTTCACCAATGTCCCTTGGGGAAGGAAACCTGCCGTCCTTACCCGGTCTGGCTTATATGTGACTCCAGTCCCACACCAGCATGGTTGACTCTTAACTGCCCCTCTTATGTGGCCTAGCAAGCCACTCAGTTGTATCAAACCTCTACTTAAAAGAAGGTGGCCCACCACCACCTCTTCAGGGGCAACTAGAGATGGGCAATAAATGCCAGTTTGCCAGTGACACCCACATCCCAAGACTGAATAAATTTAAGTAAATGTATGTCACGTGTATATTTACTGAACAAACATCTGCCACCATTCAGTACCCAAGGAAGTAAAAGCACGCACAACAATCAGAAAAGACTCGCACACTCTGCTTTTCCATTTCACCATTTTACCAACAAATGGACAAAAAGGTTAAAGTGCACATGCATACACCGTGCGAGTATGAGTACTGAGCTCACGCGCCCAACAACAGTCTATTACTCATTTTTTACTTACTAATCAGAAATGCAATTAGCCACATCTGGATTCTGAATTAGCCACATGTGGCTAGTGTCTAATGTATTGGACAACACTGCAGTAAATCAACTAATGATTAGCATTTGCGGGGACCATGGACATGGCCTGTGGGCTGAACCGTCACCTTCTCCTCCCCTCATTGCAGGGTCTGCGGACAGCGTAGATGTGGCCGGGCAAGTAATATGCAAATCCAAACAAAACTACGTGTCAAGTAGATGGCATTATTACACAATTATTTCTTTTAATGCATCTGCTTTAATGAGCAGTGAGTAAGGAAAGCTGCTGGGGACAAACACTTTGCTACCAGCCTAAGGACGGGGGGTGGGGGGCAGTATTAAATTGCAGAACTGCACTGTCGACATTACAAACAACACAAATAAAATAAGCAATGACGAAGAAGAAACAGAGATCAACTGCAAAAAGGGCAGATCTTACAACGCTTTCAGTGTCAGTTTGTTTTAGTATTTTTTTTGATCCAGTGAGTCGCTTATTAAATCATTAATGGCTTTGAACGTGACACCACAATTGTGAGTTGAATATGGATTAATAAGCACATTATCCAGGAGAGCTGTACTCATTTACTTAAGAGACTGCAACAGAAAAAAAAAATAGCAGCTCAGCTGGGCAGGAGAGCTGCGTAGCTCGATCGAGCAATGACACAGAACTGCAGCATTTTCCTCGTTTCAGAACCTTGCTTGTCCGGGCCAATATTTATCCTTCAACCAACATCACTAAAAAAGACAGATGATCTGGTCATTATCACATTGCTGTTTGTGGGAGCTTGCTGTGCGCAAATTGGCTGGCGTGTTTCCTACATCACAAGAGTGACTACACTTCAAAAAGTACTTTGCTGACTGTAAAGCAGTTTGGGACGTCCTGAGGTCGTGAAAGGTGCTCTCTCAATGCAAGAGCTTTTCTTTAGTCCAGCAACCTAACCACTACGTTGTCATATCCGTAGATTTACTCGTATTGTGTGAGCGTATGTTAGGCCTTCTCTATTAAAATAAGTGCATGTGGCGAGTCAGTAATTTCTATTGGACAACACTGATTGACTTGAATGTCCTCTGAAGGACCACTTCCTTTCTTCCCTTCTTTCCACGCACTTTTTAAAACTTAAATCATTTCAGATTTTTTTTAAAAAGTGGTATCTCATCAAGTACATCTTGCGGAGGTGCAATGCTAATTTAGTTTTCCTCAGTTATGTCATTCTTTTTTTTAAATAATTCGGCGTAAAAGCTGTAATACGGCAGC
Source organism: Somniosus microcephalus (assembly GCF_052327205.1). NCBI lineage: Eukaryota > Metazoa > Chordata > Chondrichthyes > Squaliformes > Somniosidae > Somniosus > Somniosus microcephalus. Next base: position 33,861,765 of record NC_140998.1, on the reverse strand, counting down.
TTGTTCTCAACTTGAAGGTCCCTCGTTCAAGTTCCAAAGGTCTTCCTGCAAGCTCGGTCGGGCCAGCGATGAGGAGGAATTTCTTCACCCAGAGAGTGGTGAACCTGTGGAATTCTCTGCCAAAGAAGGCAGTAGAGGCCAATTCATTAAATATATTCAAGAAGGAGTTAGATATATTTCTTAAGGCTAAAGGGATCAAGGGATATGGGGAGAAGGCAGGGACAGGGTACTGAATTTGGATGATCAGCCATGATCTCATTAAATGGCGGAACAGGCTCGAGGGGCTGAATGGCCTACTCCTGCTCCTATCTTCTTTGTTTCTATGACCGGAGAGCACACTATGTATGGAGAGAGGGGGGTTGCACCAAAACTACCACTAGTCACAGTGCTCCAGTGAGCAGTACAACAGCTATCGCACAACGTGCTGTAGACCACCCCTTACTGCTTATAGCGGGTGAATTCTTAAGACGTAGTCCAATTTTCTCAATACTGGCCCAGCCTAAGATTCCGTCTGGCCCGCACTCCTCCAGGTTTAAGCTTCAGCCCGTACGAAATGCTTTAAGTCGAACCCCTCACCCTTAATAATATTGTCTGGGATCTTGGAGCCACTGCCATACCACAGGGTACTCGGGAGTCAGTAGCCAGCAGCTCGCTGCTCTGGATAATGTAACAGGACTTCAAAATTAGCCAACGTTTCACAATCTCACCCCCCTGGAATTGCCATTCCGTATTAACCGCACACTCAGCAAAGCACTCATACTGCACCAGTGTGACATTTTGATTTCCCACACCAGCCACCTTTATGGCCTCTTGGAGAAAGTCCAACTAACGCTGAATTATATGGGCGGTTTAGTCATTCACCAGCAGCCTGCTCCAGACTGCCCGAAACTTCATTCCTACATTACAACAGCGACGACGCTTCAAAAAGTACTTCATTGGTTGTAAAGCGCTCTGGGATGTCCCGAGGCCGCACAAGTTGCTGGATCAATGCACGTATTTCTTTCATATTGGGCTCTCAGAAGCAAATTTCCTTAAGTCTTGGTTGGATTTGTACCCACATCACAAAAGGTGGTTTTTATTCCTTTGAAAAAATAACAATTTTCTTCCCTCTTCTGTTGGAGGGACTGACTCTTGTTGGGGTCAGATTCCAGGGGTGTCAGCAGCTCTCCGATTAACACCCCCTCCACCCCCATCCCCCCACAGCAGCAGTTCTTCATATTCTTCCAGAAATTGAATGTCAGCAAAGTGTGGGGAAGGGGGGGGCAGGTGGTGGGCAGGGGGCTTATAGCTGAGCCCAATCCTGTCTTCACCCAACATCTTCTCAGCAGGTGTCACCGATGAGTAGTCAGGAGTGGGAACAATGGCTGATTTTCCCCTTCTTAGCTCAGAGGGGGGCGGTGTTGAAGCCAACTGTAACACCTGCTCTGCAGAGGGCCGGCACGGACTCGATGGGCCGAATGGCCCCCTTCTGTGCCGTTATGACTCTATGACCTCTACTCAGCTAGCTCAGCACAGAATGGGAAACAAGCCTTGGATCTTCTGGTCTGCATGGCTCAGTTACCAACTGGGTCAGTGAGGGAAAGGCAGTGGTTTCACTCCATGTAACACCCAATCTGCTGCAAAAAGGAATTAATTCCAACAGCGGCTTTTTCTTTACAATAATGATAGACAGATATTTGAGCTACAGGAGAGTCAAGGGTTCTGGGGAGCGGGCAGGAAAGCGGAGTTGAGGCCAAGATCAGATCAGCCATGATCTTATTGAATGGCAGAGCAGGCTCGAGGGGCCAAATGGCCTACTCCTGCTCCTATTTCTTATGTTCTCATGTATAGACAGGGTAGCCATTACTGATACCACTAGAGTGATAGCAGTATTGTGTATTTAAAGTGGTATGCAGAGCACTGGCACTGTGGGTGGGAAAGCACCCAAAAGGTTGGCTGGGATTGGAATCTGCCTGCCTTGATCGGGCCAGTTTCTCATTGCTCAGCTGACTGCCAGGCGGCTAGAAAACTCTTCGTAATGTAGACAGAAGAAACCCGGCACCTTTCAATTCGTCGCAGCTTCAACAAGACAAGCACGAAGCAGCACGTCTACCACCCATCAATATCCGTAGCTTACAAGGCGCAATAGATAAACTGCTACACGGGATAAAATATGATCTGGAATGCACTGCCTGAAAAGGCAGTGGAAGCAGAGTCAATAGTAACTTTCAAAAGGGAATTGGATCAATATTTGAAGGGGATAAGATTTGCAGGGCTATGGGGAAAGAGCAGGGGAGTGGGACTAATTGGATAGCTCTTTCAAAGAGCCGGCACAGGCACAATGGGCCGAATGGCCTTCTTCTGTGCTGTAAAATTCTATGAAACGACACACAAATAACCGGATTAAATACGAGATATCAACAGAAAGCAATCTTTATTCCTTCCCCGATATTCCTCCTGCTCTTTTGGTCCCTGAAAAAAAGACTTGCATTTCACGACTTCAGGATGTCACAAAGCGCTTTACAGCCAATGAAGTACTTTTGAAGTGTGGTCACTGTTGTAATGTGGGAAACGTGGCAGACAATTTGCGCACAGCAAGCTCCCACAAGCAACAATGTGATAATGAGCAGATAATGTGTTTTTTCCAGTGATGTTGGTTGAGGGATAAATGTTGGCCAGGACACCGCTTCTTCCTACACAACATTCCAACAAAGGAGGTGGACATGCCTCAGGGAGCGCTACTCTTGGGATGGTCAGTCGGGTGATGTGCGCTTAAGTTGTTCAATGGACTCTTCCGACCCAGCCCCTTTTTTCCTCCTGACGACATGGGGCATACCTGTGTCCTTGTGTTGGATTGTTTTGATTAAGAATGCAATGCAAACCCTTAATCTCCCCTTGCCCCCTGCAAGAAAAAAAATATTCAGTCTTATTTATACCACTAAATAACACCTAACGCTGTTCAGTGACACTTACATCCCAGGAATGTGTGCACAGAACAAACAGGACAGTGACGGCAATTTATGTAACTAGCAAACAGAAGCAAAATTTCCTTTTGTTTCAAAAATATAAAGACCGTCTCTTTGCATTTCAGTGGCAAATGCTCTCAAATAAACAGAGAAAATCGCACTGCAAAAATGTTTTCGTTTTAGAGTGAATCATTGGCTATAATTAGTGTGACCAGTCTAATAAAACCATTACAAAATGGAGGTCAACTAGCTCTTAGAACTGTTAATTTTAATTTAAATGTATTCATCATTTGCTCTTAATGGCCTCATTCTGCGAACAGCGCTTTAATAAATATTGCTGAATTACAGGTTAAATAGCTAAATTAAATTATTGCAATTACAACACACAGCAATTGAACGTGGTTTACCTTTCTCTATTTAAGGGGGAGGGGAGGGAGGGAATTTAAATCGACAGAGATTTCTGATTAGTTTTACGTGATCTGTACTGTAGCACCAGCTGTGGCTTGAAGTTCTTGGAAAATCTGCAAGTGGATACCGTGCAGCAGGCCGACCAAATGTGTACTGTGCGTTCCGAGGCGGGCCCTAACTAAGCTCTGTGCCGCACATTCTGACGTCAGGAAATGCATAAGAATACACCTGGGATACACTCTCTGACTTTGTACATATTGTCCTCTTTTAATTACAAACCACCTCCTCCTTTCTGCCGCTACAGAGAAGTGGGAGAAACTCATATTAGTCATAGAGTCATAGTCATAGTCATATTGCCGCAACATAGGCGAATTCCATTCAAATCTCCTCCCTCGCCCACCATTTGCCATCCCAGGGTAGTGCATCATAGAATTACACAGCATTTACAGCACAGAAATAGGCCATTTGGCCCAACTGGTCTGTGCCAGGTTTTATGCGCCACATGAGCCTCCTCCCACCCTACTTCAGCTAATGCTGGGATGGAGACTGTATTGACTGAGCCAATTTTATTCTATTTTAGCTGGCATCAGGGGTGCTGTAATTGGCCTGTCGGGTCCCTGGGTGGGTAGAGAGCGGACAATGGGCTAGGGTTCCCATTGTCTGCTCTTGTTATCTAGTATGTGTGTGTGTGTCTGTGTGTGTGTGTGTGTCTGTGTGTGTGTGTCTGCGTGTACGTAGATCGGGAGGAGATAGGATCAGGTTGGCTGTGAAGACCTCCAGTGTCAAATAGTGCAACGCAATCTTGCTGGCCAATACTCCGAGCAGCAAAGGATTACTGGTGGTACACCTTTAATAATAAGCATATGTATATTCTGAAGTAAAATGGACAGCTTATATGTACCTGAGAAGCCATTGCTGGGGCTCCATATTAGAGTTAAGATCACAAACCCACTATTTTTTGATGTACTTATGCAGCTCATCACTAAGATAATTGGAATAATTGTGGCCGCCTTGGACATACAAAGAGCATCAAGGAGGAAAGAACCTTTGTACAACAAAGCACAATGCTGAGGTTCAGTCCCTCCCTGTGAATAGACATAGGAACAGGAGTAGGCCATTCAGCTCCTTGAACCTGTTCCACCATTCAATGAGATCACGGCTGACCTGTATCTTAACTCCATTTATTGGTTCCATCTCCCTTAATACCCTTTACCTAACAAAAATCAATGAAAAGGGCAGGATTGAATTCATATTTTTCCTTTCGACGTTAACAGTCCTGATCACTTGTTTTCAAATTAATTTTTTTGCCGATATTTTTTGGGGGCATCCCCGGCCACATGCTAATCCCTGCCATGAGAAAGCGCAAAGTGCAATTCGGTCCAGCAGCAAGTTCCTTGATACTCAGGTATGATTCAATTAACACAATTCAAATGTAAAATTACAGTCAGCGTTTCCCTCTTGCCATTGCACAGAATCCACTGCAGCAATTTAGCGCTCTTTGTTTTCATTACACCATCCTTCAGTAACTGGAGCATCGTGCCCGGTGTAGGCACAATGGTAGTGAAATTGCTATTCCAGGACAGTACCTCCCACTTAATTCTGCAGCAGTCAATTGTATACCCGCTTAATTGCATAAGAGTCTGAAGTCTCTAATTTTTCTCCCATTTCCCTTGCAACAGTAACGTTACTAATCAAATAGGCTTGCATGCATAAAATGCGTGTTTGCAAACGAAATTCTGCCTTTGGATTGAGTTCCACCTGCTTATATTCGCATCTTCCATCGCCATTTGGCCTCCTGATCTAACCAGCATCAGTCAGAAGCATCCGAGATGCTCTCAAGCACATGCCGCCAGAAACGCACGAACAAACGAAGGGCAGCACGGTGGCATAGTGGTTAGCACTGTTGCCTCACAGCGTCAGGGACCCGGGTTCAAATCCGGCCTCGGGTGACTGTCTGTGTGGAGTTTGCACATTCTCCCCGTGTTTGCGTGGGTTTCCTCCCACAGTCCAAAGATGTGCGGGTTAGGTTGATTGGCCATGATAAAAATTGACCCTTAGTGTTAGGGGGGATTAAATATGTGGGGTTACGGGGATAGGGCTTGGGTGGGATGGCTGTCGGTGTAGGGACCGGGTGCTAGGGTTTGGATGATCAGCCATGATCTCGTTGAATGGCGGAGCAGGCTCGAAGGGCCGAATGGCCTACTCCTGCTCCTATCTTCTATGTTTCTATGTAAAACAGAACTAAAGTTCTAATAATCCAAAACATCAACCTATCCTTCTCCATCAGGTGCTGACTAACCTACTGTGCATTGGCAATTTTTCTTTTTGTCTCTCTCTCTCTTCTCCAGTTTTCTTCCCTTCTTTCTGAAGGCGGTGTTTTCATGGCCGGGTACAGTTCCCATGGGCAAGGGTGCCCACGGCTGAGTGGCACCTTCCGCGAGCGGGCGTTCTGAACCTGGAGAACGAATGTCAGGCTTTCTGATCGGAAGGTGGAGAAACATGGCAGCGGAGGGTAATGCATAAGGGGCAAAGTCACTCGGTGCCAATCAGGACCTTTAAATTGCCCAGTGCTTACCAACGCTTCGCACGTCCTATGTTCTTAAGTTCCTTTGTCTACTACTTAAGGTTAAGTGTTAGCCTTTCATTAAAATAGCAAAGAAATTTCACAACAACAACTTTAATTTATATAGCACCTTTAACATAGTAAAACGTCCCAGGCGCTTCACAGGAGTGTAATCAGACAATAAAATTGACACTGGGCCACATACGGAGATATTAGGTCGGGTGACCAAACGCTTGGTCAAAGAGGTAGGTTTTAAGGAACATCTTAAAAGAGGAGAGAGAGGCAGTGAGGCCGAGGGGTTTAGGGAGGGAATTCCCAAGGGCCCATGCGGCTCAAGGCACAGCCACCAATGGTGAGGCGAATGAAGTGGGGGTGCGGGGGGGGGTGTGCACAAGAGGCCAGAGTTAGAGGAGCGCAGAGATCTCGGGAGGGTCGCAGGGCTGGAGGAGGTTACAGAGATAGGGAGGGGCGAGGCCGCGTGGAGGGATTTGGACACGAGAATGAGATTTTTTTTTAAATGGAGGCGTTGCCAATGCGGGTCAACGAGCACGGGGTGATGTCAGAACGCGACTTGGTGCGAGTTAGGACACGGGGCAGAGCGTTCTGGATGAGCTCAAGTTTACGGAGGGTGGAAAATAGGAGGCCGACCCGGAGAGTATCGGAATAATCAAGTGTGTAGGTAACAAAAGCGTGGATGGGGGACTCAGCAGCAGACACGAACACACTTAGCATTTGAATGCCAATTGTTATTAGCCTAGACATTGACAGCGTAATGTGTCAAAGTCTAGGCTAATAACACTGGCTATTAAAACAATGCTAAAAATACAACTCTACGATGAAGAAAGTTTCCCAATGCTGCAGCACCAAACTATCCCTAGTGGCTAAGCACAGTAGCTCGGTGCTGAACTGTCAGAGCTGGCTTGTCCCAGGAAACGCCCCACTGGGACAAGCACGCCTCCCCCTTTTAAAGTGTTTCATTGTTTCAGTTGGAGGTACTGGTTTCCTTTACATCCTTGTGGAAATAGCAAACCAAACAACAGAAAAATCAAACGTTTGCAGTCGGAGACCGAGACTTCCCCATTCATGTTCATGGAGACTACTTAATTGCACAACAGCCTGTGGTCCTGACATTCTGCAATTAAAGGGGAGGTGCCGTATAGCGGATACTGTGCCTCCCGTATTGCCAGCCGCAGTACGCACGCTGGTCCGGCGATAGCTAACCCGCTCGGGGAATCGGTGAGGTGAGCAGGAGGAGTTGGCATCGCTCCCCCCTCTCCTGAATGCTGATTCCGAGCACTGGCATGCAACTCAACACCCTTGGCTGTCGAGCGTTTTTGGGACGTCCTGAGGTGGTGAAAGGCGCTATAATAAATGCAAGTTCCTCCTTTCTTTCAATCCCGGATCTCCATAAGGATAAAGCAAAAAAATAAAAAACCTGTGGACGCTGGAAACCTGAAACAAGTAACAGAGAACGCTGGAAGCCACTCAGCAGGTCGGGCAGCATCTGCGGAGAGAGAAAGAGAAGAGGTCCACGGTTCGGGTCTGGACGAGGGGTCCACACGATGAAACGTGAACACATTCCTGCTTTCTACTGATGCCGCTTGACATTTAGCAGAATTTTTGTGGATTTGTTCTGGATCTGCATAATATTTCTCTGCAGCAGGCACATACTGGAGTGTTGCCTCTTAAGAGAGACATGGAGAAATATTGAACGATTAAAACAGCCCATTTTGGGGTGGGGTGGGGTGAGGTACGGTTACACTCCCCAGACTGATCTTCCACTTCAAAGCTCATTCTAACTGCCACTGATATATAAAAAAAGAGGGCAAGTTAATGCTGTACTTCTCTGACCATCCTAACCTTTCGCTGCATGCTTATACCAAAAACATTCTCCGGGTTTACCACCAGGGAAATTTCAACATTATCTCAGTGCTTCGATTCTTTCCGGTTTCCGATATGGCTGTCAGCGCCTCGATTTTAAAATTCTCATCCTTGTTTTCAAATCCCTCCATGGCCTCGCCCCTCCCTAGCTCTGTAACCTCCTCCAGTCCTACAACCCTCTGAGATCGCTGCGCTCCTCCAATTCTGGCCTGTTGCACAACCCCGACTTTAACCGTTCCACCATTGGCGGCCGTGCCTTCCGCTGGCTAGGCCCCAAGCTGCGGAATTCCCTCACTAAGCCTCTCTACCACTCTCCTCTCCTTTAAGACGCTCCTTAAAACCTACCTGTTTGACCAAGCTTTTGGACGTCCGCCCTAATATCTCCTTATAAGGCTTGATGTCAAATTTTGTTTTGATAACGCTCCTGTGAAATGCCTTGGGAAGTTTTACTACATTAAAGGTGCTATATAAATGCAAGTTGTTGTTGTTGTAAAGGTTTGACCTGAAGGCTTCAGCCGGTCATCCCCAGTTCACAGATGTGAGCTTGACCTAAAAATAAATCCTTGTCCAGAAGCAAACAAGACTGCTTGATTCCAGTGGACAGCTTGAGCTTTTTAAATTTAGTATCTAAATGCCTGTGCAGTCTCACGGACAGACAGTACTTGGTGCCATGAGGCTACTTTGGAGAACCATAAGTGCAATGGTATGAAACGTGGAACATACAAAACTGACGGGCAGAAAAAGACCAGCTGGTCCATCAAGCCCGCCCCACACCATGACTAAACACTTCCTTCCTCCCCCTCCCCACCGCCTCCCGCTCAACCATGTAATCTCCTGGGAGAGGCCAAAAAAAAACACCCCAGGACCAGTAAGGGGAAAAAATATTCTGAAAATTCCTCTCCGACTCCCTCAGGCGCGTGAAACCAGTCCAGGACATCACATGGGCCAAGTGTTTTTCAAACGAACGCCATGCGCTCCCAATAGCTCAATGTGGAAATCTCCAGAGGGACTCAGAGAATACGGAGCGGGTCCCACTGGATTGCGATCAAGCACCGCGGTAATACCTATTTTTAAAATAGAAGTGACCAAACAAACCTGGGCAGCGACAGACCCGTTCACTTTACTTTGTTAACTGGCAAGCTAATGGAATCAATTAGGAACAAACAGTACGAAAATAACCCAGTGCACAGCAGCCAACACGGTTCAGAAGGGGGGGATCCTGCCTGAGCACAACTTTTCTAAAGCAGACGTTGTAAAGCTCTATTATACATTGTACCTGGACTGACAGGAAACCTCTTACACCAGCTTAAGGCAGTTTTAAGGTAGTGAGCATCCTAAGTAAAACTTGGGGGCGGGGGGTTGACAATGAATTGGCCGAAAGAGCGAGAGGAGGCAGCAGGTATTAGTTAAGGGAGTGACACATAGAAACATAGAAGATAGGACAGGAGCAGGCCATTCGGCCCCTCGAGCCTGCCCCGCCATTCAATGAGATCATGGCTGATCATCCAAACTCAGTACCCTGTCCCTGCTTTCTCCCCATATCCTTTGATCCCTTTAGCCTTAAGAAATACGAGTCACTCTGGGGAGATGTACTGAGTGCCGTGTCCCAGGGATCGGAGCAAGGGCTCTTACTAGGAACATAGGAACCAGGAGTAGGCCATTCAGCCCTTCGAGCCTGTTCCACCATTCAATCAGATCATGGCTGATCGGTATCTCAACTCCATCTACCCGCCTTGGTTCCATAACCCATAACCCTTACCTAGCAAAAACCTATCAATTTCAGTTTTGAAATTTTCAATTGACCCCCAGCCTCAATAGCTCTTTGGGGGGAAAGAGCGCCAGGTTGCCACTCACCCCTGTGTGAAGAAGTGCTTTTTGGCAACACCCCTGAACAGCCTAGCTCTAATTTTAAAGGTGATGCCCCCTGTTTCTGATCTACATAAATGAAACACAATGTACGATGGTCAGTATCACAGACACTAAATTGGAGGGGGGGAGGCGCATCGGAAGAACTACACAAACTAGCAATAAAGTTGCAAGGAGATGACATTTTGGCAGATAAAATTCAAGACAGATTAAGTACGAGGTGATACAGATTAAAAGAGGAAAAAAAGTGCCCAACGTGCTTACTTAATGAACGGTGTGAGCTATCTCGGGGAAGAGACCGAAAGAGACCTGGGAGTGACAGTAGACTCAATTATGACCATGCCCAGTCACTGCAAAGCAGCAATGAAAGCAAACAGGATGCTGAGCCGTGCTACCAATCAGGAGAGTACAAGTCGAAGGTCGTTATGCAGGAGCTGTGTATTGCTCTGGTCAGGCTGCACCTTGATCGCTGCTTTCAGTTCTTATCCTCAAAGCACAAAAGGTCTGGAAGTGGTGCAGGGGGAGGGCCACATCAAATCAAATCAAATCAAATCAACTTTTATTGTCATTGTTAGTGCACAAGTGCAGTACAACGAAATGTGGGCTTGCGGCTCCCGAGAGTGTACATTTAGATTAAGACATTTAAACATTCAACATACATTTGGCTTATAATACATTAACATAAACATAACCATGATAAAGTGCATTGGCAGATGTGCAGGCTTTAGAGTTTATTTGTGGAGTTCAGTAGGATGACAGCCCTGGGAAAGAAGCTGTTCCTAAATCTGGTCGTACGGGTGCGAATGCATCTGTAGCGTCTCCCAGATGGCAGGAGGGCGAACAGACTGTGGCTGGGGTGGGTAGGGTCTTTGATGATGGACCGTGACCTCCGTAAACAGCGTTTCTGGTATATGTGCTCTATGGTCGGTAGCCGGGTGCCGGTAATGCGTTCCCTCGCGTCAGAGGAATGAGCGATGAGAAAACGCTAGTGCAACTTGGGCTCTTTCGACTTGAAAGGGGGACCTTATCGAGATATAGACAAGGCAAGACGTAAAGCAGCACTAAATCTGTTCAAACCTTGGCTGTAGGACGAGGGGCACAGAAATAAACGAATAAAAGGCAAGTTCAGGAGCACTTCTTCACAGAGTGATTAGTATCTGGAATGTTCTTCTGGGTAGGGCAGCAAAGGGAAAAAAACTCCCAAGAATCCTTCAAGGGGAAGGTGGATGCGGTGCTGGTGAGATTGTAGGTTTCTGTGGATGGGTGGGTGAGCTAGGTGGCTGAGTGATCACCCTCATCTGTGCTTATCTTTGTGATCTTAGCTACAGCTCTGGCTGTAAGCGCTGCACAGCTTGTAGTTTTATAGCACCAATTAGATGTGGCTCAGTCTACTGGGCTACTTGGTGACCTGTTTTGTTTGAATAACTGGTCATCGCGTGTCCCTAGAATTCCTATCCGTTTGGTTCTGGGGCGCAACTGCACGATTTTCGATCAAGCTCTCTGGACAATTCTAACACAAGTCCAGTTTAATGTTTTTCTAAATGGGTAAACACCCATTGTATCGTTCACTGTGGACACACTACCTACTGAGGTACAGTGCTTGACGTTTTTGATGAATTTTCGTATTGGTAAAGCAAATCTTCGAACGCAAACCTCCCTCTTGGAAGTCGCTCCTTAAAACCTACCTCTTCGACCAAGCTTTTAGTCACCTGTCCGACCATCTCTTTATGTGGCTCGGTGTCAAGGTTTGTCTGATAACGCTGCTGTGAAGCACCTTGGGACGTTTTGACTACGTTAAAGGCGCTCTATAAATGCAAGTTATGGTTGTTTTGCCTCTACAATAGGTGGCCACTCCAGTGGTTGATGCCCACTCTTCCTTTGCCACCAATAATCATACCTATCTTCTGCTGACCGGAAACTCACTCAACACTTTGAGGGCTGGGGATAGTTAAGCTCTGATTTAATTTGAGCAAAATGCTAGCGCATTTTCCTGATAAGCTCATCAGAATTTATCAGAACTACACATTCCTGATTTGGTGGGGTTTTTCTTTGCTGCGGATCCCCAATGTGAGTTACACAGAGCTTAAAAGGGAGGTTGCGTCCTGTTGCTGGGGAGAGGTTGAGCCAACGGTTCGGCTCAGGTGGTATCGCTCTCACTTTCTAATCAGCAGGTTGTGGGTTTAAGCCCCGTTCCTGCACATAATCGCGGCTGACACCTCAAAACCAAAACACGTTCGCAATGCAGCAAGTCGGACTGCTCCTGGAACATGGCAACTCAATGCTCCTCACCAATAACTGCTCCGCACCAATATGGTGACACGCATACTTCAAATTCATGATGCTCCACGCAAGGACTCAAAATGCTTAGCATGAGTAACCTTCGGAAGACTAAGCAAAGGCTCATCGATGTGGCAAAGCTTTGACAGGAGGTGTAGATTCACCTACTTTTAAAAGGTTTTGCGAAAATTACAAAACATAGTGTTTCGCTTCATGTACATGTTAACAGCCCAAAGTGACTCTGGAAGGATGAGCCCCACCACAAACCTTGGCTACTTTGAAAGCCACGTCCACATGACATCACTGGTGTCCAATGGCGTGGACTGAAAGAAATCCACTCCCCAACTAGCCCAGAGCAAACTAGTTTGCTAGAATGGCGAACAACAGCTGCAACTGGGATTTACTAGGTTAACAAAGCAACAGGGCTCCCGGATGCGATCTCCGCTTTAGGGAGCAAAGGAAAGGGCCGGCCAGCTGGAGAACATCATGGAGAGAGCACCGGGACAGACAGGGGATTCAGACAGGCTGTCTGAACACGAGCAGTAAAGTGGGTGCAGAGCACTGTGCGTGTGTGTGTGTGTTCTGTTGTAAATGTAGCCTTCCTGTAGCCTTCATCCTTCTGGAGCGAACCTCACTTTGCATTAAATGTTGCGATTAGTCTAGCACACCTTTAACCTTCTTGACAGACAGGCTGTAGCTGCAGTTTCTTCCAACACCCCCCTCCCTGCTACCCCACTCCTGAGGGGCTGTCCTCAGCTTTTGACAGGACAGAGTACACGGGAAGAGGTTTAAAGCTACACAGGAAGGTTTTAGTAAAAGGCTACTCCCGATCAGGCACTCCCCGCACTGTGCAGTGCTTTCAGCTCTTTTTCTTCACTCCTCCTTTGCCTTTTGGCCACCCTGGATTTTTTTTGTGCACTGTTGCAGCTTCTTCCCTACTCCGCTGACCAGCTCAGTCTGGAAATTAAGGTGTATTTTACTGCTTCTCGGAGTTCATTTCCTCTCGGTCAAGTTCAAGTCAAAAAATATTAAGTCGAGAGCCAGTCATGGCACACGTCAAATTAAGAGTTATTGATACACAATAAAAAGATATATATATTCTAAGGAAGTTGCCGAGTCAAGATTAATTTTTTCACCTACTTTTCCCAGACTTCTGCTATCTCATTTTTCTGTCGTCTAAGCAATTTTAATCAGTCGAGTTGGCTCCCGGGGAGCTGACAAAGCTAGTCACTGTTGCTTAACCTCTGCTCACTTGTCCGCGATCTTAATAACCCGACAAAATCAACGCTAGCAAGGCCATAATAAATTGCTCGTTGCGACATTCAAATCTGCCACCAGCTTTAAGTAAATTCCACTCAGGTTTTATTGCGAACTTAGCTTTTCCAATTAGGTTGCTCCTAATCTTTATTTGGTGCCAGCTCGCTCCTACGCAGGACGTGGAGAGCGCCACGTGGCCAATCGTGCGTCAACCCCACGTGCCAGGTTTATGTCTAGAGCAGCTCCAGAGTCAACACTCCACCATTTCCTCGCAGAATGATCTGGCAGGGTTCGCACTTTCTGCTTTGCGCTTGCACACTCCCTCCCACAAATGGAAACTTGCAACTGGGCTGTCGTCTGCGATTTAATAAAGGGACGGTTAGCGAGACAGTGGTCGGGCTTCCTCCGACGGGCTCGGAAAGTGACCGCAACCAGCCAGTCTGGCCATTCAGACCAGGGAGGCCCCAGGTTTGATCCCTGTTCTGGGCAGAGGTGTCAGCCAGTGGCTCAGTGGGTAGCGCTCTTGCCTCTGAGTCAGAAGGTTGTGGGTTGAAGTCCCAGTACAGAGACGTGAGCACAAAATCTCGGCTGACACTCCAGTGCAATACTGAGGGAGCGCGGCAATGTCGGAGGTGGTGTCTTTTGGATGAGATGTTAATCTCTCAGGTGGATGTAAAAGATCCCACGGCACTAAAAAGAGCAGGGCAGTTCTCCCGTACAATATTTATCCCTCAACCAACATCACTAAACAGATTATCTGGTCATCATCACACAGCTGTTTGTGGGATCTTGCTGTGTGCAAATTGGCTGCCGTGTTTCCTACATTACAACAGTGACTACACTTCCAAAAATACTTCATTGGCTGTAATTGTGCTTTGGGACATCCTGAGATTGTGAAAGGTGCTATATAAATGCAAGTTCTTTCTTTTATATCATGTACATAAAGTCATGGATCCATAGACAATAGCAACTTCTACAGCACTCTTCACATAACCTCATGTCCCGTGGTGCTGTACAAGGCGATTGGAGGAACACCAAGTTGAAATGAAACAAAAAGGTGTTCCGGGGCACGGTCAAAGGAATAGATTTTTGAGGAGGCTTTTGAAGGTGCATTTAAGGCTTTTACATCAGGATTATACACACCACCAAACCAGACATGCGCTTGTGACTTGTTGCTTACTCCTTCCCACCACAGTGGATAATTATTGGTCTCACTCCTGGTTTTCCTATTGTAATATTTTCAACACTTTTCTTTTCCAGTGCATGGTTCAAATTTATTTATTTACTCACTTGCCCGATTAGCTCACCATGGTAAGGAGGATGAGCATGGCTACCCTTGCTGCTGTCTTCCTCATCCCCTCCCTTCTTAAGAGGTAGTCTGTTTGATATAGGGAAAGGAACAAATGCTCCACTTGAAGCTCCCCTACACTGCTTCGAAACAGTGCCGTGGGATCTTTTACGCCTACCTGAGGGGGCAGACGGGTCCTGGGTTCAACGTCTCATCCGAAAGACGGCACCTCTGACAGTGCAGCTCTCCCTCCGCACTGCGCTGGAGTGTCAGCCTAGATTTTGTGCTCAAGTCCCTGGAGTGGGACTTAAACCCACCACCGTCTGACTCAGAGGCGAGAGAGAGTGCTGCCCACTGAGCTGACGAGACATATGCCTGCAAACCGAGGAACTGTATACTGGAGGGGAGGAAGTGGCTGGTATTTGTACACTTGTGGTCTCAGATGGACGCGGCGGGGGTACAAGTCTGCCCGACACTGGGTCAGTATTTTACTCTTTATGCTGCTTGCATAGACTGCCTGAAAAAACATTAGCAATTCCACCACCCACACCCGCTCCGTCCCCCTCGAACCCCATCACAACAGTAACATTCTATGCTGCCTGCATCCGGAAAAAAATAAATTGCAGATTGAATTATCTTTAAATGATATCCATTTTATTGTGTCGCTTGACAGCGGCCGGGTCTGAGTTAACATGTTCTGTGTGAGTGAGGTTGGGGACTCAAGCTGTGTTAAATTGACCTGACAATTCTGCGAGATAGCTCTGTTATTTAGCCCGCAGTTCATTAGTTTAAATCTGCCACTTGCTGTTGGCAGGCACTAATTTCACACCTCGTCTTACTGACGTTGCATTCATTGCGGTAATAATCGAACAATTTCCACCCCCCTCATCTCTTCCTCATGGGAAGAGTTTGGTAATAATGGGGGGGGGGGGGGGAACGGAAAGTGGACACTTAAGCATCAACACCAATCAAGACACTCACCTTATTTTTTTTTGAGTGACCATTTTATTCATAGTTATTACCGGTCGTTTAACATCAATCAAGACACTCACCTCATTTTATTTTTATTTTTGTGAGTGACCATTTTAGTCACAGTTATTACTGGTCGTTCAAAGTTACCAAATAGTTGGTTACATGTTCCTGGAACAGCTCGATTGTATATCTGGCTCAGAAATCTCTCATTCATATGCAGTGCACCTTTTGTGATTTTCGCGGCTAGAAGACATTCCTTCACTGCGTGAAGCTGTGGGCTTTTAAAGATGAATCATTTCTTGCGAGTGGGTTTGCAACAAAAAAAAATTGAAATTTAGCAAACTGTATTTATATAAATAGAGAAAAGATTGTTCCCTGGAAAATCACCCAGGAAATAAAAATGCAACGATTGGGTCGGACGGAGCGGCAGCTCTTTGTCGAAGAGCATCGTTTTATGATATTTGAAATATCAAATTTAATTTCCAACATTTGACCCAGTTCCTTCGAAACATAAATTTCATGGCATCAGAAATATTTCTGCGTGTTATTCCGTCCCAGCATCAGGGTTACCAACGCCGGTTGGACGTATTGCTGGAGATTCCCGCCCTGCCCAGTCAAACAGCTTCTATTTTCTTCCTATCGCCAATATTTTTTATAATTAATAAAACAAAAGTGTTTGAATAAAATGGGGGGGAAAAAAAAGACACGATTACTTTTTTTAATGGGCCGAATGACCTCCTTCTGTGCTACACTATTCCAGGTCCCGATGCTTTTTCTACCGACTGGCTCGCAGCAGAGTTCAGGAGATTAATCTTTCATTCCTGGAGACTCTGGTACAATTCCTGGAGGGTTGGCAACTCTGTCTAGCATAACCAGTGGAAGTTGGCTGTGGCCGGCTTTAGATTTTAACATAACCTGATGGTCCGGTCCGATCAATATTTACTCTAATTCGTCTAATTGTTTACACGGGCACCAACAGTACAACAAGGGAACGGCTTGTACAACACCCTTAAACTCAAAGGGTTTCAGCTGAACAGCATTCCTGTGCACTTGAAGTCAGACAATCTCATCAGAACAAGTCACTGTTTGTTGGCGGCCAGCCTAGAGAGCAGAAAAGGGCTCTTCCTAAAATATTATACCTCTGAAAACTACCATTAAATCTTCAAGGAAACAGGCACTTTCACAATGCAGAGATTTTTTTTTTAATCTTAAAAAAAATTTGGTGTTCAATCAAGTACATAGACAAAAAAATGTAACTTTATTTTAAACAGTGCAGTTTATTCATAACTCTGGGAAGAAGCGTTTCTGAGCACTTCTGGCGTTGTGGTTTAATGATACACAGCATGAAAGAAACGTATTATTTCTGAAGCTGTAATGTGCGACGAGTGCCTATTATTAAAATTCTGCCAAGCACATGCTACTAGAGAGTTCACGTAAACAGTGCGCGTTACTAATTACGTTTTGTCTCAAGTCTCGGTGGCGTTTCCGCAACCTCGTAATGTTACAGTGAAAGTGATTTCTGTGGCCCCACGGTAAAAGGGAATCTATCCAAGTAGAAACTGATCTTAAGAGGAGATAATCCTCAATTCTCCACTGCAGCCAATACCAGCCAACAGCACAGACAACATTTTTGTGTGTGTGTGTGTCAGATCCCAGATAAATGGTACCTGGTATCAGTTCATCTCCAATATTTACTGAATGATTTATATAGTTATCAGGCGGAGGAATTGGGAAACAGCTGCTTTCTATCGGTGTGCTCACTGTACCAGCGCAGTCCTGTTATCAAAAGCACATTCCTAATCAACAAGCATCTGTTCCTCATTTTCATTTACAGACATGTTGTTATTTCCGCATTAATCTTCACCTCTAGCAGAAATGCAGCTTTGTAGCTTAGACCCTCAACAGATAAAGAGGAAATCCACCAATATCTTGACAATAGAATCGATGATTTTCACCCCCCCACCCCGCCCCTGTAAAATAAGTGCACACACCCCCTGGGTTAAAAGTCACACTCCCTTTTAAGTGTTTAAAAAAATGCGTATAAAGCTGCAACTTTGCCTCCATTCAATTCTAAGGAGGCCAGTTTGGTTAAAAGAGTTGAGCGCATGAGGGGCAATTTTCATTTTAAAATATACAGTATAGAGTTTTGCTGTCCGCACACACAATGCAACCCTTAAGCAGCAGATTAATGACCCCATTCTCACCTTTACAAATGCTAATCCTTTCATTGTTCAACTAAATGCCTCTGTTTAACGCCTCGACAGTTCACTAAACACTGGAGTCTAACCAGTGTAAATGTCATATTCTGCACCTCACCCTTAGGTTGCTTGGATTAAATTGAAAACTCGACAGTGGGGTTAAACGGTCTGAATTTATGGGGCAGTAAAGCACCAACTCTTGCCATATAGACATCCTGTTAAATGTATAGCCCGAGTGCGTCCGTACATACTTGTGGTGAAAATCGGTTACACATAACAAGGAGCACTCCGTATACTGTTAACAATCCAATCGGAGTTTTGGTTTGGAGCACCAGGACGGGTGTGAGCCATTATTCAATGGAGTCTCACTCTGTTATCCAACCGTGCAATAACCGACAATGCAGAAACACAAAAAAAACCGGCTACAGTAATAACAATGGTGAGTGAGCAAGATAAATAGAAGGATTCAGACAGAAACAAACTACATCCATCTTGTGTGATCTACAGGAATTCATTATTCTGCAGTTTACCGGCCGGCTTGAGAATGGTGCGTCCTCCGGCCCTACAACCCTCCGAGATCTCTGCGCTCCTCCAATTCTGGCCTCTTGCGCATCCCCAGTACTCATCGCTACCGCCACTGACAGCTGTGCCTTCAGCCGCCTAGGTCCTCAGCACTGGAATTCTCTCCCTAATCCTCTCTGCCTCCCGCTCCTCCTTTAAGACGCTCCTTAAAACCTATCCCTTTGACCTGTCCCAGCATCGCCTTTTGTGGCTCGGTGTCAAATTTTGTACGATAATCGCTCCTGTGAAGCGCCTTGGGACGTTTTACTCCATTAAAGGCGCTATATGAATGCAAGTTGTTGTTGTTGTGTCGGGCGATGTGGGGCCGGCAGACCGGAGTTTTGCTAGAACGCCCGGGAGCTCTTCATACTTCGCTTTGCACTATTTGTGGTTGTACAGCAACCAGGCTCTGTCCAAGCCTACCTCCTTCAGCTTCTCTCTCACTTCACCTGGTGAAACTCACACCAGAATGGCACCACACACTTTGCACTGATGGGAAGCAAAAAAACGTTCAGGGTAAACACGAAACTGCAATTGTAACTGGAGTGAGAGGACTGTTAAACCTAATAATCTGTGTTTGTAACACACACCACCCTGGAATTATCTCTCTCCAGCTGGCTGTAGGTGGTGGAGGTTGTGGGTTTCGGAGGATCGTTGGGGATGTCGCCAGAGGTTACAGTTCTCAAGCGAGGCCCGAGTAATCATTGCTTCTTTTATTGGAGGAGAAGGTTAATGAGAGTAAATCGATAGAGGTCTTCCGAATTATGAAGGGTTACGATAAGATAAATAGCGGTAGATTGTTTCCACAAAGGGGAAAAAATTTAATATAATCATTAAAAAAAAATTAAAGGGAGGGTCGAAAAAAGATATTTAGACAGAGAATTGTTGGAATGTGGAATTCTCCTCCACATAGCATCACGGAAATACAGTCAATAATTTCTTGAAAAAGGGAATGAGATTGTTGCTTGAAAAGAGAGCGAGCATGAGAGCGGGCTTAGTCTAAGTGGCTCAGGTGAAGACAAACACCTGTTCTAGTGGTTCGTCGCGATGTTAATGATACCACGCCACGATTTGAAAAAGAGCAGTGAATTCTCCCAGCGTACATGCCCAGCAATCCTCCCTCAATCAACAGTGCCGAAAGTAGATTAACCGGTCATTCGTCTCATTGTTGTCCGAGAGAGCTTGCTGTACACAAAATGGCTGCCACACTTGCCTACATAACGACAAGTCAGTGGACTTCAAAAGTAATTCACTGCTTGTGAAGCCCCTGAGAGACAAGATAAGCTGTTCGAAAACAATAAATACCTCGAGTGTCGCAGAAAAAGTCGGCAGTGCATTATTAAGAGGTAACAACAGAAAATGCTGGAAATACTCAGCAGGCCAGGCAGCATCCGCGGAGAGAGTATTTCCAGCATTTTCTGTTGTTATTTCAGATTTCCAGCATCCGCAGTATTTTGCTATTACATTATTAAGAGGTATTGACTACCAAGTGTGCAGGGGGGTTCAGGAGAGGTGACTGAAGACCTAATTGAGCAGATAGCTTTTTGAGGTGGGTTTTTAAAAAGGTGAGTAGAGAGGTGGCTGGACGGAGGGGTTTAAGGACAGTGTCTCAGGGGTGTGATGACTGAAGGAAATGCCAGTCCTTCTTCAGCTGCGTCTTTATTGGCCTTAGAGGGGGATGTGTGTCGGCAGTTTCCAATGTGCAGGCCTCGCACACCTGGCAGAAGCCCCAGTGTAAACCCGCCGGATTTGCAAAGTACGGCCGCTGTGAATACTGTACCCCATTTTTTAAATGGGTCTTCTCAGCAGCCAGTGTTGGAAAATTCGGCAAGTTTCCACTGGGCGCACACGGAACAGAGCGGTGAAAGCATCCCCCAAAAAGGCCAACTTTACAATCCCTTATCTAATCTTCCTTATCTTTTTGATCGCTCCCTCCAGCCTCACCTGGCTTAGCTAAGATGGAGGCAGATCACTTGCTCCCAGACTCCTGCCAACAGCACTGTAACCAGGTGCTGCAAGGTGTGCGGGTAAGACGCTCTAATTCTCTTCCCTACTTGTGGGAAGCACTCTACTCTCCACTGTACGCACAGTGCCCCTCCACAACCCAACTGCAATCAGAAGCGTACTTCGTGGAGTGAGCCCTGGAGGCCCAACTATAAAACGTTTTTTGTAAAAAATTCTACAGTAAGTTCTCCAAGGCAACGAATGGATCACAATAACTAATAGTAACCAATTTTCAAACATTTCATTTATTTTGCTAACTCTTGATCTGCAAGACAGAGATCGATAGATTTTTGTTGTGTAAGAGTGTATCAAAAGGATAAAAGAAAAAAGAAAGACTTGCATTTATAAAGCGCCTTTCTACGCCCTCAGGACGCTCCAATGCGCTTTACAGCCAATGAGGTACTTTTTGAAGTGTAGTCACTGTTGTAATGTAGGCAACGCGGCAGCCAATTTGCGCACAGCAAGCTCCCACAAACAGCAATGTGGTAATGACCAGATCTGTTTTAGTGATGTTGATTGAGGGATAAATATTGGCCTGGTCACCGGGAAGAACTCCCCTGCTCTTCGTCGAAATACTGCCATGGGATCTTTTACGTCCACCTGAGAGGGCAGACTTATGGAACAAAGGCAGGTAAATGGAGTTGAGGTACAGATCAGCCATGATCTAAGTGAATGGCGGAGCAGGCTCGAGGGGCTGCAGGGCCTACTCCCGTTCCTATGAACTGGTTCCCCTTCAGATAGGAAATCAAGTCGTCCACGGCTTGCAATGTAAGACAATCTGTACGCACTCAATACTGTGAAATAACAGGGGTGCTTCATTCCAGCAGCACACCCTGCAAGCTAATCTACTTAAGTAAAATTTTAGGAAAGAGGGAGAGAGAGAGGGAGAGAGAGAGAGAGAGAGAGAGAGAGATGTGTTTCTTTACTGCGGGCTTTATTCTCATGCAAAAGGAGCTAAATACTCCTGGTCAGGAGGAAGACTCGGCTCAGAGAAGTCTATCAAATTCCTTCATCTGCAGGACTCAAAAAAAACAACAAATGATTCATCCTTGTTGGTGCTGCTGTTCCCTCTGTTGCTAGGCCGCTCATTTCCACAGAGAAACCAAACGAGTTTCTCCGGTCAAAACAACATTTCTCCTCTGCGTCTTTCAAGTTTTTTTTTCATCCTGACCTCAACAAAACTACATGCAAATAAGTGTCCCCGTGATTGGGAATATTATATAAACCACAGAGGCCCGATATCCGAGAAAGGAAGTTCAAAATAATTTGAATAAGAAAGAAACCAAGAGCAAAACCAAATCTAGAAATTCAACATTTTTTTTGTCTGATTAAATAGCCAGAGTGGACTTTATGTGCAGCGTCTTGGCAAATGGAGGACACAGCGAAGGATTGACAGACTCAACCTTGCGTCTCAACTCTCCATCATTCAAGCTAACCTCAAATGCAGCAAGACAGTCCACATATGTGTCCATTATTCCTTTAAATTATTTACATGGTGGTTTTGATTAACTGGGCAAGCTCTCTGCTCCACTGTCAAAATCTGTGGTTTAAAAAAGCTCGAAAGGCTCTAATCTAATAACATTCCACAGCACTAGTCCTGCTAAACACATACACATACACACACATAATTAGCTTAGCTTAAACTGTTCAACTGCATAATTCCTCAGCCTTCAGTCTGAATCTGGACATTATCAGAAAAGAGTTTTTAAACACAGAAAATTGTTAAGAACACAAGCGGTTATGTAATGCAATCAAGATAGTTATTATAACCTAGAAATGATGGTTTGTGAGATTAGCAGAGACTTGAGCACAAAATCTAGGCTGACACTCCCCGTGCGGTGCTGAGGGAGCCTCCGCTGCACTGTCGGAGGTGACGTCTTTCGGATGAGACGTTAAAACCGAGGCCCCGTCTGCCCCCTCAGGTGGATGTAAAAGATACCCCTCGGCACGCTTTCGAAGAAGAGCAGGGGAGTTATCCCCGGTGTCAATATTTATCCCTCAACCAACATCACTAAAACAAATCATCGGGTCATTATCACATTGCTGTTTGTGGGACCTTGCTTTGCGCAAATTGACTGACGCATTTCCTACATTACAACAGTGACTACACTTCAAAAAGTACTTAATTGGCTGTAAAGTGCTTTGGGACGTCCTGAGGCTGTGAAAGGCGCTGTATAAATGCAAGTCTTTCTTTCTCAGGTACGGATGTTTGGTGCATTTGTATGACATTTACATGTCTGCTTTTTTAATGGGGGCTTTAACCCATTTACTTTATGCTTATATCACTAACAATAATTTCTAGGCTTACATGTAAGCATTATATGTAAGTCGAAGTTAGGTACGCAAAATTATTATTCGCAATCCCCCTCTGTTCAAAGTCAGAATCAATTGGATTTTCTTCAATACTAAGTTTACATCGTATACTGGTAGATTACATCTAGTAACCATGCCTAAATGATCTATTACAGAAACAGGTACCTGAAGTTTTACACCAAAAAATGTCGATTCGTTATGAAAGGCAACGTCCAAGCTTTAGGAGGGCGAAGAACGCCTCTTGTTTTAGAGATGTCCTACACAATTAAATACAGACTACGCAGAGCACTGCAAAAAGCAGGAAAGAGTAAGGCTTCCTTCTGAAGAGAAGCAGACACGAGGCCTGGGATTGGGATGCAGTGATCCAGGCCACTCTGGCTCCTGCAACGGCCTCCGTCTTCTCAAGCGTCCTTGGCCCTAGGTGGGCACGCGCAAGACGGCGCGGCACCACGGCCACATCATGTTTAATCAACGTCACTGCGGCAAGCAACTTGGAGAGACCACTGCATCCACGTATTCCAGGAGTGTGGAAGAGACTCTCATCACCTGCCAGGTGTGGTCTGATACAATCTGGGCCGCTGGCCATCGTGGCGGCACTTTAACCGAAAACGAGCTGAAAGACTCCAAACGGTGCTCTGGTACTTAGTGGCTTTGCAGAACCGTAACGCTCCGGGGCAACGTTGATCAATGTTAGGGGCGCGGTTCCAATTCTAGCCAGTCTGCTCTGGATTTCTACAGAAGGTGGAGGTCGGGCGAGGGGAAATCCTGGCTCCTCTGGTTTCTAATTCAATTTATACGCGAGGTTATTAGGTTGCGAACCCACTCCAATGTGCTGAGCTCTTTAATTATTTCTCAAACAGTAAGAGAGAGAGACTACTTCTTGCACCAATATAAAAACTCTGACGAACGCCAGAAATCACGCGAGAGCCAGCAGGCGTGCACTCCGTTTCTGAGTGAGTTCTAACTCCTCAACAAGTTTTCTCGCAGGGGCGAGATTTCCTTTTTGATATGCCCATTTCTTTTCCCACCTCCATTTCACTTGCACTGTTTTCTTGTTCCGACTTCTGAACACTCCGGTGATCTAAAGTGACCTTTCCCTGTAAAATGGTCCATTAATCACTGATTTAATGGGCCGTAATCACATAACAAGTGCCTCGCACCGTGTCAATGGCCTATTCTCAAACAGACCCAAGAGTGGGAGGATGTGCCAATTCACTGAAGCACGGCAGTGATGCCGACATTAACCAGCCGTCCTGTTTGCGACTTTAATCCAGGGCGAACAGGCAGGGAAGCTGGTGCGATGGGCTCATTTCAACCACAGCTCCTTACACCCCACGTACCATTTGCAGACTTAAGTGCACCTCTCATTTCTGCCACTTTTTTTTGGTTTGTAAATACAGGAAACTTTGTGTTATCCGGAGGCTAAATGTCCGGCAAGCTCGAGCCACCGGCAAAAGTCAGGAGCCGTTTCGTTAGTTTTTTTTTCTTTCCGTTGCTTTTTTCTCAACAGTCAAGCTGTGCAAGGTCTGTAGCTAAGCAACAGCTTCAGCTAGAGACGCTACAGAGACGCTTGCCGACTGTTTAGAAGCTGTTGCTAAGCAACAGGGTTTGTTGATTCACACGGAGCTGAAAATCTCCCTATGTTTCAACACCAGCGCTGGTGTGTCCGGCAGTTTTGAGGGAACGGCAACAGCTCGGTCCCGTCGGTGCCGGATAGCACAAAGTTTCCGTACCTTGAATTCTTTGGCAAGTAAGGTGGCTTATAGCAAAGGTGTTGTTCATTGGAGATTTTCTGGATTAGGTAGACACAAACGAAAACTTTGCAGACGACACAAAGCTGGGTGGGCGTGTGTGCTGTGAGGAGGATGCTGAGAAACTACAGGATGATTTGGACAGGTTGGGTGATTGGGCAGAAGTATGGCAGATGCAATATAAAGTGGATAAATGTGAGGTTACCCACTTTGGTGGCAAAAACAGGAAGGCAGATTATTATCGAAATGGCAATAGATTGGGAGAAGGGGAATTGCAACGAGACCTGGGTGTCCTTGTGCACCAGTCGCTGAAGGTAAGCATGCAGGTGCAGCAGGCGGTTAAGAAGGCAAATGGTATGTTGGCCTTCGTAGCGAGAGGGTTTGAGTACAGGAACAAGGATGTCTTGCTGCAGTTGTACAGGGCCTTGGTGAGACCACATCTTGAGTATTGTGTGCAGTTTTGGTCGCCTTATCTGAGGAAGGATGTTCTTGCCATGGAGGGAGTGCAGCGAAGATTCACCACGCTGATACCTGGGATGGCAGGAATGACGTATGAGGAGAGATTGGGACAATTGGGCTTGTACTCGCTGGAGTTTAGAAGAATGAGAGGGGATCTCATTGAAACTTATAAAATTCTGACAGGACTGGACAGACTAGATGCAGGGAGGATGTTCCCGATGGTCGGGGAGTCCAGAACCAGGGGTCACAGTCTAAGGATAAGGGGTAGGCCATTTAGGACAGAAATGAGGAGGAATTTCTTCACCCAGAGAGTGGTGAACCTGTGGAATTCTCTACCACAGAAGGCAGTAGAGACCAATACATTAAATATATTCAAGAAGGAGTTGGATATATTTCTTAAGGCTAAAGGGATCAAGGGGTATGGGGAGAAAGCAGGGACCGGGTACTGAATTTGGATGATCAGCCATGATCGCATTGAATGGCGGAGCAGGCTCGAGAGGCCGAATGGCCTACTCCTGCTCCTATCTTCTATGTTTCTATGTTTCTAAACTAGCCAAAGAGCCTCTTCCTAATCACTATCCAGTGACCCCCGCCTAGAAATGCATGGGCGAGGACAGTATAAAGCTCAACGGTGATCAGGAGCAGGAATCTGGGGCAATTTCCAATACCCTGACGCCCCCTCCAGCCACCGCAGCAATATCAGCTAAC
Source organism: Somniosus microcephalus (assembly GCF_052327205.1). Lineage (NCBI taxonomy): Eukaryota > Metazoa > Chordata > Chondrichthyes > Squaliformes > Somniosidae > Somniosus > Somniosus microcephalus. The sequence goes on along the minus strand of NC_140998.1, from coordinate 33,836,314 downwards.
TCAGCACAGTTGCTCTCTGCTGGCCCGTCTGGCTCAGTGGCTCACCAGCCGAGCGATCACGGAAACCTGCAATGCCTTTTTCCGGAAGATGGACAGTGACCCCCCAAACCAAGCCGCCACTTTACCAGCTTGTCAGGCTGTCCGACTGCTGGAGCAACAACGACTTGCATTTATATAGCGCCTTTAATGTAGTGAAACGTCCCAAGGTGCTCCACAGGAGCGTTATCAAACAAAATTTTGACACCGAGCCATGTAAGGGGATATTAAGACAAGTGGCCAAAAGCTTGGTCAAAGAGGTAGGTTCTAAAGAGCGTATTAAATGAGGGGTGCAAGGCGGAGAGGTTTAGGGAGGGAATTCCAGAGCTTAGGGCCTAGGCAGCTGAAGGCACGGCCGCCAATGGTGGAGCGGGTAAAATCGGGGATGCGCAGCAGGCCAGAATTGGAGGAGCGCAGAGATCTCGGAGGGTTGTGGGGTTAGAGGAGGTTACCGAGATGGGGAGCGGGCAGGGAAAATGAGTGATATTCGAAAGTTAAGGGATAGTTTTTTTTTAAAAGCCTACACTAACTGACCTGCCTGCCTGAGCATGGAGCAAAAATACTGCAGCCTGGCCCAGCCTGCATCAACAGTTACTGGTCGAGAACTATTTAAAGGAACGCCACTGAAACAAAAGCAAAGAAATTAGCAAGAATATCGTAGCAGAGCTCAACTCAATCAGCGAGGCAATCATTAATTCAGCTGCGAGCCGCTGCACTACTGATCTGATATCCCTTGGTATTCAGGGCAGTGCCGAGTTTAATTGGAATATTGGAATAATTCTCTAATACCTGTCTCAGGGACAGGTGTGATTTTGTCTCTTCCCCTCCTTGTTTTTTAAAAAAAAATTCTGCTGGTGAAGCTGGACAGATAGTTAATTAACTCCAGACAGTTCTTTATAACCCTGAGCTGAACCAATATGCGGTAGCCACAGCTTCCTGTCTCACTTTTTTTTTAAAACCAGCCACTTATGAGCATGCAGAAGTAGTTACTGGAGATAATTTCATGACCTGTGAGCATGCGGCATTATATCCAGATTACTTCCTCTGCCACTCATGGTTACAGTCGCTTGCCATGAAATTACCATGGCGGAGAAAAACAAACAAAACTTAATATACAGTGACCGAGTGCTCATTCAGCCAATCAACAGACGCTGCTCAACCCTGGCTCTTATCTGCAAAAGTACCAGTGTGAATGTGTATATATATTATATACTAGCTGGGGGAGCCCGGCTTTGCCAGGGCTGTTTTGGGGCGGGCGGTTTAAATCGAGTGCCAGGCTTTGGGGCCCTGTCTGTGTCCCTTTGTGAATCTGGTGCTGGGCAACATAATGGAGAGGCCTCCCCTCTCCCGCGCTCTCTAATCTACTCCAGCACCACAATCCCTCCTCCTCCCCAAACTATCCGTTGCTCTGACTCTGGTCTCTTATGGATGTTCTACCCTCCCCCTGCCCCACCTCAGTCTTTGCCCCGCCTTTGGCCTCCGTGCCTTCAGCCACCTAGGCCCCACACTGGTAATGGCGAGGGTCTTAAGGAGGGTCTGCAAGGAGGAGAGAGGCGGGAAGGGTTTAGGATGGGAATTCCAGAGCGCGGAGTCTAGACAGCTATAGGCACGGCTGCCAACGGTGCACTGAAGGGAGGGAAGGGATGTACAAGAGGCCAGAGTCAGAGAAACTGAGTGTTCTGAGGGGTTAGGGCTGGAGTGGTCGACAGAGATAGGGAAGGGCGAAGCCATGAAGGGATTTAAACACAAGGGTGAGAATTTAAAATTGGGAGACACTGGGGGAGCGGGAGCCATTGTAGGTCAGCGAGGACAGGATTGATGGGCGAAACGGGACTCAGTGCGGAATGAGATACAGGCAGCAGAGTTTTGGATGAGCTGAAGTTTACAGAGTGTGGAAGACGGGAAGATGAGCTTTGGAATATTCGAGCCTGGATGTGGCAACGGCAAGGGTGAGCCTTTCAGCCATAGGTGGGCTGAGGTGGAGCAAAGGTGGGCGATGCTCCTGAGGTGGAAGTAGGCCGTCCTTGTGATGGAGAGAATGTGGGGTCAGAAGCTCAGCTTGAGGTCAAAGCTTGCCAACAGTCTGGTTCAGCTTGAGGCTGAAGATAAGGGGTAAGCCATTTAGGACTGAGATGAGGAGGAATTTCTTCACCCAGAGAGTGGTGAACCTGTGGAATTCTCTACCACACAGGGCCGTAGAGGCCAATTCATTAAATATATTCAAGAAGGAGTTAGATATATTTCTTAAGGCTAAAGGGATCAAGGGATATGGGGAGAAAGCAGGGACAGGGTACTGAATTTGGATGATCAGCCATGATCGCATTGAATGGCGGAGCAGGCTTGAGGGGCCGAATGGCCTACTCCTGCTCCTATCTTCTATGTTTTTATGAGGCAGAAGCCGCCGGGGAAGGGGGATGGAATCAGTGGCAAGGGTGCAGAGTTTGTGGCGGAGGCCAAAGACGATGGTTTCAGTCTTCCCAATGTTTTAAAAGGTCAGCTCACAGAGAATTGTTGTGCAAACCGTTTTACACCAAGATTAAGGGAACACTTTCTCGCTCCTTAATCCAGTAAATAAACGTTTGAGAAATCGCTGCTTTTGAATCTCTTTTTCACACTGCGTCCTTAAATTTCCCTGATGTCGCCCATTTCCTGGCCCAAAAAGTACACCGAATATGAGTTCCAGCGAATTTTTTGAGTTAATGACTACATTTTCAACCACTTGTTTAAACCTCTTTTAAAAAAAAACACAGACTGGAGCTAAACTGACCATCTCATTCAGAAAAGCTACAAGGATGGCTGGGTGTAGGGAGTGTGAAAAAAAACGGTGCGCACTGTTCTGAGGTTGGGGCTGAAGCCAATAGTTTTGGCAGGGTAAAAGGAGCTTCTCCCTGCATGGAGGCGGCGCTGAAGCTGACTGACTTGGGACACATGAAGCTAACACTGGGTGGTAGAACAGCAACAACAACAACTTGTATTTATATAGCGCCTTCAACGTAGTAAAACGCCCCAAGACACTGCGCAGGAGTGTTTTAAGACAAAAACTTTGACACCGAGCCACATAAGGAGAGATTAGGGCAGGTTTGGTCAAAGAGGTAGGTTTTAAGGGGCGTCTTAAAGGAGGAAAGAGAGGTAGCAAGCCGGAGAGGTTTAGGCAGGGAATTCCAGAGCTTAGGGCCTAGGCAGCAGGCCACCAAAGGTTGAGCGATTATAATCAGGGATGCTCAAGAGGGCAGAATTAGAGGAGCGCAGATATCTCGGTGGGGGGTTGTGGGGCTGAAGGAGATTACAGAGATAGGGAGGGGCGAGGCCATGGAGGGATTTGAAAACAAGGATGAGAATTTTGAAATCGAGGCGCTGCTTAACCGGGAGCCAATGTAGGTCAGCGAGCACAGGGGTGATGGGCGAATGGGACTTGGTGCGAGTTAGGACACGGGCAGCCAAGTTTTGGATCACCTCAAGTTTACAGAGGGTAGAACGTGGGAGGCCAGCCAGGAGTGCGTTGGAATAGTCAAGTCTAGAGGTAACAAAGGCATGGGTGAGGGTTTCAGCAGCGGATGAGCTGAGGCAAGGGCGGAGACGGGCGATGTTACGGAGGTGGAAATAGGCGGTCTTAGTTATGCTGCGGATATGTGGCCGGAAGCTCATTTCAGGGTCAAATATGACACCAAGGTAAGTAGAAGACTGCCCCATTCCTCAGAGCTGACATCATTCCCCTTGACAAGCCACCTTAAAGAAGTGCAGCATGGAATTCTGCTTGCAACCCTTAAAGGCCATCAACCATCTTGTTTCTGGAATTCTTGACCATTTTCTTTTTGTTTTGCCATCAATGCAACTCCGTTAGTCCACTGCTCCCTGCTCTGAGGTGACTCTGAGTAGCAGACAAGACAATTCAGGCACCCGAGTAATTGCTGTCTTAGTAATGGAATGGTTGCTTGAACACAGCTGCCTTTATCTCCTCACAGAGACGGAATCACTCCCTTTTTTTGTTCATTTTCCTTGGGCAAAACTTGACATTTTTCTTGTGGTAAAGTTGTGGTGACTCCCTTGGTCGCCTTTTACTGTCTGCACTTTGGGGAAAAAAAACAGGGAATATGGCCAATACGCACACACATAGCTTTCTCAAACTGCCATCAGCTAACTGGGAGCCAAGTGTGATGTCGTCATCTCTTCTCTTTGGCTAACATTTATTTCTTTTTGCTTTGCATTTTTAGCCAAACTGCTTGCTCAGCTAATCCAGGAATCATGTCTGAGGCTGTTAACCTGGAAAATTAGAATTTGGCTAAATCCTCGTGTGTGTGTGTGTGTTTGTGTAAAATGTGGTGTGGAGGCTTAGAGGGTTCAGCCAATCTGCAACACATCCAAAGGAGAAGGGAGTCAGCGATTTTCTCTTCTCCGGGTAGGTGGAGCACAAACGGCTCTCGGTATTTGGCTCATCGTTCCTGGACTTTTGCCGACTGTAATCGGCGACAGCACTCGGCAGCTTAAATGACGGGCCAAGATATCCCACCTGGAAAACCAGAGGATTTGGCTGTGGGTCCCAGCTTGTGGTTTACTATAAGGGGGCGGCAGTGATCTCCATCGCCCCGAGTAGGCCATCAGTAAACAAACGCTGCTGTGGTGGTAACGAGAAGAAGACCAGCCCACATCTGAAAACCATTCAGTTGGACAAACTTTTTTTCCCCTCCCTTGTAGTGGTATTTTTTTTCTCTTTCTGTTAAGAACGTTTTTTGTTTTGTTTCCTTTAAATATAAAAAAAAATGTGGCTCACTGTCTCAGCCAAACATTAAGTATGCGCTGTGGAATTAAAGAAAAAAATTGCGGTTTGAGTGGAGAGTAAGTGGACTGCCCAGCCTGGACGCCAGTTGCCATGGTATCCGATTGTCAGCCACTCTTCAAAGGCATTGTTGTAGTGGCTTTCTGGCAAACTTTGTTTGATAATGCTCATTGGGACGTTTTATCACGATAACGGCGCTATATGAATTCAAGTTGTTGTTGACTGGATTTGGTGGAAAGCACAGGGTAGAAACGGAACGGTGAAATGGTGCCTGGCGGATCTGACCTCTGACACTGAAGGCAGTGTGCTGTGTAGTACGTTACTGTGGGGTTAGAGGGAGTCAATCTGACTAAAAAGGAAGTGATTGCGTAACAAAAGGCACCGACCCATCCAGAGCTGGGCCTGGTTAGAAAGGCTTCCTGCTCAGTTACAAAGGGCGACACGTCGTATCTGTTGAACATGCATCGTCCTATTTTTTTCCCTCACTCCCCTTTTATGACAGTGTACGACTTCACGCTCGGGAATGTCCAACAGCCCTGCCAGCACCTGACCCCGCAGGACCATTCGGCACGGTGCAACTTCTGCACCTCTCCCCCTCCCTCCCTCCCCTCACCCCATTCCCTCACCTGTCGGACTACTTCCCCCCCTCACCTGTCGGACTGACTCCCCCCCTCATTGTCGGACTGACTCCCCCCCCCCGCTCACCTGTCGGACTGACTCCCCCCACCCCTCACCTGTCGGACTGACTCCCCCCACCCCTCACCTGTCGGACTGACTCCCCCCCTCACCTGTCGGACTGACTCCCCCCCTCACCTGTCGGACTGACTCCCCCCCTCACCTGTCGGACTGACTCCCCCCCTCACCTGTCGGAGTGACTCCCCCCCCTCACCTGTCGGACTGATTCCCCCCACCCCTCACCTGTCGGACTGACTCCCCCCCTCACCTGTCGGAGTGACTCCCCCCCTCACCTGTCGGACTGACTCCCCCCCTCACCTGTTGGACTGACTCCCTCCCTCACCTGTCGGACTGACTCCCCCCCCTCACCTGTCAGACTGACTCCCCCCCTCACCTGTTGGACTGACTCCCCCCCCTTCACCTGTCGGACTGACTCCCCCCCCTCACCTGTCAGACTGACTCCCCCCCTCACCTGTTGGACTGACTCCCCCCCCTTCACCTGTCGGACTGACTCCCCCCCCTCACCTGTCGGACTGACTCCCCCCCTCACCTGTCGGACTGACTCCCCCCCTCACCTGTCGGACTGACTCCCCCCCCTTCACCTGTCGGATTGACTCCCCCCCTCACCTGTCAGAGTGACTCCCCCCCTCACCTGTCGGAATGACTCCCCCCCCTCACCTGTCGGATGTCCCACCCCCCCTTACCTGTCGGACTTCCCACCCCCCCCTTACCTGTTGGACCCTTTGGACTGACATCTCCCCCCCTCACCTGTCGGACTGACTCCCCCCACCTCACCTGTTGGACTGACTCACCCCCCCACCTGTCGGACTGACATCCCCCCCCTCACCTGTCGGACTGACTTCCCCCCCTCACCTGTCGGACCGACTCCCCCCCCCCTCACCTGTTGGACTGACTCCCCGCACCCCTCACCTGTCGGACTGACTCCCCCCCCACCACCTGTCGGACTGACTTCTCCCCCCTCACCTGTCGGACTGACTCCCCCCCCATTACCTGTCGGACTGACTTCTCCCCCCTCACCTGTCGGACCGACTCCCCCCCCCTTACCTGTCGGACTGACTTCTCCCCCCTCACCTGTCGGACTGACTCCCCCCCCCCCACCTGTCGGACTTCCCACCCCCCCCTCACCTGTCGGACTGACTTCACCCCCACCGCCTCCCCCCACCCCACCCCCCTACCATCTTTGGAGCAGCAGTCAGCAAGCTAATTTACAAAAAAAATTGGAACACATTGCTAAGAGAGAAACCAACCTAAGACTCTGCACTATTCTTCACCAGTGAGCCCGAGTGGTCAGAGAGGGCTTCGGTTTAACGTCTCATCCAAAAGACAGCACCCTCTCGCCCCCCCTCCCCCTCCAACAGTGCAGCACTCCCTCAGTACTGCACTGGGAGTGTCAGCCTATATTCCATGCTCAAGTCTCTGGAGTGGGACTTCAAACCCACGACCTTCTGACTCAGTAGACAATCGTTCTCCCCACTCAGCCATGGTTGTCACGCATCGGGGTGCAAGCCTCGGCTGTGAAAGAGTTAATCAGATGAACTGCCGGAATGCTTATTTATTCTGACAGTTTGGAGAGTGAAGGCTCCCCCCCGCCCCACAAACCAGCTCTCCCCCCCTGTCTCAGTACAGTAAGGTGCAACTTAAGTTCACTATTCAATCAGAGCTCTATACTGCGCTAAGCAAAGAAGTCTCGGGTTACAAAATCAGTGCTTTCTTTTTTATGACCAGTGGCGTTCTGCCACAGCTAAGTGTTGAGCTTCTGGCTAAGCTTCTAAATTTAAGATTCTACTTTATGTTTTTACATCATATATATTTAAAGAGAATGTAAAATGCCTTTTTTTAAAAAAAAAGAGCTGTTCCCTGAGGATCTGAATCTGGGAGTGCAGTGGAATTTCTTAATTTATACAGTATTAGGCTTTTCGATGTATTTTAACTACAGGCATTAGACTGGTGATTTGTGGCCTATCAAATTTCATGAAAAATTGGTCGGCCCCATTCCCCGGGATTTTTTCTATTTTGTTCTCCCCCCACCAGCACTGTAATCTTCCTAAAGCCATGGGGCCTTCTTTAAATCAAAAGATCTGAGGGTTCATCTGGCATTAATTCTGCAGAGGGCAGGCAGAACCTGGCCCGCACTCCGCCAGGTACCAAGCTCTGGCTCCAAAAACCAGCCGCAGCCAACCGCGGGGTTTTAAAAAAAAAATATTTATATGCACTGTTCGGACGCCACCCAATTTCTTACCGGGGGCCGTTGCCGTTTACTGGAGTGGAGCGCGGCTAATGGCGACTGATGTCTCGACATCCCACGGCGCCAGCTATTCTCGCCATCACTCACCCGCCCCGCTCCCTTAACCGCCTGTTTGGGAGTCCTGAGGAAGGAGCCAGCAGTTTAGTCAGCTCTACAGAGTCAACTCCTGCTTCAGAGAGAGGGGTGGGATGGGGGGGGGGGGGCGGCGGGGGGCGGGAGGGAGGGGCTCTGCGTTTTCTTTATCCTCGACTAACTTGGGGGTCAAATTCTCCAATCCTTTGGGAGTTGAAGAATACTTCAGCCGAAGCCAAAATTCTATCATCATAGTTTGCCCTCTGACTGTATCTGGGGGAGCAAGGTGAAGGCTTGGTAAGGAAATGAGAGGGCGGGGTTTAGGATTAAAAAGGCAATCTTGGAATGAGACTTTGAAACGAGAGAGAGAGAGAAAAAAGATAATAGAGTGAAGCTTTAAAAATAAATTTCCCCAGTGTTCCCTCCTCTTCTCCCTGAAGGCAATGGTTCCACTTGGGTTCCAGATCCACAGGTGGCCACGTGCTATTCTCCATGTGCGTGTCTCGGCACTGAGTGTCAGCGGGCTATTTGACTGCAGTGATCATCACAACCAAGATCCTCCGCTGATGCCCATACACTGGTTTTCCAGCCAGTTGGGGAATGTGTAGGGGCGGGGCAGGGTGATCACAGGATCGCAGGAGCAGAAACACTAGCTCACTTTCCTCTCAGAGGCACTGTCCATCCAAATAAGATCAATAAATCAATACAGTGACAGAGGGAAGATCAATAAATCAATACAGTGACAGAGGGCGGGGGGGAGAGGGAGGGGGTGGGGAGGAGAACCTGGGATCTGCCTGGTCTGCAAGACTTAGTTCCCCTTACAAATCACCAAAGGAGCACATTAGCGTTTCGTAGGGGGTGGGGGTGGAGTTCAAACTGGACTTGTTATTGCAAATTCCTTTCCAATGTAGCACCCATGCACGCAGAGGGACAGATGGTCAGTCTCAGATAACTCCCAGGTAAGGGACCTAATGTCTGGTAGTAACTGAGGTGCTTCTGTGTTGTCTGGAGGCCTAATGAACCTGTGGTCTCTCCATTCTGGCTGAAGGACAAATTAACCCCAACACCCGTATCTCTGGCCTCTTGCCAAATCCTCACCCTCGTACCAGAACGCCAAAGTTTCCTCAAGGGCCTCCTCCGAATGTGAGCCACAGCCCGTTAATGTTAGTGTGCCAGAGACAGGTACAAAGTCAGAAGGCAGCTGATTAAAAAGTCACATTAGCGAATACACGATAGAATCTGCTTAGTGGAGTCACCTGGTTAATGAGATTTCTTAAAAAACACTTTATCCTTGTAACCCCATGTTTTGCCTGACTGCTTAGTCCGATCAGCTGGTGGCCATTTTATAAGTTGGTGACTTTGCGATTCAGCACCTGTCCCTACACTAAGAGTGCAGCAGGCACGATAATTAGAATAGGTCATCCTTCTGTCAGCCTTTCTTAATTACAATGCTTACTGAAACATTTTATTTTGTCGCAAAATGCCCACTTTGGTTAGTGTAATCAAGGGATTTAGGGAAATGATAGGCTGCTCATGCATATCGCTCATGTAGACACGCACGGACACAAGCAGGCATTCACACCTGCAGTCAAAGTATAAACATTCATCAGGTGACAACATGCAACACCCAACTATAACCCCAATAATCATATTATATATTCATGTACTGTCCAACACACATTGAGCACGTCCACCCACAAATATGACTTAACAATTCTTGCCCAATTTACTCCACCTTCTTCCACAACCTCTTCCCCACTTAACCTCCCTCACACACAAACCAATTCACTGTCGCCAGACAGCAGTGTCCCCTAATTGCTCAGTTGCTGGTGGTGAGGTATCCCCCCCTCCGATCCATGCAGAGCGGAAAGGTCCCAGGTTCCAGCCTGATCACTGCTGAGTCGAGCTGACTTCAGTTGGGGCAGGGGGCGGTGGTGGTGGGTGGCACTCGGTACATTAGCATTGGCCTCAGCACCGCCGTGTGAGTGAAGGAGGGAATTAAATAAATAAAATTGGGCCAGGGATCCTGCTCCTGGTCGCTGTACTCCAGACTCCTAGCTAGAAGTGCGGCTGCGTGTGGGAACCGGACGGGTTCTGATGTCCTCCACATTCCAAGGCCTCACACACTTGGGCGAGGTAACCCTAACTGTCCGATTGCACCCGGCATCAATCTGAGATTGATAAGATTTTTGTTAGGCAAGGGTGTTAAGGGGTGCGGAACCAAGGCGGGTAGACGGAGTCAAGGTACAGAACGGCCACAATCTAATGAAAAGACGGAACAGGCTCAAGGGACTGAGTAGCCCACTTATGTTCCTCAGTGAGGAGTTGACGCTTTAAGGAGAGGATGGAGTGCAAAGGGAGTTAAACACTTGTCTTCAACAAGTCACACATGTACAGTCATCTGTCTGCAAACTCTATGCGCGGGAGGGGCTTCGGCCGATAGAGTAAAACGAGTTAAACTCCTCCCCCGATTCTCGTTTTGAAAAAATCAAGAGAGGTGTTTAACGGGCGTTTTAGACTTTGGCCCAAAGTCAAAATTAGCCCGGATGTGCCTGGAAGAGGAAGCTTCGAATGTATCAGTTTGTATGTCATCTTATTTACAATTAATGGCCTTCAAATAAAAAGGTGCCTTTCTGGATTGGGCCCAGCTCGCGCCCTATAAAACACTGCAACTTATCTCTTTTACGAGGAGTTAAGCTGGTATGCATGTGCCTACTCGCACATCTGTTACAGTTTAAAATATTTTTCACGAAGGAGAGAGAAAAAAAAATTATACTTTTCGCCACAGTCTATCATGTATACAAGCTCTGCCAACTGGGATGCGAGATTGCTTATTTGCTCAGCTGGGTGCAATAGTGTATCTTTGAGCAGGCAGCTTAAATTCCCGGCTAAAAAAAGAAACTGTCAAACAGAAACGCGTTTACACTTCCAGTCTAACAATGATTTTAAAACAGTCAACACTACTCCGCATCGAACCCTGTCACTGGGACATGTCCATATCTGACAAGACACAAGAAGGCCTTCTCAAGTCGTTTCTCTTTCCCCCACTCTCTCTCTCTCGCTCTGTCTCGGAATGACCAGCAGAGGAGTTCCCAAAGCAGGTGGGGAAAACACTTTTCTATTTATTTTCCTGCCCCCTCGCAGTTTCCTCCCCTCCTCTGCTGCAGACACCGTCTCACGCTGGGGTACGAGTTCATGGTCAGCCTCCGGTACCTCGCCGTAGTGACCACTCGGCAAACGTCAGCCCAGGCCGCAGGTTTCCAGTCTTAGCTATTGGCACGAGGGGGAAAGGGCAGACGAGCCTGATTCTGTGCTGCCCCAAGACTGACGCACAATGAGGCGTGGGTCATTTTAACTTTTTGTCGACAGTGTGAAACAGGCCATATCGGGTCTGATCAGCCGCCCGTTACACACCGCTCCCATTTTTTCCCCCTTTTCACAGAATCACAGAATCTACAGTGCAGATAGAGGCCATTTCGGCCCATCGAGCCTGCACTGACACATCACAGAAATCACAGAAACCCCACAGTGCAGATAGAGGCCATTTCGGCCCATCAAGCCTGCACTGACACATATCCCACCCGATCCCCGTAACCCCTACACCAACGCATATCCCACCCTATCCCCGTAACCCCACGTATTTAATCCCCTAACACTAAGGGTCAATTTATCATAGCCAATCAACCTAACCCGCACATCTTTGGACTGTGGGAGGAAACCGGAGCACCCGGAGGAAACCCACGCAAACACGGGGAGAATGTGCAAACTCCACACAGACAGTCGCCCGAGGCCAGATTTGAACCCGGGTCCCTGGCGCTGTGAGGCAACAGTGCTAACCACTATGCCACCGTGCCCATTTTCCATTGAAGTCAACGCAAAAAGAAAAAATGGGGAGCGGTGTATAAAGGGCGGCTGGTCCAATATCAGCAGAAATTAAATTACCCCACAACAGACTTTCCAAATTGGGCCGATGGATAGCAATGAGGAGTGGAGAACCTGGCTGATCTGCCCTTTGCCGCTTTGGGGGACTGAGGCCAAGGTGTAGCACCCTTAACGATGCTACAGTGAAGGCCAGCAAACTCAGCAGAGACCAGGGATCGGGCCCAGGAGCTACGCGTGGTTCAGCAGTACTCCAGGAGCCACCTCGGTGGGATCTAGTTAACTTTTTTTAAATCACAGGTATGGAATAATTATATAGCAATTTTTAAAATGCGCTAGTATAAAGAGCAATCACAGAAACCCCACAATGCAGATAGAGGCCATTTCGGCCCATCGAGCCTGCATTGACACATATCCCACCCGATCCCCATAACCCCTACACCAACACATATCCCACCCTATTCCCGTAACCCCACGTATTTAATCCCCCTAACACTAAGGGTCAATTTATCATAGCCAATCAACCTAACCCGCACATCTTTGGACTGTGGGAGGGAACCGGAGCACCCGGAGGAAACCCACGGAAACACGGGGAGAATGTGCAAACTCCACACAGTCGCCCGAGGCCGGATTCGAACCCGGGTCCCTGGTGCTGTGAGGCAACAGTGCCTTTAACAGGAGGAACCCGCACTGGGCAAAGCCAGATTTCAGGGCTGGAGTTCCTCACATCGGGAAGTATTATCCCAACAATCGGGTATTGCGAAGTTTTGGCACAGTTGGAGCTGGTACATCTCAGAACAATATTATTACTAAATGTTTTAAATTGGCCACTTACGATTTTTTTTAAAAATCACAGTAACCACAATCAAGACCATTTTTCAGGGCTGAGGAGGTTTCTAAAGCTGGTAATCGAACAGCGTTTTTGATCTTTTTATATTTGACAGCAACTCTAGAAAAGCCACGGCTGTTAATCGAGAACTGAAGAGAAAGTGAAATAACAGAAAGTGCTCGGAATACACAGCAATTCAATTAACATCTATGAAGAGAAGAGACAGGTTACCGTCTCTGGTGTAGATCCTTCATCAGAACTCCCGGAAACATTAAGCTGTCTTTTCTCTTTTCTGCTGTGTATTTCCAGCATTTGCTGTCCTGAATTCAGATTTCCTTGCAGTTTAAAAAAAAACTCTACTGAAGATAAAATGGCCCCGAGCCGGAGAGGAAATGTAAAAAAAAGACCTGATGTTGCTGCATGACAATGAGTGTGTGAGACAGCTTTAACATAATGAAGGTACACACTGCGCACTCGAAAAGTGACTGACCCAGAGCGATGGATGGCACAGCACAGATTCAATGGCCACAAATCCTCCACTTGGCACGATGGACCGAATGGCCTCCCACTGCGCTGTATGATTCCATGACACCCAAATCGCAACCCCTTTACATTCCGGTTATTTTTAAACCCCGACGGTCGAATATTGCTACTCTCTGTCTGCATCTAACCCCCATCACGCCACCGGGACCCCAGTGCCGCCTCAAACTCAACGGGCACACGGCGCTGCCACCGTCAGCTTTGCGTTTGAACGCAAGTGGGGCTCGGACGCTTCACTATTTCACCCAGTATTCTACGGGCCGGCCCGAGAACCCCACCTTGTACCCCAGCCGCAGTCTGCGTCACCGGCGGACGACGAGGTTCTTATGCAGCCAGGGCATTTGGCAGAGAGTAACAAAATGGTTGCAGGCATGTTTACCGGGCTGCAAGACATCGGCAGCTTCAGATGACCTCATTAACCACAGAGCAATGCTGAAGCAGTGAATTGATGTCATGTGAACCCAGAGACTGCTACACCCTTCAGTACACTCTCACGCCTTTTTAGAAATTCTGTGGAATATGCAGTCTCCAGGTTTTTTTTCTCTCTCTCGCATTACTGAGCTTTTCCGTTCTCAGTTTGCCACTGGAGTTCATTTCTTCCATTGACAGGGACAGGGTACTGAATTTGGCTGATCAGCCATGATCTCATTGAATGGCGGAGCAGGCTCGAGGGGCCGAATGGCCCACTCCTGCTCCTATCTCTTATGTTCTTAACACACCTCCGTCAAAATGGGCAGGCAAAGGAAGAGCATATTTGTACGTTAATATTCACACACAATAGTTTTAAAGTCCAATTTTCTTCTTGATTTTCACTAATCCAGTGCAGGTACTTCCAGCACTGGAGCTCCACAGACCTCTCTCTTTCAAATTCAGCGACAAAGAATTAACAATGGATGGAAGCTCCGACTGCGAGGAACTGGGAATCCAGTCTACAAAACAATGCCACTTGTGAAAATGTACGTACATGAGTTTCCCACTCATAGAAACATAGAAGATAGGAGCAGGAGTAGGCCATTCGGCCCCTCGAGCCTGCTCCGCCATTCAATGAGATCATGGCTGATCATCCAAATTCAGTACCCTGTCCCTGCTTTCTCCCCATATCCCTTGATCCCTTTAGCCTTAAGAAATCTATCTAACTCCTTCTTGAATATATTTAATGAATTGGCCTCAACTGCCTTCTGTGATAGAAAATTCCACAGGTCCACCACTCTTTGGGTGAAGAAATTCCTCCTCATCTCTGTCCTAAATGGCTTACACCTTATCCTTAGACTGTGACCACTGGTTCTGGACTCCCCCGCCATCGGGAACAGCCTTCCTGCATCTAGTCTGTCTAGTCCTGTTAGAATTTTATAAGTTTCAATGAGATCCCCTCTCATTCTTCTAAACTCCAGCGAGTAAAAGCCCAATCGACCCAATCTCTCCTCATATGTCATTCCTGCCATCCCAGGTATCAGTCTGGTGAATCTTCGCTGCACTCCCTCCATGGCAAGAAGAACATCCTTCCTCAGATAAGGCGACCAAAACTGCACATCAATACTCAAGATGTGGTCTCACCAAGGCCCTATTACCATTCAGATAATAATCTGCCTTCCTGTTTTTGCCACCAAAGTGGATAACCTCTCATTTATCCACATTATACTGCATCGGCCATGCATCTGCCCAATCACCCAACCTGTCCAAATCATACTGGAGTTTCTCGGCATCCTCCTCACAGCACACACGCCCACCCAGCTTTGTGTCATCTGCAAACTTGGAGATATTACATCTAGTTCCCTCGTCCATATCATTAATATATTTTGTGAATAGCTGGGGTCCTAGCACCGATCCCTGCGGTACCCCACTAGTCATTGCCCACCACTTGGAAAAAGAGCCGTTTATTCCAACTCTTTGCTTTCTGTCTGCCAACAGTTCTCTATCCAAGTCAGTACCTTGCCCCCAATCCCATGTGCGTTAACTTTACACGCTAATCTCTTATGCGGGACCTTATCGAAAGCCTCAAGTGTACTCAATACACTGCCGCAGCCATGCGCGAAGAGAAACAAAAAAAAAACACACGCTGCAAGTCAACAGTAGGCCGGATAGCATCTGAAAGGGAAAATGCAAGTTAGTGGCTTGGGTGCAGCCCATCGTCCGGCTCCCAGCTGAAAAGCCAATTTAAAATTTCCCTCCTTCCGAGGCTGGCTGTGTATTGCAGGACTCAGGAGGTCCCGAGGGTCGTGAAAGGCACTATATAAATGCAGGTTCTTTCTTTCTTCTTTCACTCTTCCGCTTCGCGCACTCTCGGTGCCAATGGCCTGGATCTGGAGACGGCAAACTCTTTTGTGCCGTCAACATTATTCCTCTTCAGGCTATCAGGCAGTTAAACGTTTTGTTTCTCCCCCTCCTCCCCGATACATGCCAGATATAGCTACGACTTGGTATCACAAATCCCACGTGACTGCTAGTTTTAATGTCATATGTTTAAAAACAGGTCGCATTCTTGAGTCATTGGCCTTTTTTCTTGTGGGGGGGTAGAAGCTGCGTCAGCTCTCGTGAAGCCGTGGATAAGCTTTTGCTAATCATGGATTCATACAACACAGAAGGAGGCTATTTGGCCCATTGTGCCTGTGCCGGCTCTTTGAAAGAGCTCTCCAATTAGTCCCACTCCCCCTTGCTCTTTCCCTAGCACAGCCTTTCAAATTTATTTAATTTTTTTTTTCCTTTTTCACGTATTATATCCAATTCTCTTCTGAAAGTTACTATTGAATCAGCTTCCTCCACTCTCTCGTGCAGCGAATTCCTTCATCTTGGAGGTTGGCGTGCCTGCGTCTCACGGTCATCCGGAACCCTGCGCCGGAAAATAAGGAACGTTTTAAGCGTGAACCAGCCCCCCTGGGGAAGTGTGGCGCGTTTTGGTTGTGGAAATGGGACGCGTCTGACCCCTGGCGATATCATGTACAATCCTCTGGTATCTTAGTCCTGTCATCACCGGCAGGCGCTTAAGCAACAAGCATCTGTTTTTTATTCTCATTCACACACACACACACACACAAAAAATACCAGCTCTGCCTATACGGTTCAATGTGTGGAAGAAAAAAACTATCAGTTAAAAGGAAAGCAAGAGTGACTGTACACCGAGAATTTCAGCAGTGACACAGCCTAAATTAAAATGGCTGCAACTGTTTCCATTAGATTGAAATGAAATCAAAACCAGATGAGCGTTGTTCCACACCAATTCTTTGACAGTGTGTCACACTCGTCTTACTAAGTATAGTATAAAGCAATGTCGGTGGGTAGTGGTGGGGGGAGGGGAGGGGGGAATAAATCACTTTGAAAATACTGGGGTTTTTTTTCCCTTTAGAGAATTAGGATTCTGTTTCCAGTGGAATGTGCAAGGAAAATATACAGCAGTAAAGTAGGAGGGGGAAAAATAAAAAGGAAGAATGTGCTTTGAACAACTTTTCGATCAACACCTGCTTGCTAATTTTATGTTGGATTTTCAACTTTTATCTTTTAATATAACACGGCTGCTATTCTCACCCAAGAGGACATTAGTGAGCCAGTTGGGTTTTCATGACAAGCCGACTGCTTCATGTTCGCGGTACACCAGCATTTTATTTCCAGATTTAAAAAAAAACTGAATTCAAATTCTCAAATTGCCACGGTGGGATTTGTACTCCCATTCCCCCGATTATTAGTCCAGGACTCCGGATTACCAACCCACAGACTGATCAGATGGCGCATTAACTCATCGCAATTCTTCATCTAAAGAACTACTTTTGCAAAGGAATTATAGTACTTATTGAACACCTACTGTGTATTATCGCAGAGCCTACAAGGAGTAGCCCGACTACAATTCAATCATATACTACGCTTCATTCTAACAACAAAAATCATTCATAGAGGCGGAAGTGACAAATTTCAATGCTGCATCACCTCAAACACAGGGAGCATATTTTAGTGGTGCCAGTAAGTTAGCACTGTGCAAAGGAGCCTGGTTCTCCCAAACACGACAATGTTACTACAGAGTGCCTCTTGCACAACTGCAAGGTGTCCTCACGCTCAGACTTGCCAATAAAATATTTTGGTTTATTTCTTTCGGAGTGAAGGATAGCTTTAATTCTTCAACTGTATAATTGGGAGAGAAAAAACGCAATCCAAACTGGGCGGCCACCAGCTATTTACTGATAGAGCGCTCACGTGTCGGCCGTACCACTTTTAGATGTTTTCTCTCGCGTGAGTCAGACTCGCACTACACTGGGAAGAGCCAATGCACTGCTCGCTCAATAAATTACTAGATAAGAGCAAGTTAAGAAAAGATTTGCCCAGTAATTAGTCAGATCCCATGTAGCTGCCCAGATTGTGACAGATTCTCTTTCCCCAGTAAAGTGATTGAAATTTTGTACGCAGCACTGAACTGGAATGCCCAGCATATACAGTATATACATATTTTTAAAAAAACGATGTTTAAATTGAATCGCATCTCTAATCTGTACCAAATGTCATCAATGTTTAGTTTTTTTTCCACATCTGTAACATGCAGCTAATCTGGTGTTAGCTTTCCAAAATACACCAGCAACATTTCCGCATAGAAATAAAAAAACATGATAGTGCACAGAGAGCAGTTTACTTACTGGGAACTGCCTTGCAAAAAAATACCAGCGAATTTGTGACATTAGCGTACCCGTCACACAGTACGATATACCTACAGGCTAGGTGCTGCAATCACCTTTATTGGTCTGCGCACTGCATCACTCCAGCACAACACAGCCCAACGGTACGAAAAACAATAAATAAAACATTAGGAAACTGGAAGTGCAATTGTAAGTACAGAGACTGGATCATTGCTCCCTGGTACTGTCGTAATGCCCACTTCTGCATCAAGCTTACACGTGGCGCACCGGCACATTCACCTTAGTTACAGCACTCTCCCGATAGTCGGGATGGCGAGACCATGTCCCGCCGTGGTACTCACTCACTCATACAGGCTGCAACAGTGCCAGTTTCAGTCCCAGGCTGTGGCCGAGTTAGCTGAGCTAAGTCAGGGCTTCGGCTCGCAATCGTTACTGACCCGACTGCTGCCGGATGCTGCACGTGTGTGGCTGTCGAGTAAGGATCAGGCCCTCCGCGTTGAAAGCACTCACTGTCTCGTGCAGCCCCGACTTCCTTCGCTCCACCACTGGCGGCCGTGCCTTCAGCGGCCTGGGCCCCTGAGCTCTGGAATTCCCTCCGTAAGCCTCTCCGCCTCTCTCTCCTCCTTTAAGACGCTCCTTAAAACCTGCCTCGTTGACCAAGCTTTTAGTCGCCTGTCCTAATACCTCCTTACGTGGCTGGGTGCCAAATTCTGTTTGATAACGCTCCTGTGAAGTGCCTTGGGATCTTTTACTACGTTAAATGCAAGTTGTTATTGGTGTTGACTAGGCTCACACATGAAGAATGGCGACTTAGATGAGGTACTGATAGGGCAGCCAGCGCCTGGGGAACTGTAGTCTAGTAACAGTTAGCACCTTCAGGAAAGGAGGGGAAAAATCAACGGGAGAATAAATGAAAATAGGAAGCTATAAGAAACCTAATTCAGTGGCAGTACCTTTATGCTGTTGCTGTAGAAACTGTGCTACTTTTAGCAGTTAAAAAAAAAGCTTGACCCTATTGTTTTAATCCTACGGTCCAGCCTATAAATCATATCTCAGAGAATAATTACATTAACTGGTGGGGCCCACCAGGAGACACAATGGTTACGAACATAAATTAACCCCCATTTAAAGCAGCTGAAAAGCAGCTATCTCTAAATTCCCCAAAGTACTATGCAGGGCTTCCAGCAGTCACCTTGTATTTGCGTTCTCATTTTTAAACCAATTATGCAGCAATGTCATCTTTGCATCATTGTGAAGTGCTGCTTTGTCACTGCTTGTTAAAAGCTAGACATTCTGGGGGTGTCAAGGCTGCTGTTAACAGCCACACACAGTCCTGTGTTGAAAATGTCTATATTTGGGACGTAGTGTGCAAAAAGCGCTAGTTAGAAAACAGTTAACAGATAATTAAAACGGATATACAAGGCAAGTTTCGTTTCTGGGTATTACATAATATGGCACAGCAGAATGCAAGTCTACATCGGTAATGAGCCATGTGACACAACGGCATTGCCGGCTGGAGCCATATGTCGCAGTCGTGGGCTCCTGCTCAACCTGGTTACTGACTTTCACCAAGGTGTGAGCACCCTAGTGTGTCTCGGAAACACGACACGTGCAGGAGTAACGTGTCTCGAGGTCCAGATCCCAACTAAACTGGGTTCTGACTCACCGCTTCGGATGTCACCCAAACTTGGAAATGCTTTACTGCCTCGTAACACACTCGTCGCTACGCATTATCCCCCCACACCCTCGCCCCCCCCATCCCACCGTCCCGCGTGTGCATCCACGCACAGCCATACACACGGGAAGTTCTGTGTCATTTTAGTATTAAATGGCGAGGAAAGAAACAAAGAAAATGTAGAAAGGTTTTAAAATAGGGAATTCAGGAGAAACATCTTTACCCAGAGAGTGGTTAGAATGGGGAGCAGGCTGCCACATGGGAGTAGTTGAGGCAAATAGCGTAGATGCATCTAAAAGGAAGCTAAACACATGAGGGAGATAGGAATAGACGGTTACGCTAATAGGGTGAGATGAAGAGGGGTGGGAGGAGGCTCGTGTGGAGCATAAACCATTTGGGCCGAATGGCCTGTTTCTGTGCTGTACATTCTATGTAATTCTGTGTCACAGACACGGGGACATGCCAGGTCATTTTTAGGATTAAATGGAGGGAAAAGAAACATAAAAAAGTAGCAAGGTTTTAAAAGTGAGGTACAGTACTGCCTATTTAACTTCAGCTACCAAAGCAGGGATGGATACCAGGAATAAGGAATGACTCTACATTTCCCCATCACAATGGAAGTGTGCCAACTCCGTGGTGTATATCATTTCTGAAGCCGTGCCTGGTTGTAATAAGTATAATTTTCAAAGGTCCCGTTAGCAAACGCAGCTCTGAAAGAAATGCTGCCCCAACAGCGACCAACACCACAAGTGGTGGTCATTCCCAGCTCCATTCACATTAACTCTTTTCTTTGCCTACACACCTCTAAACTGTACAAGACTCTCACTTGCCAAGAAGCTTGTAGCTAAAAGGAGATAAAATCCTAAGTTTAACTGTGATATTCTGCCGACAGACAACCGAGTTCTCCAGCGGATTGCTGGATCTAAGGACTTCTATCACCGATTCAACATGCAAATGATTGGTGATCAGTTGACTTCTACCTGTCAAATACAACCTCAGTCACACTCCCATAAGGAGTATTGCGCAGTGCACCCGCTGAATGTACAACACTGTACCCAGAACCCAATTACCTTCAGCATCCAATGAATAGAGCCTTCCCCCAGCATGAACAGCACATTCATTCCCATTTCAACTTCAAAACAGAAACATCTTTGCGCAGCTCCCTCGACAGCATAGCGGGAATGTTGCGCCGTACGGTGTGGTGCTCGGCCAAGCAAGCCAGAAGGTCCCAGGTTTGATTCACCGACTGTACTGACTGGGCGCACTGAGAGCAGCGTGTGAGGGTGCCATTGCCGCCCAAGCACGTCTGGGCGGCAGAGGAGAAACATGAAGCCAGAGCTCCTGCTCCAAGTCGCTATCTAGTCACATCGCCCCCCCATTCCCACCCCCCTTGCGTTAGGGGTTACCAACTGCAGTTGGACATATTCCTGGAAGTTTCATCACGTGACCTCCCTCCTCCAACCGCCACACTCCCGCCATTGGTTGCCCGACACGTCCATCTTCGCTGCGCCCCGCCTTCCCACGCCAGTTGGGAAAAACGATCAGACTCTCCGTCACCCGACTGGCTGTCAGTCCAACGGCCTTGCTTCCCGTCTCCAACATTTTTACAACTAACAGACAAAAGTGTTCAAAGAAAACGATCGAACGAATGAACACAATGTTTTTTCTCCCCCGGGCTGCTCACGGCAATGGCCTGGAGACTCATTCCCGGAGACTCCAGGGCAATCCTGGAGGGTTGGCAACCCTAGTGCGTGTCGGAGTCTCCGTTGAGGGGGGGAGAATTCGGGATTGGGCAAACGGCCTGCCAACAATCCGAGCTAAAACATTAAAAAAAAGTAACAAATGAAGGAAACCAAACGTGTTTTATAAATAGTACATCCCCCGAGTAACCACAGAATGCAAAACAATCTCTGAACAAACTCACTGAATATTTTTGGTATTCGCCATCTCTCCAGAGGGACATCCTCTGACCCAATCACAATTACATTCCAGGTTTTGTTTTTCATGCATTTTAACCTCCTGGCCAGTTGAAATGATTTTGGGGGAACGCTGGCAACAGCGAGAGTTTGAATGCTCCTAAACCCATGAGACGCCTTCACAGACTGTGCATACTCACAACCATCTCCCAGAGTGGTGCATTTTAAAATAAGGTCACATCAACCATTGCTACTTTAATGTCATATGGGACATAATGACTTCTCACAACATGGGGCGTATTTCGTTCTTTCATTTTTTAAAAATGGAAATACAAGCGTGTTATCGCAGAAAATTAACAACAAAAAATCAAGGACTGAATAAAGACCTCAAAAGAAAAGATTTTGGGTGACAGTGGGCTTCAGTCACATAGGGCTGGATTTTACCAGCCTTGAGGAGGCGGGTCTGCTGGGAAAATTGGAAAAATTGGGAGTGGGTCCCAACCCTGCTCCTAACCTGCCTCCGAACCATCTTCCTGGGAGGCGGGTCCCCGACCCGCACAGGGACCCGTCTCCTAGCGGTGGGAAGGGGATTAGAGCCAATTAACAGGCAGTTAAGAGGCTTTTCACCATTTTCCGTCTGCTGATGCGGGCTTCCTGACGGCGGGAAACCCCGCCAGGGTCAGCGAGGCGAGCTGTGGGTCTGCTGCAAATGACAGCTGCAGAGGTAGTGTGATGGGTGCAATGGTGCACAGGTAAGTATGACAGGTGAGAGAATGTTGCGAGAAATATTTTTATTCTGTTTATATGTATCTGCAGGTGACCAGATTTGATGTTTCTGTGAAGCCTCATCTGATCGGGAGAATTGACAGATGGCTTCTGCAATTTCACATGCAGCTGCCATCTGCTTTCTCCTAAGGAGAGAGTCATTGGTGAGCCTGGGTACAAGGGCTCACCTTTGGACAGTGATTGTCAGTGTTTTACAGCACCTTAATGCTGTCAAACACTGACAATTCATCTGTCAAAAAGTTATGGGGCCTGTCCCTTTAAGAAAACCAGCAGATGAAGCATCATGCACTGACGTCATCTGACACCGGCTTTCCCTTAATTGGCCGGCAAGCCCCCAGGGCGGGCTTAACAAGGCCAATCAGGGCAAAATAGCGTCTGTTCGTTAGACGTCGCTGGGGGCAGGACTAGAACCCGGAAGCCAGCAGTCCCGTCCCCAACGCACCTCCTCAGGTAAGATCGCGGCCAGGGTGTCACATGTTACATGCAGGTTATAATGTATTGACAGCTAGTGCAAACCAATAAAAAAAAAACCTGGGTTTCAAGACATGGACTTGCTTTCATAATGCTTTACCACTTACGACTATTAAGCCCGAGTCAACAACAACAACGTGCATTTATATAGCGCCTTTAATGTAGCAAAATGTCCCAAGACTCTTCACAGGAACGCTATCAGACAAAATTTGACACCGAGCCACATAAGGAGATATTAGGACAGGTGACCAAATGTTTGGTCAAAGAGGTAGGTTTTAAGGAGCTTAAAGGAGGAGAGAGAGCGAGAGAGGCGGAGAGGTTTAGGGAGGGAATTCTAGAGCTTAGGGTCGATGCAGCTGAAGGCACGGCTGCCAATGGTGGGGTGAAGGGAATCGGGGAATGCGCGAGAGGCCAGAATTGGAGGAGGTTACAGAGATAGGGAGGGGCGAGGCCATGGAGTGATTTGAAAACAAGGATGAGAATTTTAAAATCGAGGCGAGACAAAATTAAATAAAACTCAAGGGAAAAATGTTGAAAGGGCAGGAAAGTGCGATTAGGGTAGGCAGCCCCAACAAGGGAGTTTGCACCGGAACACTGGTACAACAGGCCAAACAGCTTCCTTATGTAGCAAACATTTTATGAGTCATTCTGCATAGCAGTGACCAGGGACAGTGAGCGCTCATTTGCCTCTTTCTCTCGCACTAGTACTAGTATTACAGCACATAACCATACCAATTAACTATCCGCTTACAAAGGAAGAACACTGGCCAAAGTTTCACTCATTTAAAATAACACAGCCTGTTTAGTTTGGAGAGTTGAAAGAATTTTTTACTTCCATGATACCCTAAACTTTTGCCAAAACCACCACCATTCTGCCACATAAATATCTTCCCTTTATGACAAGTAAACTTTGAGAATCGGCATTTTTTTCTTTCTTCTTATGGCCTATTTTAACTGGACCCTTTCTGGCCATCTTGAGGTCTAGTGATGGAGCAGCACTGATGGGGCCTCCCTCTCGCTCTCCTTCCCTCGTTGAGATCCATGTTTATTATTCAGTACAATCGCAAAATACGGATGCTGGAAATCTGAAATAACAACAGAAAGTGCTTGGAAACACTCAGCAGGTCAGGCAGCATCGAAGAGAGGAGAAACAGTCAAAAGTTTCAGGTCGTCAGTTCTGACGAAGGGTTCGACCCGAAACGTTGACTCTATTTCTCCTCTCTTTGATGCTTTATTATTCAGTGTTGCTATTCCTACTGCACTTATCTGTGCTGTTACTCTGCTGTAGTTCTTACTATGTATTTGTAAAATGTTGGTCTTTTTTAATAATGCAATCATGTTTTATTTTTGGAATTTTATTTTGATGTCACAGTCTCACAATCTCAATTCCATTCTTTCATTTTGTTTTTAGTTTTAAATGTGTTACGACAAAAATTTTTTTTTCAAAAATCATACGACGGAATGAAAATGCCAGAGGAAAGGGTTTTAAAGGGTCGGCAAACCTACATCTCCACTGGTGGACAAACAAACTCCTTTTACCTGAACTCACCAAGATGGTGCAATTCAGGTACTTTTAGTGCAGCACGTTCATTTATTCAGAGGACGCGCTTCTATCATTAGGATGTTTGAAAACAAAACAAAAAGCCTGAAATTCGAATCGTAGAATGTCCCAGCATAAAGAAACAGCCCAGCAAGCCTGCGCCAGTGTTGTCCATCACAAGCCACTAGTCTAATCCCAGTTTCCTGCGCGTCTTAATATTCCTCTTTATCAAACAAATAATTCCCTTTTAAAAGAATTGATGGGACTCCTGCATCAATGGTTTGCGGTGCAGAATTCCAGATTCTAACCACCCTCTCTGTAAAGATTTCCCCCCCCCACTTCTTTTTGTTGTCATTTATTTTAAATTTGTGCTCTCCCCTCACCTGACCAGTAGAAACAATCCGTCGCTACTTCGCCTTGTCTTAACCATTCGTAATCTTGAAGGCCTCTAAATTTGGAGAGCCAGAAGATCTTTGGCAAAGATTTGAAGCCTCGGGCACCATTCTAGCTCAGAAACGACTGACCGGGCAGGAGAGTGTTGGAGGAGTACAGGAAAGAGGAAAGCACAAGATCAAGGTGTGAAGGCAGAAAGGGAGTTTCACTTATATGCCTCCCACCTTAAGGAACTAAAGCTTCGAGGCTCTGAGATTCCATCAGTGAAACTAATCATGCTCAAAGTTGCAGACTGTCCCCTCACTTCCGCAAATATTACATTCTCCGTCCAAAAAAAATGTTTTAAACTTTTTTTTCTTAATTGAAAAAAGGGATTTTCTTTTCATACTTTATTGATCTAGTTGTTACCTATTATGAATATTGTAATGACATCATGGCTGACAATTCTTGCGTACGGTAAGATGGGAAGAATATTAAGCCCTTTCCATGTTACTATATATATTTATATATACGCGTGTAGTATGAGCTTCCCTGCTCCGGGAGTTACAAATTCATCTGTCGTAGGCTGCTGAGCAAAATTAATGTCGGGGGCCGTGAAAATCTGGGCTACTGGCGTGCAAGTGCTCGACGCGTTTGGATAAATTTCCTTATTCCCTCCGTTTAACCAAGTGACTAACACAGTTATCCATAACCGGGAAGGCCTCCGTTAATGTCGCAGAGGAAGGACTTTCAAACGCATCTTTTGAATGTTCACGCACTACCATCCCATAAGTGTCAGGTCATGGCTTTGGTGATCCAGGCAGGCTTTTTAAAAAATATTTGACAACAGGGTTAAAAAAAAAATAATGAAATAAGCGGAAAAAATAAATAAACCTCCCTTTTTGCCGCAAAATACTTGAAATGGAAAAGACAGCAAACCAGAAAGACAAGTTATTTGAATCTGGTTTGATTATAATCTCACCCTCCTGGTTCTGACACATGAAAAACACTGTCATATAAAATAAATTCCACCTCTAAATGACTACGAAAGGAGTTTGCTTTTTCTTCCCCCTACCTGGTCACCTTGTTTTATTATGAAGAATGGCTTTTTTTTTGGCAGTATCGCTGCCGATGTTTTTCTTTTCTTCCTTTGATCTTTATTGCACAACCAGAAGTGACGTGAACTCAGGTTCTAACCGGAGCTGTCCGACAAAAGGATTACTGTCTCCTTCGGCACCCGTGGCTACTTCAAGCCGGTGCGGCAGAAACAACATGAAAGGTTCCATCTGACCTGCACCTCAGAGGTGGTTTAAATGGATACCTTGTTTTTCCGCGCCCCCCCACCACCCCCACCACCGACTCTTTCCTATTACAGTGGTCGGATCACACACACACACACACACACACAAAAAGAAAAAGAGAAGTCATTCTTTCTAGTCAGCTGGAGGTCTGCTGCAAAACATTAGCGGCCACTGAAGAAGGTAGGAAGGACTCTGGGGGTCTGGAGTGGAGCCTTAAATCTGCTTTAG
Organism: Somniosus microcephalus; assembly: GCF_052327205.1. NCBI lineage: Eukaryota > Metazoa > Chordata > Chondrichthyes > Squaliformes > Somniosidae > Somniosus > Somniosus microcephalus. The sequence continues at coordinate 33,810,341 of NC_140998.1, read as the reverse complement.
GTTCTCCAGGAGGGGACGGAATAAAAAGGCTGGTCAAACTACACAGACAGAGATGGGAGGGGTGTAAAACAGGTTGTAATCGGATCAGCCGCCCGTGATCGACGTTCCCTCTTTGGGTACACGCTCCCCCCCTTCAAATTTCCGCGCATGCGTGGTTTTTTTCCCCATTGTAAAGCCGGCCAGCTGGGGCCATTGAAATGAAAATCGAGGAGAGGTGTGTAACCGGCGGCTGATCCGATCCGATCTGATCCGGCCCCGTTTTACACTATCGCCCAAAATGTCAAAATCCCGCCCCCCCCCCCAGGAGAGCATGTGTGGTAACTTTGTGAGTGAGGTTTGAAAACTACATGCGGCAGTTAGAGTGAACATTCGTACCGTCCCGAGATCAGAACATTAAACAATCAACGGATCATCCAATGGATCGCCCGGCTCTGGTGACTCAGAGAATTAACGAACGCAGACGTAATACAGAATAATTTGTCTTGCCCTGCAAATGTCTGGGCGAAGCAGTAATTGCAAGTTTAAATACACATAGCAGGGGTGGCAATCTTCATCACAGCCTCTTAAACTTCTGTGTGAGGGGCCATTTCCTCCCAGCACTGTGTGTAAGGGAATTGTAAACCATGTTATAAAGAGCCGGTTTACAATTTCAATACCAACAGCAATTTGCATTTACATTGCGCCTTTAACGCAGTAAAACAACCCAAGGCGCTTCACAGGAGCGATTATCAGGCAACACTGGACAGCGAGCCACATATTAGGACAGGGGAGCAAAAGCTTGGTCAAAGAAGCTGGTTTTAAGGAACGGCTTAAAGGAGGTGAGGGAGAGGTGGAGAGGTTTAGAGAGGGAATTCCAGAGCTGTGGGCCTAGGCAGCTGAAGGCAATCTATTAAAAAAGTGTAACATTGAAAAAGTGCAACATCCCCACCGACACCTGGGAATCCCTGGCCCAAGATCGCACAAAGTGGAGGAGAAGCATCCGGGAAGGCGCCAAACACCTCGAGTCTCTTCGCCGGGAGCAAGCGGAAGCCAAGCTCAAGCAGTGCAAGGAGCGCACGTCAACCCAAGCACCCCACCCACCCGCCCCTTCAACCACTGTCTGCCCCACCTGTGACAGAGACTGTAGGTCCTGCATTGGACTCATCAGTCACCTGAGAACTCATTTTTAATGTGGAAGCAAGTCATCCTCGGTTCCGAGGGACTGCCTAAGAAGCATGCTAACCAGGGTGAAATCTCGGACACTGGGCAGGACAGTGATGCAGCTGATCCGGAGCCACAGCCTTTGGCCTGGAATGAAAAAGGGAGCTCGAGAGCTGTGTGCTGCAGGAGCCACATCTTTTACAGTTAAATTTAGCTCCTGCTTCAATCACACCTTGTAGATATTGTTAACGCACGCTTCCTTGCCAAACTCTCGAGTGCTTACTCCTGATTTCAGCTCCCTGCCAGCAGCTCCTAGCGAAGAAATCTTGGGAGCTGAGCCGAGTTCCTGTCAAAATTTTCAACAAACAACAAAAAAGAAAACAACCAAGGTTCAGCACAACTTCAATTAAAACTTTGTAAAACGCTCGTGTGCGAGTCCCCATTGACAATCCATGGTGAAGGAAGGGAAGGCCCAGTGACCTGTGGCTGGCCTGGGCTGGGGTCAGTTTTATTATGCCTGCGCACTGAGTTCTCCTTCTCACCCTCTCACCAACGTTCTCCCCCTTTAGTACAGCTCCACATAAATGAAAAAATGAAGTTGCATTTATATAGCACCTTTGACAACCTCAGGACGATCCAAAGTTCAATTCCAGCCAATGAAGTACTATCTGAAGTGTGGTCACTGTTGTAATGTAGGAAACACGGCAGCCAATTTGCGCACAGCAAGCTCCCACAAACAGCAATGTGATAATGACCAGATAATCTGTTTTTAGTGATGTTGGTTGAGAGATAAATATTGACCCAGACACCGGGGATAACTCCCCTGCTCTTCTTCGAAATAGTGCCATGGGATCTTTCACGTCCACCCGAGAGAGCAGACGGTTTAACGTCTCATCTGAAATACTGCACCTCCGACAGTGCAGCACTCCCTCAGCGCTAGGTTTTGTGCTCAAGTCCCTGGAGTGGGACTTGAACCCACAACCTTCTAACCGAGATTCGAGAGTGCTACGCACTGAGCCACGGCTGACATGTAGCGTCTGGTGCCTTGCCCAAGTAGCGGTGTGTGAATATAGACAGCGAGCATTACGCACACGCACTTCCAGCAGAAGTCGCTGGAGGGCGATCAGCACAACCCCTGGTCGATTTTCCCCACTTCCTGACCCCGGGGACAAGGCCAGCTGCGGTGCCCTCCAAGCAGCTCGGCACAGACAAGCCATCAATCCTGAACCTTCCCGACCTGCCGGGAATCGGCAACACAGCAGATAAATAGTGAGAGCCGCTGGGGAATGCTTTCTCTGGTTTTCCGTAAGTACCCTTGCAGCCTCCTCCTCTGCTCCTTCACTCGACTTTACCGCTCTCCTCATTTCCTGTGAGGATCGGCTTCGACAGAAGGTAAAAAAAAAATGCTTAAGTTACAGGACTACCGACCACTTAACTGCATCCTCCACTTATTTATGGAAGAGGCTAAAGTTGTCCCTTTATTTGACTCCCTATGTTAACATAACCTACTCGATTGAATACACTTACATGCACTTGATTGCATTTCTGGGCGTTCTGATTAATTTCTACCTGATGATTTGCATATTTTACCACTTGATTTCCAGCTTCTAACCAGCAGTAGTCAAAGTGCCCATTGATCTGACACAATGGGCCAGTGCACCATTTCAAGAGATAGAAACACAGTCATAAAATCAATCGAGAGCTGAAGTGCTCCCTACTATCATCACCTTGTGCTGTTTTCCTCGCGTTTGTTAGACAGAGCAGCACAAACACAGAAAGGCAATCGATTCTTTTCTTTTACTAAGGGGTCTGTAACCTGGGTCTCATTTCCCCCTGCCGCGCCTCCCCCTGCTCGCCCCCCCCCCCCTTTTCCTCATTTCTTTCGATGGGAATTTCTCAAACTGCCTGTCACACCATTATACAATTCAGGGAATTTACCATGTCCCCCCACCCCACCCCCTGTACCTGGGATTCAGAGACCTCAGAAGGCCCAGGGAATTCCTGAAAATGTTTCTTTTAGACAGGGGACGGTGCCGTCAGGCCCACGAGCCTGTCCCCCGCAACTTTCCCAGTTTCGGAAACGAGTCATTTGCAAAAAGTGTGGCAGTCTGTCCCTTCGTCGGATAGTCGGCTGTACTTTTGCCAAATACCAGAGTACGGACGGGTCGCGGCACATGGTGGTGTTTCTGTTTCAGGGCTCGGGGCAGCAGAACATCCGCTAGCGAGGGACCCAGAACCTCAAGCTACCGTCTTTCTTCTGACTGGCTCGACAGGGTCTTCGATTCCAGCATTCGTACCCAGCTGATATTTGAGCTGAGTGACAGCACGCTCGTGTCAATGTGGGCGATACATATGTGTGTACAGTTATCCGTGAGTGAGCGTACGCGTGTGTGTACACGAGTCTGTAATGGGGGGTAGGAGAACCTCACATGAAAGGGCTGGGGGAGGGTGGGAGGGGGGGAACTCCCCTTTTTATACTGGTGTGTCCTAAAGTTAAAAAAACCCCCCGCAGAATAGTACGAAAGGCCTCAAACATCTCGTCGGTAATTTACTGCACAACGAAACATTATAATTTGCGACAGGGCAATATTCTGACAAATTTCCCTTTGGGGTGTGGAGAGGGGGAAATATCTTGCAAAAATTCTTAAAATACTGTGGCAAATCTAGATTCTGGGCAAGACACTGCAGACCTGGGTGATGCCGGATTAAATCAGAATGGTCGTCAAGTATGTTCTTGCAGAAACTACATTTTCTTTTGCCCGAGACAGCCCAAACAACAAGCAATAACTTGCCAGCGATTTTAAAACATTTTTTTTTTAAATCGGTTTGTGCTTCAGCCCTGCATTTTAATGCTGATCATTATTATTAGAATTCTGTAAAAGTACTGAATCCTAATGGGAGAAGGCTATTTATAGCAAAATTGAAAACAGCAGTCGAACTAACGTGTTCACAATCTCACTGCAAACAATGGACAGAGAAAAATCTCTTTCCTCCACCACCACCCCCTTGAAAAAAGGCAATTTGGGACAATGTGTAGATAATCAGGCTGGATGGCTTACTTTCATTGCAGAGTGTGTCGACGCCGCTTTAAGGGGTTAAGAGCCAGCCCGAGCTGCCTGTGTGCTGTGGGCTGTCATTTCTCCGCATATCCATGCTTCTTGTTGATTATCATTATTGAATTAGAAACGGCATGGGGAAGAGGGCAAAAACATTACATTTCTCACGCTGACCCATTTTCATTTCATGCCACAGGATTCTGTGACTTTTGACATTAATAAAAAGGTCAGGTTACCCAACATGGTCCAGCAATTTCACCCTACCTTCGCCCCCCCCCCCCCCCCGCCAAAAAAAAACTAATGGATTCATACACGGGTGCAATACCACAACGTATCGACAAAATGTCACTCTGTCTCAACCAATTCCACGCCAAAAAAACGGATATGGAGATGCAGAGTTTATTGCTGCAGGGGCTTGTGAAAATATCTTGTAGGATATTCTATTTAAGGATCCGAATAAGAGCCTCTTACTTATTTATTAATTTGTCCTCCTGTGTTGAGCCACTGTCTGCTGCATACTTTGCCTCGCACCCCCCCCCTCCCCCGACTAACAGACCGGTGTGAGGGGCGAGGCCATGATCTTGTCCCACAACCCCCGGCACTTTCAGTCACCCTCTGGCTAGTTGGCTGCTCAGGCTGGCCGATAAAGGGGCAAGGCGGACTCTCATGGACCTCCTCCTTATGGGGCTCTGCACTCAGGGCAGCAGCGGCTGGAACTCGCTCCACGTGAACTGAGAGGTGGCAGGGCCGGGCAGCTCGCTGAATCAAATTCACAGCCTGCCTGGAAGCCAAGCATTCACTACTTGTGGTCCAAGACTGAAAACCAGGGGCTACAAATATAAGACAGTCACTAATAAATCCAATGGAGAATTCAGGAGAAACTTCTTTACTCAAGAGAGTGGTGAGAATGTGGAACTCGCTACCACAGTGAGTAGTTGAGGCGACTAGCACAGATGCATTTAAGGAGAAGCTAGATAAGCACATGAGGGAGAAAGGAATAGAAGGATATGCTGATAGGGTGAGATAAAGTAGGGGTGGGAGGAGGCTCGTGTGGAGCATAAACCCTGGCACAGACCTGTTGGGCCGATTGGCCTGTTTCTGTGCTGTAAATTCTATGTAAGAAAGCACAGTTCAGATCCTCAAAGGTTCTTCAAAGAAAATAAAGACACAGTATTATGGCTACAGTATTATGGACCAATGTCTAATTGTTAATGTCTATAAGATCCATCAGCTACAGGACAAGTTCAACTCTACTGAATTTTTAATAAGGTGCAAGGAGAGGTCACTACACACTCCCACCCTAGCCTATAAGATCCGCATTTAAAGTACTTTGGCCAAGTTTCTAGAGCTCATTCATTTTTAAAGAAGCCATTTGGTGCCGTATCCACTACAGGTCACGAACTCAGGAGAAGACAACCTCCTTCTGAAACTATAGAAACTGTGACTAGCACATCCCTAACCACCACCGTGGCGCCGTACTATGAGGTCTGTGTTTGGTCTTCTCTCACTTTATCAGGTGTCTCTCTCACCTGCCATCCTTTGTTCGCTGTGCCAGAATGAACAGCCCTCAATGGACCAATGATGGTCCTCGGTATGAGTCCGTGTAAAACACAGAGTTTGAAGCCTTCTTGTGTGTTGACAATTCTATTGATGAAAAACCCCAAATAAAAAAAAGGCGCACCACCAAAATCTTTGGCGATCAAACTTATATTTTGTTTGTTTTATTTATTATTTTGTTGTGACTTATAAAAACATATTTTTAAGTCTTTATTGAAATGTACTGGTTTTGTACACTCCATGAAAGCCACAAAGATTGTTTTATTTCTGCAGGTAATCAATGCCAATCAGACAAACTAAAAGCCAATCTAACAGCTGTACAAACCTTATGCAGGTTCATGTCAGTGAACAGCTCAAACAGCTTTTGTATTTTTTAAAGCATAAGCTACATTTTAATGCCCTCCTCACCCAGATCTCTAACATGACTATCTAACTGTCTGGGATGGTGACCAGCTCCCAGGGTTCTTCAACTCCCACTGCTGGGAGTTCGATTGGAGCATGTTGAGTGATTGCCTTCTAATCTTCCTTCCCTCGTTTGTTTTCTTTTTAATTTAATTTTTTTTTCGGGGGGTGGGGGGGTAGGCGGGTGGTGGCGAGAAAGAGAAGAAAGGGACATCTCACCTTCATTCGATGCCTCACCTACCCAGTTTACAGCACTGTCTCAGCACATAGAAGCAATTCACCCATGCACCTAATGGAATATCTTTTGGAATTTTTTTTTTAAAGTTCCTTCTACCAATTGGTATGATTACCACCAATTCATTTCATACATAGGAACAGGAGTAGGCCATTTAGCCCCTCGAGCTTGTTCTGCCATTCAATGAGACCCTGGCTGATCTGTATCCTAACTCCATCTGCCTGCCTTGGCTCCATATCCCCATCCGCCCTTGGCAAGCAAACATCTATTGATCTCAGATTTAAAATTATGAATTAAGCTAGCCTCTACTGCTTTTTGTGGGTGAGAGTTCCAAACTTCTACCACCCTTTGCTTGGAGAAGTGTTTCCTAACAGAGAGAGCCCCAGGTGGGCAGAGAAAACGCTTCAAGGACACCCTCAAAGCCTCCTTGAAAAAGTGTAACATCCCCACCGACACCTGGGAATCCCTGGCCCAAGACCGCACAAAATGGAGGAAAAGCATCTGGGAAGGCGCCGAACACCTCGAGTCTCTTCGCCGGGAGCAAACGGAAGCCAAGCGCGAGCAGCGCAAGGAGCGCACGTCAACCCAAGCACCCCACCCACCCGCCCTTTCAACCACCGTCTGCCCCACCTGTGACAGAGACTGTAGGTCCCGCATTGGACTCATCAGTCACCTGCAAACTCATTTTTAACGTGGAAGCAAGTCATCCTCGGTTCCGAGGCACTGCCTAAGAGAGAGAGAGAGAGAAGAGAGTTTCCTAACTTCTCTCCTGAATGGCCTGGCTCTGATTTTAAGGTTTATGTCCCCTTGTCCTAGACTCCCCCCACCAGCGGAAAAAAGTTTCTCACTAACTACCCCAATCAATTCCTTTCAAAATCCTAAAAACCTCCAGCAGATCACCCCCTTAACCTTCTATATTCCAGGGAATACAAGCCTACTTCATGTAATGTCATAAGCTAACCCTTGGAGGACTGGTAACATTCTGGTGAATCTGCGCTCCACTCCCTCCAAGGCCAATCTATCCGTGGAATATGCAATCGAGGTGGTCAATGCTTCCTCCAAAGTCAAGGCGGCAGGCAGCTTTCACCTAGCTGCACTCCAATCCCCCTTTGAGTTCAGGTTTTTTTTTGGCACAAACTGCTCGAGATTCACGCCTGCGTGCGTCCCAACTTTATCCCCGACTCCTGTCAGCCCTCCTATTTTTAACAACTGATCTAATCACTTTCATCTTCCTTCACTGGTCATCAAAAATTCCCCATGTACTGGAACTGCTTTAAAGTGCTACTTACAATACTGCATTAAAAATTAATTACACATGCTATTTTATTGATAGTGCATATCTTAATGAGCACCAGCTGTGCGAGGCAACCAAACTCAATTTAAAGACAGCAATAAAAAAAAGAGGCTTCCAACTCTCTTGCTCTCTCTCTCTCTCTCTCTTTCCCTTTCATAGTTAAAATGGCAACATCTTGCATGGATTTAAAACAGAGAACTTTGATTTAATACTAAATTTAGACGGGTTTTTGAAGCGCTGCGCGTGTTCTGTTCCGCCGCCTTAGTAGCAGAGTGGCACACGGTTTTGTTAATCTACATTTAAAGCAGCTTACTGCAGGTCCCTGGAGGGCACGGCGTAATGTGTTCGCAGTCCTAGTAAACAACCAACGTATACACAGGAGGGGTAAGAGTGTTAAAAATAAAAATCAGTCGATTAAAGTTTTTCTTTAATGAGCGACTGAACGAGAAGATTAACAAAAAAAAGAACATTTTCCCTGTGAAAAAACTCGGCTAATCTGAATTATTGTTCTTCAAAAACACAATCCCGTTTTCGCCAAATGTTTCTTCAACAGGTTATGTGCCGACAAAGAGAAGTCAAGATAACTTTACGCGCTTGATGCAATTTATATTTACTCCATATGGCACTCGGCATTTGTGATTAATTCCACATCTCTTCTCCACGGTTCTTTTTCCAATCTTTTCAATGGGATGCTGATTCCACAGACTAGGAATACAAAGGAAATTCTTTCACATGCCAATTCCTTGAAACATTTTTTTCTCTCCCTCTGCTCCCTTCCCCTCCTGAAGGCATTGGCTGAGCCGTGTTGGGTACAATCCCACAGCCGTCGCTCACCTTACAAGACCCCATCCGAGTGCCCACACGTGAGATTCACTATGCCGATCGGCAAATCCTAAGCCCAGCCAACTTGGGCCCTTCGTTTTTCCAGCTCTGCTCTATCGTGCAGTCGTAGCCTCAAAAGCCATTTCTTTGACCACTCTAAACCTATCTCTTTGACAGATTCACAGTGAGGCTGAACAAGCTAACCAAGAGGGGAAAGGGAGCAGGGGTATCACAGACATACCCAATCCTGCCATTCCCCCCCCGCCAATTTGCGCACGTGCCTAGTTCCAACGCACAGTGACCGGGAGTGGGAACCTGAGACGGTTTCTCACCACCCCCTCACAAACCCCTTAACCCAGCGGCACTGAGGCTCAGTGCTGTGCCGGCCTGGCTAAGATCAGCTAGCACAGCACGGGCCGGAGACTGGCGCTGGGACCTTCCCTAGTCCCAACGGCTCGGCTACTGGGCGAAAACGCACAGGGCGGAGCAGAATGCAACAGATTAACTGCCGTGAAAACAAGCAAGTTCAACGGGCCCAAGCCCCACTCCCCAGGATTCTCTGGTTAAAGGGTGCGAAATGCACCATACGACACGCTCTGAATACATCTCAAAGCTCACCCACAAACAAAACAGAATATCGCACTGCTGACCATGTGTTACAAGGGCTTCTTCACTTAGGTGAGGCACCGTCATAAGTGAGTCACTCACGCGTGTGATTTATAGGGCTGATCGTGACAGAACGCCCGTAAACACACGGTCACTGGTGCAATATCTTAAAACTTCTCAGTAGCTGGAAAGCTTTAGAAAGAGCCATAATTTACCCCACGCACACAACATAACCCACAGATGCGTTACGAGTACATCAGTGCATTCATACCCTCAGTCCCGCAACACTGAGAACAAAGTTCTGTTTAGAGAAAAGGAAGAATGTTTTAATGATTCTACTTAATTCGTTGTAAATTGCTTTGGGACGTCCTGAGGATATGAAAGGCGCTAAACAAAGGCAAGTTCTTTCCTTAAAAAGGGGGAAAAAAATAACTTACTTTCCTCTTCTAGATTTTACTTCTACCCTGTATTACCTTCTTCCCAACAGGCCTGTACTTAGGGTTTTATTGAGGATGCAAATTCTGTTCAGGATCTGCAAATCCTTACAGGGTTCAGGAAGAGACGTAAAGAAAGTAATAAAATAAATATTATGTTAATCTTTCAGTTCTCCAAATCCTATTTGGATCTGTTCCTTCGTTGTTGTATTTTCCAATGAGAGTCACCCCATCCGGCATTTTTCTCCTTCCCCCGACAGCATCACCACCTATTCAACCGCATAGTGCATCGCGGCCACGTCCAGTCCCATCTGTCCTCACCTGGGCTCCACACACCTGCGTCTCCAGCAGGGGGGGGGGCCACTGGAGGGGTGGTGACTGGCAGCCAGAACCCTGGCCGATTACCCCTCCCTCCCGCTGTATCGTGCGACTACCAAGGTGGTAGAAGGCAATCGAGATGGAGCTTGGTCTTTCTTCATCCAGCAATTCCTACATCCCTAGCTCAGAGCACTGAACCCAATTGTACTTGTCCGTATCACTGCCCCAGTTGAAAACAATTGCCTCAGCACTCAGCAAAGCCTGAGGCCTAGGACTTTCCTGCTCTGTATAGCTCAACTACTAATTGGTTAAACTTGCATAGAATTACATAGAACGTACAGGCCTTCCTCATCCATAATTATCTTGTGAACTTACATAGAATGTACAGCACAGAAACAGGCCATTCGGCCCAACTGGTTTGTGCAGTGTTTAATGTTCCAAACGAGCCTCCTCCCACCCCACTTCATCTAATCCTATCAGCATAACCTTTAGAGGACCCCTCTATATTTCTTTAATCAAAATATATCTGCCTGTAAATGTTCTGAACTTGAATTACATAGCAGTGTAAACTGTTCTACATACACTGGTGCGTAGTAACTAACTTTAAATCGGACCCGAGATAGGCTTATCATATACATATTGGTGCTCAACTAAACTAGGTGAAGTGTTCAACTAAAACTTGGGTTAGTGTCAGGATGCATACTGTATGAAGGACCAAGGACTGAACAGGCTGGGAGTGGGGTGGAAGGGGAGGTTAAGAGAGCAAAGGTCACAGTTACAAGTTCAGTGTAAAATTACCTCACAATCTGAATACTACAGAAGGACATGCCAGCAGTGTCGCGGCCAGCCAGTGGCTAATGGCGCATTTACCTCACAGCAGTCCGGTCTTCGGCAGCTGTACAGTAAACAAGGTGCTGCTGCTCCTTGGACTCCAGCTGCGGTATAAACACATGGCACCGGTGGGAGAGACAGCCGTATTGCAGGCCGCTGGTGGGTTATGCCGCTCAGCTGGCCTGTACAGGATATAAAGCTGCTTCTCTTTTTATCCCCCTCTCTTCTCTCATCACCCTAGAGGGAGTTCTGCACCCCGCCCCCCCCCCCACCCACCCCGCCACCCCCCGGGCCCCCCCACCCCGGCCCATTAAGGAAGACACACCAGCCAGAAAACAAAGTCACAAAATTGCAGCTTTAAAACAACAGTGCCTTGGCAAAGCACAATTGGTCAGGAGCTGGCAAGCGGATTCTGACTCACACTCCCTTATCAGACGGACGCGGGTGTGGCCCTGCCTCTCGGCACAGGTGAGCTTTCACAGGGGCTTTGCTGCAGCCACAATGAAAAGGCTCCGTCTCCTCGTGAAAAGGCTCACCCGCGCCAGCCCCTCCCCTGCCCCCACCAGCCTCCCAACCCCCACAGAGGTGGTCTTGCATTCCGTATAAGCGTCCAGAAGTTGCCCGTTGTTAGACAGCTCCCCCTTAGGAAAGATCAAGCCACTAGAAAGGGCCGCAGGCGACTTTAAAAGAACTACAAAACAAAAAACTTCCTCTGAGGAAGTAGGCAGGAAAATGTACGCAAACCCAGTTGTTTTTTTTTTGTTTAATGAAATACATACCGCGATTTTTCAAGTAGATCTTAAGTAAAAGAAGTGTTCTTTGTTCCCTGACTAATACGGTAGTACACTAATAAATCTCCGGTACTTCCCTGCAAAAGCTGTCCTACAGCCTCCCCTATGTGGGAACAGTGACAGTGCTGGCTGAAGCTGCACAGACTGCAACCAGCAGCACTTTTTTTCTTCCACAGAAACCTCTCGGGGTGGAAGCGAGTTAAAATTAAATTAATTACCGCACGCTTTCAAATCCCGGTCCGGTCTGCTATTAGTTCAGATTATTCATTTCAAATCCTTTTGTGGGGGGGGGGGGGGGGGGTGGCGAGGCTGGGTGGGGTGGGGGGTGGGGGGGGGAACGGGACAAAACAAAAAACACCTACAGACTGACAACTCTTGCATATACAGTAAAAGTTGCTTTGCAAGATTGCAATAAGACTTACGGGACAACAGAATCTGACAGCACGATAAATCATAACAGATCAATAGTCGCGGTGAAACAACAGAGATTCCATCAATCATGCTGGTTTATTCCAGGCCGTTTTTTTTTCTTTTTAAAATCAGGACTTTAATCAGAGCGGTGCGGCGACTGAGATTTAGGTGCTTTACCATCAGCAAGGTCCCACAAACTGCAATGTGATAATGACAGATAATCGGTTTTGGCGATGTTGGTTGAGGGATAAAATATTGCCCCAGGACACTGGGGGTAACTCCCCACTGCTCTTCTTCGATACAGTGGCCGTGGGATCGTTTTCATCCACCTGAGAGGGCAGACGGGGCCTGGGTTTATCGCCTCATCCGAAAGACGGCACCTCCCTCAGTACTGGCACTGAGAGTGCCAGCCGAGATTACTGGGCTCAGGTCTCGAGTTGGGAACTGAACCCACCATCGTGCTGTTACTAGGGCACCCAGATGGTCGGAGGTGTTTTACAGTAGATGTGACAGCGAAGGAGATTCTGTCGCGAACATTCTGACATCCGGACATACGTCCACCGCACCTTCTCGGCGGAGACAAGGACAACTCAAAACATCTTGGTAATTCTTTGTTTACGGGAATTTTATTTTTGCAAGAAGCGGATCGGTTAAAATAAAAATCAAAGGATATGGTTTCATTTACAGTATGCAATAAAGAAGCAGGTAAATGATTCCTAATGTGATCAGGGCAATTGTGTAATTTACAGGGTGAAAATACAGCAATATCGTTCCAGCAAAAGAGTTTCATTAGAGGCAAGGCCAGAGTAGAATGTTCCCTCCTATCTCACCCTCAGGTGGGCAGTTGCTCGGCGGGCAATTCTCATCATGGGTTTCAGGGGAGAACTCAGCCCGTCCCTCTTGGCTACACCGCTTCCCCAACAACGTGGTCCCACCTGGCTCAAATCTCCTTCAACATCTCCGAGAAGGTTTCTTTTCCGAAGACTAACGCCCCACTTGAACATCCGGCCAGCGAGGGGCAGGGGAGCACCCGGCCGGCGAGGGGCAGGGGAGCCCCCGGCCGGCGAGGGGCAGGGGAGCCCCCCGCGCGCTCCACCCACCTCCCCATAGTAGAGCAGAGTAAAGGTCACGGCAGTGCTATAGTCCTGTACTTTGGAATCACAGAATCTTACAGCACAGAAGGATGGCCATTCAACCCATCGTGCCTGTGCCGGCTCTTTGTTAAGAGCTCTCCAATTGGTCCCACTCCCCTGCTCTTTCCCCCATAGCCCTGAAATTGCATTCCTTTTCAAGTATATGCCCTTTTGAAAGTTACTATGTACTAGAATCTGCTTCCACCACCCTTTCAGGCAGAGCCACAATACTAATAATAATGCAGTTTGTAAAGACACCGCCAGCACTTGATGAAAATGCTGTCGTGCGGACTTTTGAGAATCAGTTCAAAATGGTCAGTAAAAGGGAGTGTCAAAGTGCAGCAGATAGTTAGCAGTCTGACTTCTCAAACGCTCAGAATAGCCCTGAGATGAACAGGCTAATATATTATATATTATACGCAGTGACAGTGCAGCCATTAATTCTCTGGTGTGAATGTCATCACACCAAGCTCGCCAGCAGCAGACTTTCACATTCACAGCTCCCGGTGCCACAACAATGCACCAACAGCCCAGTAAGGCTCCCACGCAACATTAAAAACAAGATATTATAAACAGAGACCAAGAATTACTTCAAGGTTAGAATCCAATCCCGGGGATGCAGATGATTACTTGAAAGCACTTGACCTTCAAAAAAGCCTGGTGTGCGAAGTGATTTGCACCCCTCGGTTAGATCACTGTTTCCGGTAACTCTACCCATGCACCATTTCCCTCCACATAATGGGCTCTTTTAATATTAACATGACTGGGTCTGTGGACTCGGGCTGCAGCACCACTCGATCTGATCTTCCAGAAACTGTGGTGGCAGCAGAATCTGTAAGAGCTTTTACAAAGGAAGCGGATAAATATTTGAAGAAGAAGAAGAAGAAGAATTCAAAAGGGCGCAGGGAAATAGAACTAAGTGGATAGCTCCTTCAGAGAACCCAGGGACAGGTACGATGGGGCTGGATTGCTTCCTTCTGTGCTGTAGGATTCTATAATTCCAAGACAGCGTAGTTAGGGAACGGGACTGCAGAAGCAGGGAATGGGACGATACATCCATTTAGTTAGGTCAATCATAAAGCCAGGGAAGAACAGAGAATGAGACCATGGAGGTACGAGATTATGACTACGTACTGATTTAATCTCGTCATTCGGAACCCCCGGTCTAAGGGAGCCTGTCGGCGATGCTGCATGAAATACATTTGCAATTTTACTTTGTTTAGCTGGCTAACTGAATTAAACGCAAGGCTGACAAGCAGGAGTTCATTCACCATTGATGTCAGCTTGTTACTCTGCAGAAACGGTGATTACACGCCTAACCGGAACAGTCAACTATTTCTTTCAATAATTGGCAGATTATTTAATTGCCATAATAATTGGTTAGCGGAGCTTTAATCAATACCCCCTCAGCAACTCGGGGGCCTGGTTCAGATCGTCACTTCTCATTTGCTGCATTTATCAAAAAGCCGCAACTCCCGGGACTAAATTACCTACATCAACACCTCTGCAGCAGGTTCAAATCTTAAGACTGAAAAGGCTTTCTTGTGAAAGACCCTAGGAGCCGGGGAAAGCCTATATTTAAAACCAACAGGGCATGAAAAATGTAATTTTCTTCAAAGTACAAATTCTGCGTGCTAATATAAATGATTTCTCTAAGCTTTATTTATATTTGTTAATTCCATTAAAGCTTTAATAACTATTTTCACCCTGTGGTAAGGAACAAGTTGCCGTGCAAAAATACTTTACCAATCAATTCTCCTGATGAATTGCTACATACTGTATAATGCTTTATTTTCATGGGATTTACATTTTGTTGGAGCTTAACTTCACTCTATAGCGCCGATGGTAAATAGCATAAAATCAGCCGAAGAAAAAAATAAATTTGTCTGGGTTTTAATTGTGATTTTAAAAAAAATCAACCAAATTGAAATCTTACATCATGTGATGTGATTCACAATTCCTTCATCTAGTCGTTTCCCCCTGATTGGGTTTCAAAACCAAACTTCTCTTCTGTTGCATTTCAAATAAAAAAAACGAGGTTGAGGCAATAAAATTTGACTGTGCGCTGGTGCAATGGGACGCAGGTCCGAATCGTCACTTCACCAAGTCCCCAATCTCAGCTGCACTGCTGGGAGGGGAGGGGAGGAGGTTCTGAGTGGAGATCTTGTGCACACCCCCCCCCCCCCCCACTTTCTTTACGTCACCATTGCCGGCCGTGCCTTCGGCTGGCTCGGCCCCAAGCTCTGAATTCCCTCCCTAAACCTCTCCGCCTCTCTCTCTCGCCTCCTTTAAGACTTGGCTTAAAACCTACCTCTTTGACCAAGCTTATGGTCCCCTGTCCTAACGTCTCCTTCTTTGGCTCGGTTCAATTTTTTGTCTGATTATGCCGTGGGATGTGTTACTACATTAAAGGCGCTACGTAAGTGCAAGCTGCTGTTGGCGGAGAGGGGAGTAAGGAAAAAGAAAACGGATGGGAGCATTCTTTGCCCAGCCCCCCGTCCCCAGCCTCCTGCAGGTAGTTGCGAGCCCTGGGTTGGCAGGGGAATGGGGTAAGCAAGGGGAAATAAAAGGAGAGTGGATACCTTCAAAGTGGGGGCGGGGGGGGGGTGGTGGGGAATCAGGTCAACTGCTAATTTTGCTTCTTTTGTTTTCCTTCGCGGACACTTCTGAACCTGTGCGGCCTCCTTTGGGCGTGACCCGGGGTAATCAGGCCCTGTGCAGAAATCGCCAAACACTACTCTATTCTAAGATGGCAGAAAGCCCGCAGGCTGTCCCTACTGAGTTGTCGGTCAGATACCTGGGAGGAAAGGAAGGAAAGGGGAACAAAAAAGCTTTGCGGTGGCCATTGGATCAATGCGCGTGCTTCCACCGAGACTCCGAAGCTTCGCTCGCGTTGATCTCGTGCCGTGTTAGTGCCGCTGCCTTCTGACACGTGGGTGCCGCATGGCCAGCAAGAGAAAGAAAGGAAAATAAAGAGTCTTCCCAGCAGCCTGCCTCGGTCAATCCAGCAAGGTAACGTTGAGGTTGCCACCAGCATCACGAGACCCAGCGGCGCTAACACGGCACGAATGCAATAGAGAGAGACTACAGAATGCTGCGGTACAGAGGGATCTGGGTGTCCTCGTGCATAAAACACAAAAAGTTAGCATGCAGGTACAGCAAGTAATTAGGAAGGCAAATGGAATGTTGGACTTTATTGCAAGGGGGATGGAATATAAAAATAGGGAAGTCTTTCTACAACTGTACAGGGCGTTGGTGAGACCACACCTGGAGTACTGCGTACAGTTATGGTCTCCTTATTTAAGGAGGGATATACTTGCATTGGAGGCAGTTCAGAGAAGGTTCACGAGGTTGATTCCGGAGATGAAGGGGTTGTCTTATGAAGAAAGGTTGAGCAGGTTGGGCCTATACTCATTGGAGTTTAGAAGAATGAGAGGGGATCTTATTGAAACATATAAGATTCTGAGGGGGATTGACAGGATAGATGCTGAGAGGATGTTTCCCCTCGTGGGGGAATCTAGAAGTAGGGGGCATAGTTTCAGAATAAGGGGTCGCCCATTTAAGACGGAGACGAGGAGGGATTTCTTCTCTCAGAGGGTCGTGAATCTTTGGAATTCTCTACCCCAGAGAGCTGTGGAGGCGGAGTCATTGAATATATTCAAGGCTGAGATCGACAGATTTTTGAACTACAGGGGTTTCGAGCGTTATGGGGAACAGGCAGACAAGTGGAGTTGAGGCCAAGATCAGATCAGCCATGATCTTATTGAATGGGAGAGCAGGCTCGAGGGGGATGAATGGCCTACTCCTGCTCCTATTTCTTATGTTGAAGCAGCTGAAGATACAAAGGAAACTATAAATTTACAAACGCTAACATTAATGGCAGGTGGCATCAGGAGGATTGCAAAAGGTCTGACAGAGTGGTTGCTCAACTCACCAAGTTTTGTGCCGGCCCGTTAAGACCTGTGATCTGACATGAAAACAATGCAGTTACCATCACCCTGGGAGACCGGTGACTTTGGTCATGATACCGGCTGTCCAGTGAGCTTTTGACTACAGCTAACCGAAAATAAAAAGCTCATCAATACCAGCCATGATAGGTTTGGTTTAACAAACTCACAGTTCAAACCACAGCTATTGCGCGTGCGATAGAAATGTTAGCAGAATTAAATCTTTAAACAATTTGGGGTCGAGCTCTCTGAATAGCCGAGTGGGGAAAGCCACCAGCCAGCATCGTGCAGTCAGGAGGTTCCAGGTTCGATTTCCCGGTCTGTGCGGAGTTAGCGGATCTCAGGTGGGCAGTAACTGGATGTTACGACCGGCCCTGGGCTAGTGAGGGTTAAAATCAACCGGGTTAGGTACGAGAACGCAAAAAGTGCATACACTGTGTAACTAGTAAAGGCATTGTGCACACTCACTGAGTCCAACATGCAACAAGGATCTCACATGGGGATAGAAGTGGTGTTACAGCTACACAAAGCCCTGGTTCGGCCACACCGGGAATAGTGTTCAGTTCTGGGCACCACACCTTAAGAAGGATATATTGGCCTCGGAGGGACTGCAGTGTAATTTACCAGAATGGACTCCAAGGGTTAAATTACAAGGAGAGATTACACAAACTAGGGTTGTATTCCCTGTAATTTAGACGGTTCAGGGGTGATTTGATCGAAGTTTTCACGATATTCAGGGGAACTGATAGGGTAGACAGAGAGAAACTATTTCCGCTGGTTGGGGAGTCTAGGACGAGGGGACATAGTCTACAAATTAGAGCCAGGCCTTTCAGGAGTGAAATTAAGAAACACTTCTACACACAACGGGTGGTAGAGGTTTGGAACTCTCTTCCGCAAACGGCAGTTGATGCTGGGTCAATTATTAATTTTAAATCAGAGATTGGTAGCTTTTTGTTAACCAAAGGTATTAAGCGATATGGGCCAAAGGCGGGTATATGGAGTTAGGTCACAGATCAGCCATGATTTCATTGAATGGCGGAACAGGCTCGAGGGGCTGAATGGCCTACTCCTGTTCCTAGTCATGGATGTTGGAATGATTGAGAAGCCATGTGCGCTGTATATATTGGGCTATATGTCCTCATGTCACACGTCATCACACGTAACAGCCCAAATCGTGCCCCCACATTCCACATCAGGACCCAAGCATCTGCGTCACTTGGGATTCTTTTGATTTTTTTCCACCCACATTAAAAATGGCAACATCCACTGACACAGTAAATTTTATTCTTAAACTATGGTTTCAAAAGAATTCGGCACAAGTTCGAACTTTCAACATTTCAAGAGGAATTTCTGTTCTGTGGTTAATAAAAAAAGCCATCAGTGCTTTTAATTTTGGCAAATCAGCTGCACTGTCATATGCAGTGGAGGAGAGTTGGCCTTTCAGTACCCTGGCACTCTAAAACATTTTCCTAAAACGTTGATCCGGACTCCTTCCTGCGACTGAAACAACAGCCGGTGCTGTCAACGCACTTCACCATGCGGTTTAAAATGGCACGCCTCGATTTTAAAATCCTCGTCCTTGTATTTCAACTCCCTCCAGGGCCTCGCTCCCCCCTCCCTACCTATGTGACCTCCTCCAGCCCTACAATTCTCTGAGATCTCTGCGCTCCTCCAATTCTGGCCTCTTGCGCATCCCCGATTTCCATTTCCCCACCACTGGCAGCTGTGCCACTGGCAGCTACTCGGGCCCTAAGCTCTGGAATTCCTTACCTAAATCTCTTCGTCTCTCTCTCTCTCTCTCTCTCTACCTCTCTCTCCTCCTTTACCACGCTGCTTAACACCCAACTCTTTGGGAGAAATCACAGCCAGGCTCCGTCGCCATTTCTGAACAAGCTCAAAGCTATATCGGCGGCAGTGAATTGAGAGACTGCGGCATGAAGGGGCAGCGGGACAATCTCCACACTGCGGGAAAGATTTAGTCAAAGTGGAACAGTTTGAGAGCTTCTGCCATCTCTTCATTTACTAAAAAGAATAACAAAACTAGAGGTAGCAGAGATTCGCACCTCGCCCCACGACTCACAATGGGCAGCTCACCAGGCTGGCTATTCATACCTGACTCCTACAGCACAATAAAGGTGCCTGCTTGCATAAGCTTCCACTTGCATTTCAACTGAGGGCAGAGAAGGATTAACAGTTACTCGCAAGCTTTTTTTAAATATAATTCTGCTCTCCACCCCCCCCACCCCCACCCCGCGCCCCCCCCCCACCACCACCTTGCTTGCTTGTGCATAAATCAAATGTGCAGACTGTTAGATATAAACGGAGCAAAACAGCACCGAAAAGAGAAAAAAAACCAGTCAGGATTTAAAAAATGACAGCAGATTATTCAATCAACAGGAGCTGTAGCCATGGTGAAAATGCTGATATGTAAAGCCGCGGTTAAACAGCGCACGTCACCTGCTTTTAGCAGCGAGCTAAAATAAAATGTTTTAAAAAAAAAAAAACGAAAAATCAGGACCGACGCGTCACGCAAAGAGTTAAAAACTGGGTAGTCTGGAGTGCTTTTGGGAATGGTTGGTGACTGGGAGCCACGGGCGGACATGGAAAGCAGCAAGGCTCAGCAGCTACATGACAGTAGCATCACCCTCATCTCTCTCCCTCCCCCACGCCAAGACATTAATTCTCAAAAGTCATGAAAATTACCATGCATGAATGCAAAAAGCATGATCAAAAGTAATTAACAGAGCTTCATATGCAAATTTTATTAATGCAGAAGTACAAAGTCATTATGCAAATTAAACCTACGTCAATTCTCTTGACAAATATTCAGCACCAGAATCAATTTCTGGGAGAATTTTTTTTAGGGGAGGGGGTGGGTTGGGTTGGGTTGGGTTGGGGGTTGGTGGGGGAGAAAGAGAGCGGCAGCAAAGGGGAGAAACTTGACAAGTTCGCAGCACCGTGTTCTCACTGGAGGGAAGGCGACATGTATATAAAAAAACCTCTTGTGTTGTTGTAAGTTTTGACAGAAACACAGCAACTCATCAAGAATCGATCAACACCAGGCGGCCAATCAAAACGGCAGCAGGCGTAATGAAGGCGATTGATGAGTGTTTGGCTTTACTGCAGGGTAATGAACTAGAATCCAGTCAAAATATGAATATTCATGAAGCTGCTCCTGCCTTTGATGATTAAAGAAATTTTTAATATTCAAATGAGCGCTGCCGAATTATTAACAAAGAGCAAGTGTGCAGAAAATGGAAATGGAAAAGAGGTAGATTTGGGAAGGGGAGGGACTGCAGTGCGCAACCAGAGCTTGGCATTTGTGGGTTTTTTATTTGTTTTTTTTAAGTACCTTTTTAAAGAAAAAACATACACACACAATGAAAAGAAGATTTTTTAAAACAAGGCAGGATTCTGCCATCTACTAATGAAGAGGTTCTCGGGTTTTTGCAGGGATCACGGAGTCGGGTCTTCATGGGTTTTTTTTTTTGGTCCCTTCCTCTCCCCCCTATCCCTGACTCGTGCTGG
This sequence comes from Somniosus microcephalus, assembly GCF_052327205.1. Lineage (NCBI taxonomy): Eukaryota > Metazoa > Chordata > Chondrichthyes > Squaliformes > Somniosidae > Somniosus > Somniosus microcephalus. The sequence continues at coordinate 33,789,836 of NC_140998.1, read as the reverse complement.
GATACAGCGACACAGACCCCGGCAGCTTCCCCTCCCCACCACACCGCCCCCCCCCCACCCCGCACCACTCCCCTCACCCAAGTAGCAGCTCCCTCGCGTGCAGGCGTCGGCCATTTAACCGCGGAGAGCATCGCGGCGCAGCCCTCGACCCGACATTCGCACACGAGCGGGGAGGCAGGCACCTTCCAGCAGATCTCGCTGGATATACCGATCAGAAGCAGGGATCCAAGCTGATCTTCTCGCGTTGCCCCGCCACCCGAGTGGCGCAGCGACCAATTCTAGTACCGCCACTACTGAGGTGACCTTAATCAGGATGGTACCAGAGGTTGTACCGGCGAGCTTCCTGGCCTGCACGGTTCAGTACCACACCAAGCAGAGCATTAACCCGGGGTGGACATCATTTTTATTTTTAAAATGTTGCTGCACTTCCCTTTCCAGCCTGGAAATCGTGCGCTCGGAGAAAGAGCACCCCCAACCTCCATTTTCCCCAAAGAATTGGTCTCGAGAGTAGAGCCAGAAACGGTTAACATTTGCATGAACTCCGCTAATTAATTCCAACCGTGCGAGGGGTTTCGGGATTTTATCTCTCATCTCCAGAAATAAAGCAAATAAAACACTGATAATCTATAGTGAGAAGGAAGAAATTAAACTTGGGTACATTTGTTATCGGCTCTGACAATGCACAGATAGTGAATCGCAAACTCCAAGTACAGAATGACTTTCAGTCTGTCCAGCATAAGGACACAGCCCTGCACTTTTATTGATTCGACAAAAGTAATCAGTAAATCCCCAGACAGGAAACAAAACACACAGAAAACAAAATTCTCAATCACGCCTCACATTCATTTGTGCACCTTCCCCAATATTACACAGTCTGATACGGACACCAGCTTACGGTGAACAGCGGGACCATCCCTTAACTGGAAGATAGTAGCATTGTACTCTGAAAGAATGAGATCAAATGGGCCAAAGGGCCACCATCATCAGGACTGATTTTTTAATCTTTGTGAATGGCCATACAGTAGATCACACGTACAGACACACACTAACACAAGCAAAAAATTTGCACAATTTCAGTGCTGCAAGAGTTCAGCTTTAGGGACTGAGGGGGGAGAAATTGGGTATAGCCCCGTTTGGGGCGCTAGTTCTGGCGAAGCGCAAAGCCGAGTGCCAGTTGCGATTTAGCGCCACCTGGCGCGATATTGGGTCGTTGCGCCCCTGAGGATGATTGCGGCGCTTAATCAGGCGCTGCACGAGACTCTTAAGGCGCTAACCTGGGGGCGCAACCCAATTTAGCGGCGGCGGGGCGCAGTGCAGGTGCTTTCAATAATCACTTTCCCTGAGACACACTGGTGCCGGCCAGCTCTTAAAGGGACAGGTCAATTGGCATCACCAGACACACTCACTGCCTTGTAGGCCTTCAAAGCGGTGGGAGCCTACCTGTGGCGCACCAGCCTAGCAAGAAATGGAAAGGGTGAGGCAGAGGGCAGAACGCCTCACTGATGGGGCATTGGATGCTTTGGTTGGTGCAGTGGAATCAAGGCCAAGGAAGATGGTCGGAATGCGATTTATGTTTTGGACAGTCTCCCGGGTGTGAGAGGCAGTTATGTGTCAGTGTATTAGTTTTGCTTTCTGTTGCCATAGCTTTCTCATGTTTGAAGGAACCACATTTTGTGTAATGAAACACTTTCTTCATTTACAATGGCCATGCCTTCTATTTACATGCATCTTGCCCTTCACAGGCTTGGGGGTATCAGACCGGTTCCATTCCTGTTCTTGGAATGGCAGCAAGCATTCCGTGAGAGGGGCCTAGAAGCTACTTCTGATCAGCCTCTGACGCGCAGCCTGAGAAGAGCCGCTCGCGTAGAAGTTCAGGGCAGCAGGCATCTTCTCAGCCACCGACAGAGATGTCCTGCACCTTATCTGAGGCTGCAGATCTGGCTGAAGCAGCTGGCACAGCTCAGTCACCACCTCCTTTCTAAATCGCAGCCTTCTGACACACTGCTCCTCCGGCATGTTCATGTAGGAAAACTGCTGTCGGAAAACCCTGCCAGCGTAAGGTCTGCTGTGGCGACGTCTGCTGGCCCTCCTCCGTCTGGCCATGCCCGCTCCCCTCTCCCAGCGTCTCAGTGCCCTTTCCAGATGATTCAGCAGCAGGACGTTCCCCTCCAATGCAGCCCCCATAATAAGTGCCCACAGGAAGGTTCCCCATTGTCAAGGCTCACCAACAGCAAGGTGATGGTCAGAAGGCTGAAGATCGTCTGCCTGCGCTGGCTCAGTGGTCAAATGGCTCTCAGTGTGCAGCTCAGCAACTCTTTGTAGCTCTCGAGGAAGTTGTGCTCCAAAAATGGCTGCCGCTTTTAAACCACACCAGTCCCCTTTAAATAACGCTCCTCCAGCCCGAGAGCGACTTGGTACGGTCCAGGTAAGCTGTCACTATTAGCGCCAGGCGCTACGGAGGGGGGCGCCACTGAATTTCCAGTCCGGGGCGCCCAAAAGGCGTTGCACACTCAAATGACGTCATAATCAGCCTGCGCCCATGAGCGGGCGCTAAGATTTAGCGCCGGCGCTAAATGCATGCTCAATATGGGGCGAGCGCCTTGCGCCCGCCCGGAACTTGGCTAACGCCCCACTTCTCGGCCTCTTTAGGCGTTAATCGGTGGCGCAACCAACCGAATTTCTCCCCCTGGAAGTTTTGAAGGCTTTTTTGGGGGGGATTTTAGTTCCAGGGAAAGCAAACTGTTTTTGATTAGATTACACTCTGTATAAAGAAAGAAAGGCCTTGCATTTCTATAGCACCTTTCACGACCTCAGGACATCCCAAAGCGCTTTACAGCCAATGAGGTACAAATATGTTCTCAATATGTTATCAGTAACCGCTCCACCCTTGCACTAATACAGCTTAAGATAAACACGACCAGCAGTGCTCTGAGATAACCCTTTTCCCGCTCCGTGAAAAAGTTACATTAGAGAGGGAGCTATCTGCTCTTCCAGCGCGGAGCTTCCTCCCCTTGGAGCATGGATCAAAATTCAGGGGCGGAAGCCCGCGGGAGTTTTTTGTCCGGCTAATTTTAAATGGACGGAAATTCCTGTCGGTCGTGTTGGCCATGCCATGCCATGCCATGCAATCCCAGCGGATGAAGCAAACCCCAGGAGTGAAAAACTCGTGCAGTTTAGCCTCAGTTGTGTTTTGGTGTTTGCAGAGTGGAAGTACAAGAGTCAACTGAACTATCCGCGGCAGGCCCCGGGTCTTATAACCACGGCAGTAAGCATTTCTGCAGCTTGGAGCACGGGAGAGGGCAGTGTTTGTGGGACCGCAATTCTGCTGTAGAGATAAGGAGCTGGTTTGAGCAACATAAACACCAGCAGCCAGTGCACGGGTGTCACTTTCTGAACTACAAGGAAGGCAGGAACGCCTCGAGTTCGAACCAGGATCGGCTGTATGCTGCTGGATTACGCAGCTCTGTGCCAGCAGACTGCGCCAGGAAGTTTTGAGTGTGCAAAGGTTGCCCTTGTCATTGTCCCCACCAGCAAGAGTTCCTATTCCTTGGCTATATGGTTAGACGGGAAGATGCCAAAAGCTGCCTGGAAATGCTCTGCTATGTGGGTGAGGTAGGTAAACCAAAAAAAAAACAAAACAAGAACAGGGAACCCCCCAGGCTGATCATAGGCACGTTCCAGTTAGCTGACCCGAGTCACGTTGACAGGTGGAGGACCACCTTGCGGGCCCCTGTGTCACAGACTTGGGAGGGGGGGGTCAGGCAAGTTGTTGGTTCGCGATGATGCGGAAGTGGAATGCCGAAAGAGGCAGACGGCAAAAACCAGCCTTGCTGACAAAGGGAAAAGTATTATCGGGACGAGCAAAGATTTCTTACCTGTGCCCGGGACATATACGTCAAGCTGGCGTCATTCCATTTCAGGACGCACCAAACAAAAAAACAACCAAAAAAAAAGAGAGAGAGAGAGAATGAAGCCTATTGTGGTAGACGCCAGCTCGGGTTTGGTGTTCGAAAAGAACAATGCGGCCTTTTGTGAAGCACTGTGCGTCCGACAATCTTTCAGTTGCATCTGCAGAGAGATGCAGAATTTTAACCGGAACAAGCGATCACTTACTGGTACCTGTCCCCGGGGGGTGGGGGTGGGGGGGGGGGGGGGGGGTTATTTTTCCCAAACTCTTCCTGCTCCCGGGATAATTATAATGCAAGGAAGGATTGAATTTTATGCTCAATGCCGTTACGATTTGTTGAAGAGCCCAGGTACAGTACAAAGGCACACAACTTTAAAATGGCCTCAGCGAGACCACCTCGGGGCACCAATATGGTGCAGATTCACTTGACACTCGACTCACCCAGCACAGCAATCCACCTCTCCAAACGCTGCACTTCAACACAACAGCAAACCATTCCTTCTTTATTTATTGGATATTTTTTTTTTGCAATTGCTTCTTTTCTCTTGAGCATTCCAAATCATTTGCGCGGGGAAAAAAAGCGCGGTATTTTATTGGAGAGTCGCACAGCTTTTTTTTCTCTCCTGCAAATCTGGTCGAAACAGTCGCGAGTGGTATCGGAGACAGAGGTGATGGCAGGCAGCTCATTCTCTCTCTCTCTGCACCTACAGTGCCACAGCTATGCCTGTCAGGGCTCAGTAGTGGTGCTGGGGTGGGGGAACGAGAGCCGGTATTTAGAAATGATCACCTGCGGCAGTTATAGGCGCCAATCCCCTCGACTGATTTTACAACAAGAAGTGAGGAAGTTTTCTGCCTTTTATACAAGAGGAGCTTTGATAGCAGCACACTTCAAAAAGAAAGCAAAATGGAATAGTTTTTGAAGAAAAGCCTACACTCGGTCACTATAAATCTGGCAGAAGATCTGTGCATCACTTGCAATAGTAAAACCTGACACACTTCCAATGCTGGAACTTCAAACCCGGCCTGTTGTGCACAATATTGTAATATATTTGGCCACAAGTATAACATGAGAAACTAAGCCAGACAAAGCAACGCAAATAAATGTTTCCAGACTAAATCCTGACGGGATTAACATTGAAAGGAAGGGAGGGGAGGGGACAAAAAAACAAGCCCGTCAAGACACTCCTCTCAACTTTCAACGTTAAACCTTTCTAACTCCGAATCGTACTAGACAGTGAGTGCGTACCTCACAAAGCAGCGCTGGAGTCTGGCTGGGTGATAGCATTTGCTGTGTGCAACTTGGCAGCCGAGTTTCCTACATTACAGCAGTGACGACACTTCGAAAGTACATCGATGTCTGCAGAGAGCTTCGGGACGTCCTGAGGTCGTGAAAGGCGCTAAAAAAAACAAATGGAAGTCTCCTTTTTTTTTAAGAATGGTCAGCAATGAAAATGAGCGGATTCCAAAGGTTAAACATTTGATTTGAGATTAGGGCAAAAGTGGGAAGAAAAAACAAACAAGCACCGGAAGCGCTCTTTGTTTCAGTGTCAGAGCACAACCCTTCGCACTATGCTGGGCTTATTTCTATTTGTTTCCAAATCAAAATTGCACCAAAGCGCAAGACAGAAAAGCGATACGCGGGTTCATACTTTTGATTTTACCTGAAAATAGGCCTGCTTCCTTCTGGGTTGTCTTGTGAAGTAAGCAAGACTCTTCTCAAGTCAGGAGGTGTGAAAATCAGAGCGGGAGTCACAAGAAAAAAAAGAGAGAAGACTGGGAAAGCTGGGAATCACGAATTAGAACAGAAAGTGTTGGAGATACAAGGCAGGCCTGTAGAGAAAACAAAACCCTTTATCAGAACTGTGTGCCAACAAACAGTCTACAGTCCAAACATTAACCCTACTTTTCTCTTTATTGGAGATGGGGGGGAAAGTCCACAGGAGGTTGCTCTCATGCCCCCATCCCCCTCTTGTAGAACAGAGACCAGAAGCAGGTAACCTCACAGACTCTTAAAAAAAAACACAGGAAAACAAAAAAAAAGTTGGGAGGGAGATCATAGAAAGGCAATACAACAGACGAAGGGTCATCGACCTGAAACGTTAACTCTGTTTTTCTCTCTCCACGCATGCTGCCTGACCTGCTGAATGTTTCCAGCATTTTCTGTTGTTATATCATAGCAAGACTTGCATTTATATAGCACCCTCCACGTCCTCAGGATGTCCCAAAGTGCTTCACAGCTAATTCAGTACTTTTGAAGTGTAGTCACTGCTGTAATGTAGTAAACGCGGCAGCCAATTTGCACACAGAAAGATCCTGCAAACAGCAGCGAGGTAATGACCACGTAATCTATTTTTAGGTGTTGGTTCAGGGATAAACATTGGCCAGGACATCAGGGAGAACTCCCCTGTTCTTCTTTGAAATAGTGCCATGGGATCTTTTTACGTCCACTCAAGAGGGCAAACGGGGCCTCAGTTTAACGTCTCATCCGAATGCAGAATATCATATAGAAGAAATATTTTCTTTTTAAATCAGCTGATTCCCTCTGTGGGACAGCAGCTACAGGCATGGTACAATCCTCGGCCCACATTCAGCTTCTGCAGCCACAGCACTTGCAATCGAGCACAAATGGCAGAGTGAGGTTCTGGTCTTCAGTTGATGAACAGGTCGAACCAAATAATGGCACAAACGGCAAGCCATTGGGTGGAAGAGCTGGGATTCATTCAATACAACACTGCCGTGCTACTGTGTAGGACCCTGGAGGCACTCTTAACCTGGAAGATTTAGGGCCACCTCATGTAGCCGAGCGTTCTGCTCTCAACTCGATAATCGATTAACTAATCAATGTGGTTGATAAGCTCCCAACTGTAGGATAAAAAAGAGAAAAAATCTCCCCAATTACTCACACAACATGTATTTATATAGCGCCTTTAATGTAGTAAAACGCCCCAAGGCGCTGCACAGGAGTATTATAAGACAAAAGATTTGACACTGAGCCACATAAGGAGAAATTAGGGCAGGTGACCAAAAGCTTGGTCAAAGAGGTAGGCTTTAAGGAGCGTCTTAAAGGAGGAGAGAGGTGAAGAGGTAGAGAGAGAATTCCAGAGCTTAGGGCCTTGGCAGCTGAAGGCACGGCCGCCAATGGTGAAGCGATTAAAATCTAGGATGCACAAGAGGCCAGAATTAGAGGAGTGCAGGGATCTTGGAGGGTTGTAGGGCTGGAGGTTGTTACAGGGGTGGGGAGGGGCGAGGCCCTGCAACATCCAGGTTACAGTGCTGCTGGGAATGTGAACTCTCAAACTACAGTTAAAAGCACAGGGCAAGCTCAGATACCTATAATGATCTGAAAACTCAGTTTGGAGCATGGAGTGCGCGTCCCCTGGATCAGTCCTACAGCTCAGCATCATCGCAAAAGTGAGTTGATCGACACTCAGTCTTGTGGGGAAGCCTAATGTTAATGAGTTCAGAATCAATTCTTTAACCGTTGCCAAGATACTGATGTTAACAGAGTTCCATTTCTGAATTGGTTTATTGCCTGCGTGATGGAGAGGCTCTGAAAAATGAGGAGCATTCAGGCTCCAAGCCATTCTGCCCCAAAGCATTAACCTGCCTTTTCGCTTTCAAAAGCTGCTGTGAACTGGAAGCACTTTGTGTTTTTAATATCAGGTTTCCGGCATCTGCAATACTCTTTTTTTAAAAGAAAAATCAAGATTCTGACCAGAACCAAAACTCTCTCTCAAATTCAATCTCAATTTTCCCTTTCAATTGATCAAACAGCTTATCCACCTCGATAAGACACCACAGCTGTTATCAGTCGCAGCTACACACAGAACAAGAGGGATAACTGAGAGCGAGTTACAAGGCTGGAAATTCAAATCAATTTAATTGCAGCTTTTGATGCAGTCCCAAGTAACACTGAGGGAGGTAAGGCGTACCACAGTTGTGTTAAGAGCAGGAGATGGTGTGATGGATCACACAACCTGGATTTGTACACAAGTCCATTTACTCCTCTATTATTCAGATTGATCGGACTGGATAATTTTACACTGCACTTGTAACTGTGACCTTGGCACTCTTGTTAACCCCCACTTCCGCCCCACTCCCGGCCTGTTCAGTCACTCCTTGATCATTTATACAGTATTCGTCCTGACACTTGATTGATGGGTAAAGCTCACTAACCCTAGTTTAGTTAAACACCTAACCCAGCTTAGTTCAGCACCAACATGTATATGGCCAGCCCATCTCAGGTCCGATGTAAAGTTCGTTGATGCAGACCAGTGTATGTAGAACGGTTTACACTGATATGCAATTCATATATATATTTTGTTTAAATAAAGATAAAGGGCTCCCCCAAAGGTTATGCTGATAGAGTTGGAGGAAGAGGGCTGGGAGGAGGCTCGTGTGGATCATAAATACTGGCATGGACCAGTTGGGCCAAATGGCCGGTTCCTGCTGCTGTACAATCTAAGGAGGTTCACAAGATGGATGAGGAAGGCCATTCGGTCCATTTGATTCATCCACCCAACAAGATCCTAACACCCACTGCTGTGAAAAACAACCACTCAGAAAAGGGAGGGGAATTTTTTTTGCCACAGTGCCTGGAAAAGCTCAGCCGTAATCCTCCATTGAACCAACGAGAGAGCTCAGGTGCATGATGTATTACCTGGGTAGATGTGTGTGTCACCCAGCATACCGCTGGACACTTCCCTGTGCTGATTACAGAATGGCCCTGGTCGGTTCCCAAGCAAAAAAAATCAAAGGCCAAAAGAATGAAATAAAACAAACAAGAAGTTACTGTAAAAATAAATGCAGCAACGCTGCAATGTATGGAACATGTACCTATTCCCCACCCTCTGTCCTCACCCTCTGTCCCCATGCTCTGCCCCCACCCTCTGCCCCCACCCTCTGGCCCCCACCCCGTCCCCCACCCTCTGTCCCCCACCCTCTGCCCCCACCCTCTGCCCCCAGCCTCTGCCCTCACCCTCTGTCCCACCCTCTGCCCCCACCCTCTGCCCCCACCCTCTGTCCCCCACCCTCTGTCCCCCACCCTCTGTCCCCCACCCTCTGCCCCCACCCTCTGCCCTCACCCTCTGCCCCCACCCTCTGTCCTCACCCTCTGTCCCCACCCTCTGTCCCCACCCTCTGCCCCCACCCTCTGTCCCCGTGCTCTGTCCCCACCCTCTGTCCCCGTGCTCTGCCCCCACCCTCTGCCCCCACCCTCTGTCCCTACCCTCTGCCCCCACCCTCTGTCCCCACCCTCTGTTCTCACCCTCTGTCCCCCACCCCGTCCCCCACCCTCTGTCCCCACCTTCTGTCCCCACCCTCTGCCCCCACCCTCTGTCCTCACCCTCTGTCCTCACCCTCTGTCCTCACCCTCTGTCCTCACCCCCTGTCGCCCACCCTCTGTCCTCACCCTCTGTCCTCACCCTCTGTCCCCACCCTCTGGCCCCCACCCTCTGGCCCCCACCCTCTGTCCCCACCCTCTGTCCCCCACCCTCTGGCCCTCACCCTCTGTCCCCCACCCTCTGGCCCTCACCCTCTGTCCCCCACCTTCTGGCCCCCACCCTCTGCCCCCACACTCTGTCCCCACCCTCTGGCCCCCACCCTCTGTCCCCATGCTCTGTCCCCACCCTCTGGCCCCCACCCTCTGCCCCCACCCTCTGGCCCTCACCCTCTGTCCTCACCCTCTGGCCCCCACCCTCTGTCCCCACGCTCTGTCCCCACCCTCTGGCCCCCACCCTCTGGCCCCCACCCTCTGCCCCCACCCTCTGGCCCTCACCCTCTGTCCTCACCCTCTGGCCCCCACCCTCTGTCCCCACGCTCTGTCCCCACCCTCTGGCCCTCACCCTCTGTCCTCACCCTCTGGCCCCCACCCTCTGTCCCCACCCTCTGTCCCCACGCTCTGTCCCCACCCTCTGGCCCCCACCCTCTGGCCCTCACCCTCTGGCCCCCACCCTCTGTCCTCACCCTCTGTCCCCACCCTCTGTCCCTGTACACCATAGATGATGGGATTGCCCTGCCTTCAAGTAGCATTCCCTTGCCTTCCCCTTTCTGTTGGACAGCGAGGAGCAATGATGAATCCTTGTACCTGTAGCTAGGCAACCCAGGGAGTGGGAGGTAGAAAGAGCTGAGGAATGCTACTGAGGGTCTCCCACACGTATGGAACTTTTTGCCAGGCAAACTGGACTTGCATTCAAGCAGGCTTCAGTATAAAAGGACTTATAGTAGGATTGGCCAAGAGCAAACAGCAAGCATCAAAATATTCATACAGTGACTGGGAATTCTTGTGTCAGTATCCCACTGCCGAATATACTGATCCACTGGAATACCATGGCACTGGTGGGCCAGCCTCACAATAACGCATGTTAAAAATTAAAATCCTCACAGTAATAAATGAAACCTGGAAGATTTATAACTTTGTTCCCTGTCTTCAAAGCAGAGAAAAGCCTTTTACCATCAAAAGGTCTAATGCAGTCAGCATTAAACTTAGGACATTTTACATGTCACGAACAGAATGGATACTGGTCTTCCAAGCTCTCACCTACGTCTCCCCTACGGAGGATAAACCTACAAAAAAATTGTAACATTTGTGTATTGCTGCGTTAAAACGTGTTGAGGAATGAAGATCTGCACGCACGCACACAAATAGTAAATGCTCAGTATAATCATTTCACTCCTGTGCAAGCCTGGTTAAGTCAAGTGTCGCAGTTTTTTCACAAGTGAAATAAAAGTCAGTATGCCGTTCGGAAATGTGCATGGTGTTAGATTCCAGCCACGAGTAGAAAGGCCATGTAACGCTCGCGCGGACACAAAGATACATCGAGGGGAACAATGCACAGTCAGGCAACAGAATTTTATTTCTCTGGTAACAGGGATCCGAGATAAAACACCGGGTGATCACATGTGCTCGGAGTGGGGGGGGGGGGGGGGGTTGGTTACAGTCTAAACTTTCTTTTGGAAAAAACGCAACGCGTCAGATTAAATTAGGTCCTCAAACTTTGCGTGAACCTGCTGACCAATTTGTTAATGTCTCAAAATAGCGTTCCGTTTAATCCTAAACTCCGGCTCCTCAGCCAGGGTTGGCGAGACAAGCAGCACTATTAAAAAAAAGTCAGCTGGTCCTCGGAAAAGGCTAAGCAATTTTCCAAGCCCCCCCTGACAAAAGCTTCCCGGAGAACACAAAGAAACAAAATCACTCTTCCGCTGACACTAATACAAATACAATTCAATTGGTATTATTCTAGCAGAACTCCACAACTGCCCAGCGATTTTATACAGCGCACAGAAACCCTTTATGTTAACCTACTGAGATTGTATTTCGAAACTATCAACAAAAAAAAACACAATTCCGCGCCATGCCTTTTAACACCCTTCAGCCTTGCAAAACAGGCACTGTCGTCGAAAGCAAAATCTCAGCTCAAGTATCAGGAGGCAATTTCCACTTCCCAAGCAGAGGAAAACGATGGCGAGTCATCTTCATCTCATTTGTGGTTACCTCGCACATCTAATTCAGAATGTACTGCAGCTCGATATCATCCAAAATACTTTTTTGGTTCATCCTATATATATGTTTTAGCTTGTGCATCAAAGGGTTAAAATCTCAGACTTCTCACTCAAGAAAACTGATGCTTTAGGTTTTTGCTTTTTGAAAGGAGAGGGGGTGGGGGTGAGATTTATTCATCTCGAAAGGGAGATGTACCCAATTAGAAATTTAGATGTGTGATTAAATACGTTCGGATCCCATTCTTGGAGCTTCTCTTAACCCTTTTAAACTTGTCGTATCTTCACAGCTGCTCAGAGTTTAAAAAGCAGTATTAATAAATGGTCCTTCGCCACACTGCCATCAGATTTTAAGCAGCAGTTCTCCAAAACGGTTGTCGATTTAGCTGCTTTGTGGTTCTCAACAGCAACCACTCCAGCTGTATGGCTGGCAAGAAGTCCCAAGGCAAAGAAATAAAAAAAAATATATATATATCAATTTAATTTAAAAAAACACAAGGCCGTGACGATCCAAGGAAAATAGGGGTTGGACGAATTGAAAACAATTTGTTATTATACATATACAAAAAATTTAAATTTGGCACAGGAAAGTTAGAAAAAGATGAGCTATATTTATCTGCCTATAACACATGGGAAGATTTCCTGTGTGTGTGTGCCAGGTGTAACGATGTCGCGAACGCATTTAGAAAGGAGCGGGTTTACAATCCCACTCGCGCACGGAGGAAATCTTCACTTACGGTCTACACTTTTGGATAGAAGCCTTTTGAAGGCTCATGCATCAAAAAGCACTTTGTTAAACATCCTCCTCATCCTCCCCTACCCCTTCATCGCTCTGTACTATCTGCACAAAATCAAACACAGCGTTTTCCTCTTTAGTATCTATGAATTATGAATACAGCTGTCTTATCCCGAAGTATATTTACAGATTTTCAAAAGTAGATGGTATCTTGTTAGATTGTAATAAATGGGGCCCAGGAGAATACTCTGAAGTCGGTCGGTGCATGGCAACCACCAAACAATAGCTCCTTCCTCATTCAGATGCATGTCTTCAAAAAAAAATGTCGTAATTAAGGATGCTACAAAGTACTTTTAGCAGTCGCTTTCTCCTACTGCAATTGAACTAATCACGACAAATCATCTTGTTCTGCAGAAAGCTGGCTGTCAGTTTATTTAACCCTATGCAGTCCCCAGTTGCATTGCCACAAGTCACAGAAAGAGGATTTTTTCAGCCTGTTCGGACAATCCCATCAAGGTTATAGCCACTTTTGCTTTATTGAGTAAAATTAATTTTGATAATTAATATCAACCGTAATCCCCTTTTCTTTTAACTCCACATATTCTTTAAATGCCTTCAGTTATATGTAAATCAACTCTACCTGCCATTTTTTTCTTTAAAGTAATTTTCTGTCCTACAACTACACACCAACTGTATAATTACAATTTCAGATTTTATTTCCAATGCCAAACTCTTTTGTTATTGATGATATTATCTGAAAGTCCTGCCTAAGGACTTGCACAAGAAACAGTGACAATGCTTCTGCAGCAATCATGCGTAATACTTTAAACCTGCTGAGGCTCTCCTCACTTTCCCTGCAACATGACACGACAAAACCTGCATATAACACGGCCGATACCCAGAAATGACAGCCTCGAAATCAATACGTTCAGCTCTATGTTCTCTACAATTGCAGTTTGTGGATCTGCAGACTTTTGCTAAAAACACAGAGAGGAAACTTACAAATAATTTCTGACAGAAACAAAAGGAAATGAAGAGGAAGAGGGTTACACGAGAGGTAGACTGACATTGCTGGAGCTGTTATCATCAAACTGCCCTGTACATTACGACAGGGTTTTACCCATTCCTTTCAAACCCTCTGTACATTACGACAGTGTTTTACCGATTCTATTCACTCCCCTCTGTACATTAAGACAGTGTTTTACCCATTCTATTCACTCCCCTCTGTACATTAAGACAGTGTTTTACCCATTCTATTCACACCCCTCTGTACATTAAGACAGTGTTTTACCCATTCTATTCACTCCCCCTGTACATTAAGAGTGTTTTACCCATTCTATTCACTCCCCCCTGTACATTAAGACAGTGTTTTACCCATTCTATTCACTCCCCTCTGTACATTAAGACAGTGTTTTACCCATTCTATTCACTCCGCTCTGTACATTAAGAGTGTTTTACCCATTCTATTCACTCCCCCTGTACATTAAGACAGTGTTTTACCCATTCTATTCACTCCCCCCTGTACATTAAGACAGTGTTTTACCCATTCTATTCACTCCCCCCTGTACATTAAGACAGTGTTTTACCCATTCTATTCACTCCCCTCTGTACATTAAGGCAGTGTTTTACCCATTCTAATCACTCCCCTCTGTACATTAAGGCAGTGTTTTACCCATTCTATTCACTCCCCCTGTACATTAAGACAGTGTTTTACCCATTCTATTCACTCCCCTCTGTACATTAAGACAGTGTTTTACCCATTCTATTCAAACCCTCTGTACATTAAGACAGTGTTTTACCCATTCTATTCACTACTGTCCTGTACATTAAGACAGTCTTTTACCCATTCTATTCACTCCCCCCTGTACATTAAGACAGTGTTTTACCCATTCTATTCACTCCCCTCTGTACATTAAGACAGTGTTTCCCCCATTTTATTTACTCCTGTCCTGTACATTAAGACAGTGTTTTACCCATTCTATTCACTCCCCTCTGTACATTAAGACAGTGTTTTACCCATTCTATTCACTCCACTCTGTACATTAAGACAGTGTTTTACCCATTCTATTCATTCCCCTCTGTACATTAAGACAGTGTTTTACCCATTCTATTCACTCCACTCTGTACATTAAGACAGTGTTTTACCCACTCTATTCATTCCCTCTGTACATTAAGACAGTGTTTTACCCATTTTATTTACTCCTGTCCTGTACATTAAGACAGTGTTTTACCCACTCTATTCATTCCCTCTGTACATTAAGACAGTGTTTCCCCCATTTTATTTACTCCTGTCCTGTACATTAAGACAATGTTTTACCCATTCTATTCACTCCTGTCCTGTACAGTAAGACAGTGTTTTACCCATTCTATTCACTCCCCTCTGTACATTAAGACAGTGTTTTACCCATTCTATTCACTCCCCTCTGTACATTAAGACAGTGTTTCCCCCATTTTATTTACTCCTGTCCTGTACATTAAGACAGTGTTTTACCCATTCTATTCACTCCCCTCTGTACATTAAGACAGTGGGCTAGAAATTCATTAAGGCGCTGCCAGCTTTGCGCCCAGTTAACGGCTAAAGGGTGATTTTGCGCCAAAAATGAGTTTGCGCAGATATTCAGCGCGGCGGTATTGGCGGCGGTAGCCGTTAGCGCTGCGCCGGCACCGATGACGTCATCGGTGTGCGCAGTGCCCCGGTTCCGCCCCGAAACCGCGCCGATCCCCATATTTAGTTGCGGCCGCCTCTTCCGAAACGGCCGCAAACAGCGACCAGAAAACGCTGCCGTCCTGCTGCCTCAGTGGGGCGCTTTAAAGCGGAAGGTGCGGCCGGCCGCTTTTGCGGCGGCCGACTGCCCGCACCTCCTTCCCCGGCCTCCTCCACACCCCCCACACCCCGCCGCGGCATTGCCGGCTGCTTTCCGCGAGCCCGGCACTTCTCCGTGGTGCCGGGCTCATTTGCCAGCACTATCCAGCGGCGATCTCCCCGTTGCAGGCAGCTCCCCCTTAAGAGAAGGAGGCCTGCAGTACCGCAGCCTGCCGCTGCGCAGCGCCTGGCGCAGCGGCGCCAAGAGCGCTGATATTCAGTGTCAGCGCACCAAGCGGAGGCGGCACACCCTGGTATAGCGCCCGCTTCCGAATTGGGGCGCCAACAATGAATATCTGACGATCGCTATAGGCATCCCGCCCAGCGCTAACTTTTGGGCGCTAGCCAGCTGGCGGGGCCATAGTGAATTTCTAGGCAAGTGTTTTTCCCATTCTATTCACTCCCCTCTGTACATTAAGAGTGTTTTACCCATTCTATTCACTCCCCTCTGTACATTAAGAGTGTTTTACCCATTCTATTCACTCCACTCTGTACATTAAGACAGTGTTTTACCCATTCTATTCACTCCGCTCTGTACATTAAGACAGTGTTTTACCCAATCTATTCACTCCCCTCTGTACATTAAGACAGTGTTCTACCCAATCTATTCACTCCCCCCTGTACATTAAGACAGTGTTTTACCCATTCTATTCAATCCCCTCTGTACATTAAGACAGTGTTTTACCCATTCTATTCACTCCCCTCTGTACATTAAGACAGTGTTTTACCCATTCTATTCACTCCCCTCTGTACATTAACACAGTGTTTTACCCATTCTATTCACCCCACTCTGTACATTAAGAAAGTGTTTTACCCATTCTATTCACTCCCCTCTGTAAATTAATGCAGTGTTTTACCCATTCTATTCACTCCCCTCTGTACATTAATAGTGTTTTACCCATTCTATTCACTCCCCTCTGTACATTAAGACTGTATTTTACCCATTCTATTCAATCCCCTCTGTACATTAAGACAGTGTTTTACCCATTCTATTCACTCACCTCTGTACATTTAGACAGTGTTTTACCCATTCTATTCACTCCCCTCTGTGCAGTAAGACACTGTTTTACCCATTCTATTCACTCCCCTTGTCCATTAAGACAGTATTTTACCCATTCTATTCACTCCCCTCTGTACATTAATAGTGTTTTACCCATTCTATTCACTCCCCTCTGTCCATTAAGACAGTGTTTTACCCATTCTATTCACTCCCCTCTGTACATTAAGACAGTGTTTTACACAATCTATTCACTCCCCCTGTACATTAAGACAGTGTTTTACCCATTCTATTCACTCCCCTCTGTACATTAAGACAGTGTTCTACCCAAACTATTCACTCCCCCCTGTACATTAAGACAGTGGTTTACCCATTCTATTTATTCCTCTCTGAACATTAAGACAGTTTTTTACCCATTCTATTCACTTCTGTCCTTACATTAAGACAGTGTTTTACGCATTCTATTCACGCCCGCCGGTACATTAAGACAGTGTTTTACCCATTCTTTTCACTCCCCGCTGTACATTAAGACAGTGTTTTACCCATTCTATTCACTCCCCTTGTACATTAAGACAGTGTTTTACCCATTCTATTCACTCCACTCTGTACATTAAGACAGTGTTTTACCCATTCTATTCACTCCCCTCTGTACATTAAGACACTGTTTTACCCATTCTATTCACTCCCCTTTGTACATTAAGACAGTGTTTTACCCATTCTATTCAATCCCCTCTGTACATTAAGACAGTGTTTTACCCATTCTATTCACTCTCCTCTGTAGATTAAGACAGTGTTTTACCCATCCTATTCACTCCCCTCTGTACATTAAGACAGTGTTTTACCCATTCTATTCACTCCCCTCTGTACATTAACACAGTGTTTTACCCAATCTATTCACTCCCCCTGTACATTAAGACAATGTTTTACCCATTCTATTTATTCCTCTCTGAACATTAAGACAGTTTTTTACTCATTCTATTCACTTCTGTCCTTACATTAAGACAGTGTTATACCCATTCTATTCACTCCTGTCCTGTACATTAAGACAGTTTTTTACCCATTCTATTCACTTCTGTCCTTACATTAAGACAGTGTTATACCCATTCTATTCACTCCTGTCCTGTACATTAAGACAGTGTTTAACCCATTCTATTCACTCCCCTTGTACATTAAGACAGTGTTTTACCCATTCTATTCACTCCCCTCTGTACATTAAGACAGTGTTTTACCCATTCTATTCACTCCTGTCCTGTACATTTAGACAGTGTTTTACCTTTCTATTCACTCTCCTCTGTAGATTAAGACAGTGTTTTACCCATTCTATTCACTCCGCTCTGTACATTAACACAGTGTTTTACCCAATCTACTCACTCCCCCTGTAGATTAAGACAGTGTTTAACCCATTCTATTCACCCCTCTGTACATTAAGACAGTGTTTTATCCATTCTATTCACTCCACTCTGTACATTAAGACAGTATTTTATCCATTCTATTCACTCCCCTCTGTACATTAAGACAGTGTTTTATCCATTCTATTCACTCCACTCTGTACATTAAGACAGTGTTTTACCCATTCTATTCACTATACTCTGCACATTAAGAGTGTTTTACCCATTCTATTCACTTCTGTCCTGTACATTAAGACAGTGTTTTACCCAATCTTTACACTCCCCACTCTACATTGAGACAGTGTTTAACCCATTCTATTCGCGCCCCTTGTACATTAAGACAGTATTTCACCCATTCTATTCACTCCCCTCTGTACATTAAGACAGTATTTTACCCATTCTATTCACTCCCCCTGTACATCAAGACAGTGTTTTACCCATTCTTTTCACTCCCCCTGTACATTAAGACAGTATTTTACCCATTCTATTCACTCCCCTCTGTATATTAACAGTGTTTTGCCCATTCTATTCACTCCCCCTGTACATTAAGACAGTATTTTACCCATTCTATTCACTCCCCCTGTACATTAAGACAGTGTTTTACTCATTCTATTCACTCCCCTCTGTACATTAAGACAGTGTTTTACCCATTCTATTCACTCCACTCTGAACATTAAGACAGTGTTTTACCCATTCTATTCACTCCCCTCTGTACATTAAGACGGTGTTTTACCCATTCTATTCACTCCCCCTGTACAATAAGACAGTGTTTTACCCATTCTATTCACTCCTGTCCTGTACATTAAGACAGTGTTTTACCCATTCTATTCACTCCCCTCTGTACATTAAGACAGTGTTTTACCCATTCTATTCACTCCCCCCTGTACATTAAGAGTGTTTTACCCATTCTATTCACTCCCCTCTGTACATTAAGACAGTGTTTTACCCATTCTATTCACTCCCCCCTGTACATTAAGAGTGTTTTACCCATTCTATTCACTCCCCTCTGTACATTAAGACAGTGTTTTACCCATTCCATTCACGCCCGCCGGTACATTAAGACAGTGTTTTACCCATTCTTTTCACTCCCCGCTGTACATTAAGACAGTATTTTACCCATTCTATTCACTCCACTCTGTACATTAAGACAGTGTTTAATCCATTCTATTCACTCCCCTCTGGACATTAAGACAGTGTTTTACCCATTCTATTCACTCCCCTCTGTACATTAAGACAGTGTTTTACCCATTCTATTCATTCCCCTTGTACATTAAGACAGTGTTTTACCCATTCTATTCACGCTTGCCTGTACATTAAGAGAGTGTTTTACCCATTCTATTCACTCCCCTCTGTACATTAAGACAGTGTTTTACCCATTCTATTCACTCCCCTCTGTACATTAAGACAGTGTTTTACCCATTCTATTCACTCCCCTCTGTACATTAAGACAGTGTTTTACCCATTCTATTCACATCTGTCCTTACATTAAGACAGTGTTTTACCTATTCTATTCACTCCCCCTGTACATTAAGACAGTATTTTACCCATTCTATTCACTCAACTCTGTACATTAAGACAGTGTTTTACCCATTCTATTCACTCCCCTCTGTACATTAAGACAGTATTTTACCCAATCTATTCACTCCCCCTGTACATTAAGACAGTGTTTTACCCATTCTATTTATTCCTCTCTGAACATTAAGACAGTTTTTTACCCATTCTATTCACTTCTGTCCTTACATTAAGAAAGTGTTTTACCCATTCCATTCACGCCCGCCGGTACATTAAGACAGTGTTTTACCCATTCTATTCACTCCACTCTGTACATTAAGACAGTGTTTTATCCATTCTATTCACTCCCCTCTGTGCATTAAGAGTGTTTTACCCATTCTACTCACTCCCCTTGTACATTAAGACAGTATTTTACCCATTCTATTCAATCCCCTCTGTACATTAAGACAGTGTTTTACCCATTCTATTCACTCCCCTCTGCACATTAAGACAGTGTTTTACCCATTCTATTCACTCCCCTCTGTACATTAAGACAGTGTTTTGCCCATTCTATTCACTCCCCTCTGTACATTAAGACAGTCTTTTACCCATTCTATTCACTCCCCCCTGTACATTAAGACAGTGTTTTACCCATTCTATTCACTCCCCTCTGTACATTAAGACAGTGTTTTACCCATTCTATTCACGCTTGCCTGTACATTAAGACAGTGTTTTACCCATTCTATTCACACCCCTCTGTACATTAAGACAGTGTTTTACCCATTCTATTCATTCCCCTCTGTACATTAAGACAGTGTTTTACCCAATCTATTCACTCCCCCTGTACATTAAGACAGTGTTTTACTCATTCTATTTATTCCTCTCTGAACATTAAGACTGTTTTTTACCCATTCTATTCACTTCTGTCCTTACATTAAGACAGTGTTTTACCCATTCTATTCACTCCCCCTGTACATTAAGACAGTGTTTTACCCATTCTATTTATTCCTCTCTGAACATTAAGACAGTTTTTTACCCATTCTATTCACTTCTGTCCTTACATTAAGACAGTGTTTTACCCATTGCATTCACGCCCGCCGCTACATTAAGACAGTGTTTTACCCATTCTATTCACTTCTGTCCTTACATTAAGACAGTGTTTTACCCATTCCATTCACGCCCGCCGGTACATTAAGACAGTGTTTTACCCATTCTATTCACTCCACTCTGTACCTTAAGACAGTGCTTTACCCATTCTATTCACTCCACTCTCTACCTTAAGACAGTGTTTTACCCATTCTATTCACTCCACTCTGTACATTAAGACAGTGTTTTACCCATTCTATTCACTCCACTCTGTACATTTAGACAGTGTTTTACCCATTCTATTCACTCCCCTCTGTACATTAATAGTGTTTTACCCATTCTATTCACTCCCCTCTGTACATTAAGACAGTGTTTTACCCATTCTATTCACTCCGCTCTGTACATTAAGACAGTGTTTTACCCAATCTATTCACTCACCTCTGTACTTTAATAGTGTTTTACCCATTCTATTCACTCCCCTCTGCACATTAAGACTGTATTTTACCCATTCTATTCAATCCCCTCTGTACATTAAGACAGTGTTTTACCCAATCTATTCACTCCCCCTGTACATTAAGACAGTGTTTTACCCATTCTATTCACTCCCCTCTGTACATTAAGACAGTGTTCTACCCATTCTATTCACTCCCCTCTGTACATTAACACAGTGTTTTACCCATTCTATTCACCCCACTCTGTACATTAAGAAAGTGTTTTACCCATTCTATTCACTCCCCTCTGTAAATTAATGCAGTGTTTTACCCATTCTATTCACTCCCCTCTGTACATTAATAGTGTTTTACCCATTCTATTCACTCCCCTCTGTACATTAAGACTGTATTTTACCCATTCTATTCAATCCCCTCTGTACATTAAGACAGTGTTTTACCCATTCTATTCACTCACCTCTGTACATTTAGACAGTGTTTTACCCATTCTATTCACTCCCCTCTGTGCAGTAAGACACTGTTTTACCCATTCTATTCACTCCCCTTGTCCATTAAGACAGTATTTTACCCATTCTATTCACTCCCCTCTGTACATTAATAGTGTTTTACCCATTCTATTCACTCCCCTCTGTCCATTAAGACAGTGTTTTACCCATTCTATTCACTCCCCTCTGTACATTAAGACAGTGTTTTACACAATCTATTCACTCCCCCTGTACATTAAGACAGTGTTTTACCCATTCTATTCACTCCCCTCTGTACATTAAGACAGTGTTCTACCCAAACTATTCACTCCCCCCTGTACATTAAGACAGTGGTTTACCCATTCTATTTATTCCTCTCTGAACATTAAGACAGTTTTTTACCCATTCTATTCACTTCTGTCCTTACATTAAGACAGTGTTTTACCCATTCTTTTCACTCCCCGCTGTACATTAAGACAGTGTTTTACCCATTCTATTCACTCCCCTTGTACATTAAGACAGTGTTTTACCCATTTTATTCATTCCCCTTGTACATTAAGACAGTGTTTTACCCATTCTATTCACTCCACTCTGTACATTAAGACAGTGTTTTACCCATTCTATTCACTCCCCTCTGTACATTAAGACACTGTTTTACCCATTCTATTCACTCCCCTTTGTACATTAAGACAGTGTTTTACCCATTCTATTCAATCCCCTCTGTACATTAAGACAGTGTTTTACCCATTCTATTCACTCTCCTCTGTAGATTAAGACAGTGTTTTACCCATCCTATTCACTCCCCTCTGTACATTAAGACAGTGTTTTACCCATTCTATTCACTCCCCTCTGTACATTAACACAGTGTTTTACCCAATCTATTCACTCCCCCTGTACATTAAGACAATGTTTTACCCATTCTATTTATTCCTCTCTGAACATTAAGACAGTTTTTTACTCATTCTATTCACTTCTGTCCTTACATTAAGACAGTGTTATACCCATTCTATTCACTCCTGTCCTGTACATTAAGACAGTTTTTTACCCATTCTATTCACTTCTGTCCTTCCATTAAGACAGTGTTATACCCATTCTATTCACTCCTGTCCTGTACATTAAGACAGTGTTTAACCCATTCTATTCACTCCCCTTGTACATTAAGACAGTGTTTTACCCATTCTATTCACTCCCCTCTGTACATTAAGACAGTGTTTTACCCATTCTATTCACTCCTGTCCTGTACATTTAGACAGTGTTTTACCTTTCTATTCACTCTCCTCTGTAGATTAAGACAGTGTTTTACCCATTCTATTCACTCCGCTCTGTACATTAACACAGTGTTTTACCCAATCTACTCACTCCCCCTGTAGATTAAGACAGTGTTTAACCCATTCTATTCACCCCTCTGTACATTAAGACAGTGTTTTACCCATTCTATTCACTCCCCTCTGTACATTAAGACAGTGTTTTATCCATTCTATTCACTCCACTCTGTACATTAAGACAGTATTTTATCCATTCTATTCACTCCCCTCTGTACATTAAGACAGTGTTTTATCCATTCTATTCACTCCACTCTGTACATTAAGACAGTGTTTTACCCATTCTATTCACTCCACTCTGTACATTAAGACAGTGTTTTACCCATTCTATTCACTTCTGTCCTGTACATTAAGACAGTGTTTTACCCAATCTTTACACTCCCCACTCTACATTGAGACAGTGTTTAACCCATTCTATTCGCGCCCCTTGTACATTAAGACAGTATTTCACCCATTCTATTCACTCCCCTCTGTACATTAAGACAGTATTTTACCCATTCTATTCACTCCCCCTGTACATCAAGACAGTGTTTTACCCATTCTTTTCACTCCCCCTGTACATTAAGACAGTATTTTACCCATTCTATTCACTCCCCTCTGTATATTAACAGTGTTTTACCCATTCTATTCACTCCCCCTGTACATTAAGACAGTATTTTACCCATTCTATTCACTCCCCCTGTACATTAAGACAGTGTTTTACCCATTCTATTCACTCCCCTCTGTACATTAAGACAGTGTTTTACCCATTCTATTCACTCCACTCTGAACATTAAGACAGTGTTTTACCCATTCTATTCACTCCCCTCTGTACATTAAGACGGTGTTTTACCCATTCTATTCACTCCCCCTGTACAATAAGACAGTGTTTTACCCATTCTATTCACTCCTGTCCTGTACATTAAGACAGTGTTTTACCCATTCTATTCACTCCACTCTGTACATTAAGACAGTGTTTTACCCATTCTATTCACTCCTGTCCTGTACATTAAGACAGTGTTTTACACAATCTATTCACTCCCCCTGTACATTAAGACAGTGTTTTACCCATTCTATTCACTCCCCTCTGTACATTAAGACAGTGTTTTACACAATCTATTCACTCCCCCTGTACATTAAGACAGTGTTTTACCCATTCTATTCACTCCCCTCTGTACATTAAGACAGTGTTCTACCCAAACTATTCACTCCCCCCTGTACATTAAGACAGTGGTTTACCCATTCTATTTATTCCTCTCTGAACATTAAGACAGTTTTTTACCCATTCTATTCACTTCTGTCCTTACATTAAGACAGTGTTTTACGCATTCTATTCACGCCCGCCGGTACATTAAGACAGTGTTTTACCCATTCTTTTCACTCCCCGCTGTACATTAAGACAGTGTTTTACCCATTCTATTCACTCCCCTTGTACATTAAGACAGTGTTTTACCCATTTTATTCATTCCCCTTGTACATTAAGACAGTGTTTTACCCATTCTATTCACTCCACTCTGTACATTAAGACAGTGTTTTACCCATTCTATTCACTCCTGTCCTGTACATTAAGACAGTGTTTTACACAATCTATTCACTCCCCCTGTACATTAAGACAGTGTTTTACCCATTCTATTCACTCCCCTCTGTACATTAAGACAGTGTTTTACACAATCTATTCACTCCCCCTGTACATTAAGACAGTGTTTTACCCATTCTATTCACTCCCCTCTGTACATTAAGACAGTGTTCTACCCAAACTATTCACTCCCCCCTGTACATTAAGACAGTGGTTTACCCATTCTATTTATTCCTCTCTGAACATTAAGACAGTTTTTTACCCATTCTATTCACTTCTGTCCTTACATTAAGACAGTGTTTAACCCATTCTATTCACCCCTCTGTACATTAAGACAGTGTTTTACCCATTCTATTCACTCCCCTCTGTACATTAAGACAGTGTTTTATCCATTCTATTCACTCCACTCTGTACATTAAGACAGTATTTT
This sequence comes from Somniosus microcephalus, assembly GCF_052327205.1. Lineage (NCBI taxonomy): Eukaryota > Metazoa > Chordata > Chondrichthyes > Squaliformes > Somniosidae > Somniosus > Somniosus microcephalus. The sequence goes on along the minus strand of NC_140998.1, from coordinate 33,765,651 downwards.
ATCCATTCTATTCACTCCCCTCTGTACATTAAGACAATGTTTTATCCATTCTATTCACTCCACTCTGTACATTAAGACAGTGTTTTACCCATTCTATTCACTCCACTCTGTACATTAAGACAGTGTTTTACCCATTCTATTCACTTCTGTCCTGTACATTAAGACAGTGTTTTACCCAATCTTTACACTCCCCACTCTACATTGAGACAGTGTTTAACCCATTCTATTCGCGCCCCTTGTACATTAAGACAGTATTTCACCCATTCTATTCACTCCCCTCTGTACATTAAGACAGTATTTTACCCATTCTATTCACTCCCCCTGTACATCAAGACAGTGTTTTACCCATTCTTTTCACTCCCCCTGTACATTAAGACAGTATTTTACCCATTCTATTCACTCCCCTCTGTATATTAACAGTGTTTTACCCATTCTATTCACTCCCCCTGTACATTAAGACAGTATTTTACCCATTCTATTCACTCCCCCTGTACATTAAGACAGTGTTTTACCCATTCTATTCACTCCCCTCTGTACATTAAGACAGTGTTTTACCCATTCTATTCACTCCACTCTGAACATTAAGACAGTGTTTTACCCATTCTATTCACTCCCCTCTGTACATTAAGACGGTGTTTTACCCATTCTATTCACTCCCCCTGTACAATAAGACAGTGTTTTACCCATTCTATTCACTCCTGTCCTGTACATTAAGACAGTGTTTTACCCATTCTATTCACTCCACTCTGTACATTAAGACAGTGTTTTACCCATTCTATTCACTCCTGTCCTGTACATTAAGACAGTGTTTTACACAATCTATTCACTCCCCCTGTACATTAAGACAGTGTTTTACCCATTCTATTCACTCCCCTCTGTACATTAAGACAGTGTTTTACACAATCTATTCACTCCCCCTGTACATTAAGACAGTGTTTTACCCATTCTATTCACTCCCCTCTGTACATTAAGACAGTGTTCTACCCAAACTATTCACTCCCCCCTGTACATTAAGACAGTGGTTTACCCATTCTATTTATTCCTCTCTGAACATTAAGACAGTTTTTTACCCATTCTATTCACTTCTGTCCTTACATTAAGACAGTGTTTTACGCATTCTATTCACGCCCGCCGGTACATTAAGACAGTGTTTTACCCATTCTTTTCACTCCCCGCTGTACATTAAGACAGTGTTTTACCCATTCTATTCACTCCCCTTGTACATTAAGACAGTGTTTTACCCATTTTATTCATTCCCCTTGTACATTAAGACAGTGTTTTACCCATTCTATTCACTCCACTCTGTACATTAAGACAGTGTTTTACCCATTCTATTCACTCCTGTCCTGTACATTAAGACAGTGTTTTACACAATCTATTCACTCCCCCTGTACATTAAGACAGTGTTTTACCCATTCTATTCACTCCCCTCTGTACATTAAGACAGTGTTTTACACAATCTATTCACTCCCCCTGTACATTAAGACAGTGTTTTACCCATTCTATTCACTCCCCTCTGTACATTAAGACAGTGTTCTACCCAAACTATTCACTCCCCCCTGTACATTAAGACAGTGGTTTACCCATTCTATTTATTCCTCTCTGAACATTAAGACAGTTTTTTACCCATTCTATTCACTTCTGTCCTTACATTAAGACAGTGTTTAACCCATTCTATTCACCCCTCTGTACATTAAGACAGTGTTTTACCCATTCTATTCACTCCCCTCTGTACATTAAGACAGTGTTTTATCCATTCTATTCACTCCACTCTGTACATTAAGACAGTATTTTATCCATTCTATTCACTCCCCTCTGTACATTAAGACAATGTTTTATCCATTCTATTCACTCCACTCTGTACATTAAGACAGTGTTTTACCCATTCTATTCACTCCACTCTGTACATTAAGACAGTGTTTTACCCATTCTATTCACTTCTGTCCTGTACATTAAGACAGTGTTTTACCCAATCTTTACACTCCCCACTCTACATTGAGACAGTGTTTAACCCATTCTATTCGCGCCCCTTGTACATTAAGACAGTATTTCACCCATTCTATTCACTCCCCTCTGTACATTAAGACAGTATTTTACCCATTCTATTCACTCCCCCTGTACATCAAGACAGTGTTTTACCCATTCTTTTCACTCCCCCTGTACATTAAGACAGTATTTTACCCATTCTATTCACTCCCCTCTGTATATTAACAGTGTTTTACCCATTCTATTCACTCCCCCTGTACATTAAGACAGTATTTTACCCATTCTATTCACTCCCCCTGTACATTAAGACAGTGTTTTACCCATTCTATTCACTCCCCTCTGTACATTAAGACAGTGTTTTACCCATTCTATTCACTCCACTCTGAACATTAAGACAGTGTTTTACCCATTCTATTCACTCCCCTCTGTACATTAAGACGGTGTTTTACCCATTCTATTCACTCCCCCTGTACAATAAGACAGTGTTTTACCCATTCTATTCACTCCTGTCCTGTACATTAAGACAGTGTTTTACCCATTCTATTCACTCCACTCTGTACATTAAGACAGTGTTTTACCCATTCTATTCACTCCTGTCCTGTACATTAAGACAGTGTTTTACACAATCTATTCACTCCCCCTGTACATTAAGACAGTGTTTTACCCATTCTATTCACTCCCCTCTGTACATTAAGACAGTGTTTTACACAATCTATTCACTCCCCCTGTACATTAAGACAGTGTTTTACCCATTCTATTCACTCCCCTCTGTACATTAAGACAGTGTTCTACCCAAACTATTCACTCCCCCCTGTACATTAAGACAGTGGTTTACCCATTCTATTTATTCCTCTCTGAACATTAAGACAGTTTTTTACCCATTCTATTCACTTCTGTCCTTACATTAAGACAGTGTTTTACGCATTCTATTCACGCCCGCCGGTACATTAAGACAGTGTTTTACCCATTCTTTTCACTCCCCGCTGTACATTAAGACAGTGTTTTACCCATTCTATTCACTCCCCTTGTACATTAAGACAGTGTTTTACCCATTTTATTCATTCCCCTTGTACATTAAGACAGTGTTTTACCCATTCTATTCACTCCACTCTGTACATTAAGACAGTGTTTTACCCATTCTATTCACTCCTGTCCTGTACATTAAGACAGTGTTTTACACAATCTATTCACTCCCCCTGTACATTAAGACAGTGTTTTACCCATTCTATTCACTCCCCTCTGTACATTAAGACAGTGTTTTACACAATCTATTCACTCCCCCTGTACATTAAGACAGTGTTTTACCCATTCTATTCACTCCCCTCTGTACATTAAGACAGTGTTCTACCCAAACTATTCACTCCCCCCTGTACATTAAGACAGTGGTTTACCCATTCTATTTATTCCTCTCTGAACATTAAGACAGTTTTTTACCCATTCTATTCACTTCTGTCCTTACATTAAGACAGTGTTTAACCCATTCTATTCACCCCTCTGTACATTAAGACAGTGTTTTACCCATTCTATTCACTCCCCTCTGTACATTAAGACAGTGTTTTATCCATTCTATTCACTCCACTCTGTACATTAAGACAGTATTTTATCCATTCTATTCACTCCCCTCTGTACATTAAGACAATGTTTTATCCATTCTATTCACTCCACTCTGTACATTAAGACAGTGTTTTACCCATTCTATTCACTCCACTCTGTACATTAAGACAGTGTTTTACCCATTCTATTCACTTCTGTCCTGTACATTAAGACAGTGTTTTACCCAATCTTTACACTCCCCACTCTACATTGAGACAGTGTTTAACCCATTCTATTCGCGCCCCTTGTACATTAAGACAGTATTTCACCCATTCTATTCACTCCCCTCTGTACATTAAGACAGTATTTTACCCATTCTATTCACTCCCCCTGTACATCAAGACAGTGTTTTACCCATTCTTTTCACTCCCCCTGTACATTAAGACAGTATTTTACCCATTCTATTCACTCCCCTCTGTATATTAACAGTGTTTTACCCATTCTATTCACTCCCCCTGTACATTAAGACAGTATTTTACCCATTCTATTCACTCCCCCTGTACATTAAGACAGTGTTTTACCCATTCTATTCACTCCCCTCTGTACATTAAGACAGTGTTTTACCCATTCTATTCACTCCACTCTGAACATTAAGACAGTGTTTTACCCATTCTATTCACTCCCCTCTGTACATTAAGACGGTGTTTTACCCATTCTATTCACTCCCCCTGTACAATAAGACAGTGTTTTACCCATTCTATTCACTCCTGTCCTGTACATTAAGACAGTGTTTTACCCATTCTATTCACTCCACTCTGTACATTAAGACAGTGTTTTACCCATTCTATTCACTCCTGTCCTGTACATTAAGACAGTGTTTTACACAATCTATTCACTCCCCCTGTACATTAAGACAGTGTTTTACCCATTCTATTCACTCCCCTCTGTACATTAAGACAGTGTTTTACACAATCTATTCACTCCCCCTGTACATTAAGACAGTGTTTTACCCATTCTATTCACTCCCCTCTGTACATTAAGACAGTGTTCTACCCAAACTATTCACTCCCCCCTGTACATTAAGACAGTGGTTTACCCATTCTATTTATTCCTCTCTGAACATTAAGACAGTTTTTTACCCATTCTATTCACTTCTGTCCTTACATTAAGACAGTGTTTTACGCATTCTATTCACGCCCGCCGGTACATTAAGACAGTGTTTTACCCATTCTATTCACTCCCCTCTGTACATTAAGACACTGTTTTACCCATTCTATTCACTCCCCTTTGTACATTAAGACAGTGTTTTACCCATTCTATTCAATCCCCTCTGTACATTAAGACAGTGTTTTACCCATTCTATTCACTCTCCTCTGTAGATTAAGACAGTGTTTTACCCATCCTATTCACTCCCCTCTGTACATTAAGACAGTGTTTTACCCATTCTATTCACTCCCCTCTGTACATTAACACAGTGTTTTACCCAATCTATTCACTCCCCCTGTACATTAAGACAATGTTTTACCCATTCTATTTATTCCTCTCTGAACATTAAGACAGTTTTTTACTCATTCTATTCACTTCTGTCCTTACATTAAGACAGTTATACCCATTCTATTCACTCCTGTCCTGTACATTAAGACAGTTTTTTACCCATTCTATTCACTTCTGTCCTTATATTAAGACAGTGTTATACCCATTCTATTCACTCCTGTCCTGTACATTAAGACAGTGTTTAACCCATTCTATTCACTCCCCTTGTACATTAAGACAGTGTTTTACCCATTCTATTCACTCTCCTCTGTAGATTAAGACAGTGTTTTACCCATTCTATTCACTCCGCTCTGTACATTAACACAGTGTTTTACCCAATCTACTCACTCCCCCTGTAGATTAAGACAGTGTTTAACCCATTCTATTCACCCCTCTGTACATTAAGACAGTGTTTTACCCATTCTATTCACTCCCCTCTGTACATTAAGACAGTGTTTTATCCATTCTATTCACTCCACTCTGTACATTAAGACAGTATTTTATCCATTCTATTCACTCCCCTCTGTACATTAAGACAGTGTTTTATCCATTCTATTCACTCCACTCTGTACATTAAGACAGTGTTTTACCCATTCTATTCACTCCACTCTGTACATTAAGACAGTGTTTTACCCATTCTATTCACTTCTGTCCTGTACATTAAGACAGTGTTTTACCCAATCTTTACACTCCCCACTCTACATTGAGACAGTGTTTAACCCATTCTATTCGCGCCCCTTGTACATTACGACAGTATTTCACCCATTCTATTCACTCCCCTCTGTACATTAAGACAGTATTTTACCCATTCTATTCACTCCCCCTGTACATCAAGACAGTGTTTTACCCATTCTTTTCACTCCCCCTGTACATTAAGACAGTATTTTACCCATTCTATTCACTCCCCTCTGTATATTAACAGTTTTACCCATTCTATTCACTCCCCCTGTACATTAAGACAGTATTTTACCCATTCTATTCACTCCCCCTGTACATTAAGACAGTGTTTTACCCATTCTATTCACTCCCCTCTGTACATTAAGACAGTGTTTTACCCATTCTATTCACTCCACTCTGAACATTAAGACAGTGTTTTACCCATTCTATTCACTCCCCTCTGTACATTAAGACGGTGTTTTACCCATTCTATTCACTCCCCCTGTACAATAAGACAGTGTTTTACCCATTCTATTCACTCCTGTCCTGTACATTAAGACAGTGTTTTACCCATTCTATTCACTCCACTCTGTACATTAAGACAGTGTTTTATCCATTCTATTCACTCCCCCTGTACATTACGACAGTGTTTTATGCATTCTATTCACTCCCCTCTGTACATTAAGACTGTGTTTTACCCATTCTATTCACTCCCCCCTGTACATTAAGACAGTGTTTTACCCATTCTATTCACTCCCCTCTGTACATTAAGACAGTGTTTTACCCATTCTATTCACTCCCCTCTGTACATTAACACAGTGTTTTACCCAATCTATTCACTCCCCCTGTACATTAAGACAGTGTTTGTCCCATTCTAGTTATTCCTCTCTGAACATTAAGACAGTTTTTTACCCATTCTATTCACTTCTGTCCTTAAATTAAGACAGTGTTATACCCATTCTTTTCACTCCTGTCCTGTACATTAAGACAGTGTTTTACCGAATCTTTTCACTCCCCGCTCTACATTAAGACAGTGTTTAACCCATTCTATTCACGCCCCTTGTACATTAAGACAGTGTTTTACCCACTCTATTCACGCCCCTTGTACATTAAGACAGTGTTTTACCCATTCTATTCACCCCCCTTGTACATTAAGACAGTATTTTACCCATTCTATTCACTCCCCCTGTACATTAAGACAGTGTTTTACCCATTCTATTCACTCCCTCTGTACATTAAGACAGTGTTTTACCCATTCTATTCACCCCCCTTGTACATTAAGACAGTATTTTACCCATTCTATTCACTCCCCCTGTACATTAAGACAGTGTATTACCCATTCTATTCACGCCCTCTGTACATTAAGTCAGTGTTTTACCCATTCTATTCACTCCCCTCTGTACATTAAGACAGTGTTTTACCCATTCTATTCACTCCCCTCTGTACATTAAGACCATGTTTAACCCATTCTATTCACTACTGCCCTGTACATTAAGACAGTGTTTTACCCATTCTATTCACTCCCCTCTGTACATTAAGACAGTGTTTTACCCATTCTATTCACTCCCCTCTGTACATTAAGACAGTGTTTTACCCATTCTATTCACTCCCCTCTGTACATTAAGACAGGGTTTTACCCATTCTATTCACTCCCCTCTGTACATTAAGACAGTGTTTTACCCATTCTATTCACTCCCCTTGTACATTAAGACAGTGTTTTACCAATTTATTCACTCCCCTCTGTATGTTAAGTCAGTGTTTTACCCATTCTATTCACTCCCCTCTGTACATTAAGACAGTGTTTTGCCCATTCTATTCACTCCCCTCTGTACATTAAGACAGTGTTCTACCCATTCTATTCACTCCCCTCTGTGCATTAAGACAGTGTTTTACCCATTCTATTCACTCCCCTCCTGTACATTAAGACAGTGTTTTACCCATTCTATTCACTCCACTCTGTGCATTATGACAGTGTTTTACCCATTCTATTCACTCCTGTCCTGTACATTAAGACAGTGTTTTACCCATTCTATTCACTCCCCTCTGTACATTAAGACCGTGTTTAACCCATTCTATTCACTACTGCCCTGTACATTAAGACAGTGTTTTACCCATTCTATTCACTCCCCTCTGTACATTAAGACCGTGTTTTACCCATTCTATACATTCTCCTCTGTACATTAAGACAGTGTTTTATCCATTCTATTCACTCCCCTCTGTACATTAAGACAGTGTTTTATCCATTCTATACACTCCCCTCTGTACATTAAGACCGTGTTTTACCCATTCTATTCACTCCCCCGGCACATTAAGACAGTGTTTTACCCATTCTATTCACTCCCCCCTGTACATTAAGACAGCGTTTTATCCATTCTATTCACTCCCCCTGTACATTAAGACAGTGTTTTACCCATTCTATTCACTGCCCTCTGCACATTAAGAGTGTTTTACCCATTCTATTCACCTCCCTGTACATTAAGACAGTGTTTTCCCCATTCTATTCACTCCCCTCTGTACATTAAGACAGTGTTTTACCCAATCTATTCACACCCTCTGTACATTAAGACTGTGTTTTGCCCATTCTATTCACTCCCCTCTGTACATTAAGACACTGTTCTACCCATTCTATTCACTCCCCTCTGTACATTAAGACAGTGTTTTACCCATTCTATTCACTCCCCTCCTGTACATTAAGACAGTGTTTTACCCATTCTATTCACTCCCCTCTGTACATTAAGACAGTGTTCTACCCATTCTATTCACTCCCCTCTGTACATTAAGACAGTGTTTTACCCATTCTATTCACTCCCCTCCTGTACATTAAGACAGTGTTTTACCCATTCTATTCACTCCCCTCTGTACATTAAGACAGTGTTTTACCCATTCTATTTACTCCCCTCTGTACATTAAGACAGTGTTTTACCCATTCTATTCACTCCCCTCTGCACATTAAGACAGTGTTTTACCCATTCTATTCACTCCACTCTGAACATTAAGACAGTGTTTTACCCAATCTTTACACTCCCCACTCTACATTGAGACAGTGTTTAACCCATTCTATTCGCGCCCCTTGTACATTAAGACAGTATTTCACCCATTCTATTCACTCCCCTCTGTACATTAAGACAGTATTTTACCCATTCTATTCACTCCCCCTGTACATCAAGACAGTGTTTTACCCATTCTTTTCACTCCCCCTGTACATTAAGACAGTATTTTACCCATTCTATTCACTCCCCTCTGTATATTAACAGTGTTTTACCCATTCTATTCACTCCCCCTGTACATTAAGACAGTATTTTACCCATTCTATTCACTCCCCCTGTACATTAAGACAGTGTTTTACCCATTCTATTCACTCCCCTCTGTACATTAAGACAGTGTTTTACCCATTCTATTCACTCCACTCTGAACATTAAGACAGTGTTTTACCCATTCTATTCACTCCCCTCTGTACATTAAGACGGTGTTTTACCCATTCTATTCACTCCCCCTGTACAATAAGACAGTGTTTTACCCATTCTATTCACTCCTGTCCTGTACATTAAGACAGTGTTTTACCCATTCTATTCACTCCCCTCTGTACATTAAGACAGTGTTTTATCCATTCTATTCACTCCCCCTGTACATTGACAGTGTTTTATCCATTCTATTCACTCCCCCTGTACATTACGACAGTGTTTTACGCATTCTATTCACTCCCCTCTGTACATTAAGACTGTGTTTTACCCATTCTATTCACTCCCCCCTGTACATTAAGACAGTGTTTTACCCATTCTATTCACTCCCCTCTGTACATTAAGACAGTGTTTTACCCATTCTATTCACTCCCCTCTGTACATTAACACAGCGTTTTACCCAATCTATTCACTCCCCCTGTACATTAAGACAGTGTTTGTCCCATTCTAGTTATTCCTCTCTGAACATTAAGACAGTTTTTTACCCATTCTATTCACTTCTGTCCTTAAATTAAGACAGTGTTATACCGATTCTTTTCACTCCTGTCCTGTACATTAAGACAGTGTTTTACCGAATCTTTTCACTCCCCGCTCTACATTAAGACAGTGTTTAACCCATTCTATTCACGCCCCTTGTACATTAAGACAGTGTTTTACCCACTCTATTCACGCCCCTTGTACATTAAGACAGTGTTTTACCCATTCTATTCACCCCCCTTGTACATTAAGACAGTGTTTTACCCATTCTATTCACCCCCCTTGTACATTAAGACAGTGTTTTACCCATTCTATTCACTCCCCCTGTACATTAAGACAGTGTATTACCCATTCTATTCACGCCCTCTGTACATTAAGTCAGTGTTTTACCCATTCTATTCACTCCCCTCTGTACATTAAGACAGTGTTTTACCCATTCTATTCACTCCCCTCTGTACATTAAGACCATGTTTAACCCATTCTATTCACTACTGCCCTGTACATTAAGACAGTGTTTTACCCATTCTATTCACTCCCCTCTGTACATTAAGACAGTGTTTTACCCATTCTATTCACTCCCCTCTGTACATTAAGACAGTGTTTTACCCATTCTATTCACTCCCCTCTGTACATTAACACAGGGTTTTACCCATTCTATTCACTCCCCTCTGTACATTAAGACAGTGTTTTACCCATTCTATTCACTCCCCTTGTACATTAAGACAGTGTTTTACCAATTTATTCACTCCCCTCTGTATGTTAAGTCAGTGTTTTACCCATTCTATTCACTCCCCTCTGTACATTAAGACAGTGTTTTGCCCATTCTATTCACTCCCCTCTGTACATTAAGACAGTGTTCTACCCATTCTATTCACTCCCCTCTGTACATTAAGACAGTGTTTTACCCATTCTATTCACTCCCCTCCTGTACATTAAGACAGTGTTTTACCCAATCTATTCACACCCTCTGTACATTAAGACAGTGTTTTACCCATTCTATTCACTCCCCTCTGTACATTAAGACCGTGTTTAACCCATTCTATTCACTACTGCCCTGTACATTAAGACAGTGTTTTACCCATTCTATTCACTCCCCTCTGTACATTAAGACCGTGTTTTACCCATTCTATACATTCTCCTCTGTACATTAAGACAGTGTTTTATCCATTCTATTCACTCCCCTCTGTACATTAAGACAGTGTTTTACCCATTCTATACATTCTCCTCTGTACATTAAGACAGTGTTTTATCCATTCTATACACTCCCCTCTGTACATTAAGACCGTGTTTTACCCATTCTATTCACTCCCCCGGCACATTAAGACAGTGTTTTACCCATTCTATTCACTCCCCCCTGTACATTAAGACAGCGTTTTATCCATTCTATTCACTCCCCCTGTACATTAAGACAGTGTTTTACCCATTCTATTCACTGCCCTCTGTCCCTGTACATTAAGACAGTGTTTTCCCCATTCTATTCACTCCCCTCTGTACATTAAGACAGTGTTTTACCCAATCTATTCACACCCTCTGTACATTAAGACTGTGTTTTACCCATTCTATTCACTCCCCTCTGTACATTAAGACAGTGTTTTACCCATTCTATTCACTCCCCCTGTACATTAAGACAGTGTTTTACCCATTCTATTCACTCCCTCCTGTACATGAAGACAGTGTTTTTACCCAATCTATTCACACCCTCTGTACATTAAGACAGTGTTTTACCCATTCTATTCACTCCCCTCTGTACATTAAGACAGTGTTTTACCCATTCTATTCACTCCCCTCTGTACATTAAGACAGTGTTTTACCCATTCTATTTACTCCCCTCTGTACATTAAGACAGTGTTTTACCCATTCTATTCACTCCCCTCTGCACATTAAGACAGTGTTTTACCCATTCTATTCAATCCCCTCTGTACATTAAGACAGTGTTTTACCCATTCTATTCAATCCCCTCTGTACATTAAGACAGTGTTTTACCCATTCTATTCACTCCCCTCTGTACATTAAGACAGTGTTTTACCCATTCTTTTCACTCCCCTCTGTACATTAAGACAGTGTTTTACCCATTCTATTCAATCCCCTCTGAACATTAAGACAGTGTTTTACCCATTCTATTCAATCCCCTCTGTACATTAAGACAGTGTTTTTACCCATTCTATTCACCCCCCTGAACATTAAGACAGTGTTTTACCCATTCTATTCACTCCCCCTGTACATTAAGACAGTGTTTTACCCATTCTATTCACTCCCCCTGTACATTAAGACAGTGTTTTACCCATTCTATTCAATCCCCTCTGTACATTAAGACAGTGTTTTACCCATTCTATTCACCCCGCTGTACATTAAGACAGTGTTTTACCCATTCTATTCAATCCCCTCTGTACATTAAGACAGTGTTTTACCCATTCTATTCACTCCCCTCTGTACATTAAGACAATGTTTTAACCCATTCTATTCAATCCCCTCTGTACATTAAGACAGTGTTTTTACCCATTCTATTCACTCCCCTCTGTACATTAAGACAGTGTTGTACCCATTCTATGCACTCCGCTCTGTACATTAAGACAGTGTTTTACCCATTCTATTCAATCCCCTCTGTACATTAAGACAGTGTTTTACCCATTCTATTCAATCCCCTCTGTACATTAAGAGAGTGTTTTACCCATTCTATTCAATCCCCTCTGTACATTAAGACAGTGTTTTACCCATTCTATTCACCCCCCTGTACATTAAGACAGTGTTTTACCCATTCTTTTCACTCCCCTCTGTACATTAAGACAGTGTTTTTACCCATTCTATTCAATCCCCCTCTGTACATTAAGACAGTGTTTTACCCATTCTATTCAATCCCCTCTGTACATTAAGACAGTGTTTTTACCCATTCTATTCACCCCCCCTGCACATTAAGACAGTGTTTTACCCATTCTATTCACTCCCCCTGTACATTAAGACAGTGTTTTACCCATTCTATTCACTCCCCCTGTACATTAAGACAGTGTTTTACCCATTCTATTCACTCCCCCTGTACATTCAGACAGTGTTTTACCCATTCTATTCACTCCCCTCTGTACATTAAGACAGTGTTTTACCCATTCTATTCACTCCCCTCTGTACATTAAGACAGTGGTTTACCCATTCTATTCACTCCCCCTGTACATTAACACAGTGTTTTACCCATTCTATTCACTCGCCCTGTACATGAAGACAGTGTTTTACCCATTCTATTCACTCCCCTCTGTACATTAAGACAGTGTTTTTACCCATTCTATTCACTCCCCTCTGTACATTAAGACAGTGTTTTACCCATTCTATTCACTCGCCCTGTACATGAAGACAGTGTTTTACCCATTCTATTCACTCCCCTCTGTACATTAACACAGCGTTTTACCCAATCTATTCACTCCCCCTGTACATTAAGACAGTGTTTGTCCCATTCTAGTTATTCCTCTCTGAACATTAAGACAGTTTTTTTACCCATTCTATTCACTTCTGTCCTTAAATTAAGACAGTGTTATACCGATTCTTTTCACTCCTGTCCTGTACATTAAGACAGTGTTTTACCGAATCTTTTCACTCCCCGCTCTACATTAAGACAGTGTTTAACCCATTCTATTCACGCCCCTTGTACATTAAGACAGTGTTTTACCCACTCTATTCACGCCCCTTGTACATTAAGACAGTGTTTTACCCATTCTATTCACCCCCCTTGTACATTAAGACAGTGTTCTTACCCATTCTATTCACCCCCCTTGTACATTAAGACAGTGTTTTACCCATTCTATTCACTCCCCCTGTACATTAAGACAGTGTATTACCCATTCTATTCACGCCCTCTGTACATTAAGTCAGTGTTTTACCCATTCTATTCACTCCCCTCTGTACATTAAGACAGTGTTTTACCCATTCTATTCACTCCCCTCTGTACATTAAGACCATGTTTAACCCATTCTATTCACTACTGCCCTGTACATTAAGACAGTGTTTTACCCATTCTATTCACTCCCCTCTGTACATTAAGACAGTGTTTTACCCATTCTATTCACTCCCCTCTGTACATTAAGACAGTGTTTTACCCATTCTATTCACTCCCCTCTGTACATTAACACAGGGTTTTACCCATTCTATTCACTCCCCTCTGTACATTAAGACAGTGTTTTACCCATTCTATTCACTCCCCTTGTACATTAAGACAGTGTTTTACCAATTTATTCACTCCCCTCTGTATGTTAAGTCAGTGTTTTACCCATTCTATTCACTCCCCTCTGTACATTAAGACAGTGTTTTGCCCATTCTATTCACTCCCCTCTGTACATTAAGACAGTGTTCTACCCATTCTATTCACTCCCCTCTGTACATTAAGACAGTGTTTTACGCCATTCTATTCACTCCCCTCCTGTACATTAAGACAGTGTTTTACCCAATCTATTCACACCCTCTGTACATTAAGACAATGTTTTACCCATTCTATTCACTCCCCTCTGTACATTAAGACCGTGTTTAACCCCATTCTATTCACTACTGCCCTGTACATTAAGACAGTGTTTTACCCATTCTATTCACTCCCCTCTGTACATTAAGACCGTGTTTTACCCATTCTATACATTCTCCTCTGTACATTAAGACAGTGTTTTATCCATTCTATTCACTCCCCTCTGTACATTAAGACAGTGTTTTACCCATTCTATACATTCTCCTCTGTACATTAAGACAGTGTTTTATCCATTCTATACACTCCCCTCTGTACATTAAGACCGTGTTTTTACCCATTCTATTCACTCCCCCGGCACATTAAGACAGTGTTTTACCCATTCTATTCACTCCCCCCTGTACATTAAGACAGCGTTTTATCCATTCTATTCACTCCCCCTGTACATTAAGACAGTGTTTTTACCCATTCTATTCACTGCCCTCTGCACATTAAGAGTGTTTTACCCATTCTATTCACCTCCCTGTACATTAAGACAGTGTTTTCCCCATTCTATTCACTCCCCTCTGTACATTAAGACAGTGTTTTACCCAATCTATTCACACCCTCTGTACATTAAGACTGTGTTTTACCCATTCTATTCACTCCCCTCTGTACATTAAGACAGTGTTTTTACCCATTCTATTCACTCCCCCTGTACATTAAGACAGTGTTTTACCCATTTCTATTCACTCCCCCTGTACATGAAGACAGTGTTTTACCCAATCTATTCACACCCTCTGTACATTAAGACAGTGTTTTACCCATTCTATTCACTCCCCTCTGTACATTAAGACAGTGTTTTACCCATTCTATTCACTCCCCTCTGTACATTAAGACAGTGTTTTACCCATTCTATTTACTCCCCTCTGTACATTAAGACAGTGTTTTACCCATTCTATTCACTCCCCTCTGCACATTAAGACAGTGTTTTACCCATTCTATTCAATCCCCTCTGTACATTAAGACAGTGTTTTACCCATTCTATTCAATCCCCTCTGTACATTAAGACAGTGTTTTACCCATTCTATTCACTCCCCTCTGTACATTAAGACAGTGTTTTACCCATTCTTTTCACTCCCCTCTGTACATTAAGACAGTGTTTTACCCATTCTATTCAATCCCCTCTGAACATTAAGACAGTGTTTTACCCCATTCTATTCAATCCCCTCTGTACATTAAGACAGTGTTTTTACCCATTCTATTCACCCCCCTGAACATTAAGACAGTGTTTTACCCATTCTATTCACTCCCCCTGTACATTAAGACAGTGTTTTACCCATTCTATTCACTCCCCCTGTACATTAAGACAGTGTTTTACCCATTCTATTCAATCCCCTCTGTACATTAAGACAGTGTTTTACCCATTCTATTCACCCCGCTGTACATTAAGACAGTGTTTTACCCATTCTATTCAATCCCCTCTGTACATTAAGACAGTGTTTTACCCATTCTATTCACTCCCCTCTGTACATTAAGACAATGTTTTACCCATTCTATTCAATCCCCTCTGTACATTAAGACAGTGTTTTACCCATTCTATTCACTCCCCTCTGTACATTAAGACAGTGTTGTACCCATTCTATGCACTCCGCTCTGTACATTAAGACAGTGTTTTACCCATTCTATTCAATCCCCTCTGTACATTAAGACAGTGTTTTACCCATTCTATTCAATCCCCTCTGTACATTAAGACAGTGTTTTACCCATTCTATTCAATCCCCTCTGTACATTAAGACAGTGTTTTACCCATTCTATTCACCCCCCTGTACATTAAGACAGTGTTTTTACCCATTCTTTTCACTCCCCCTCTGTACATTAAGACAGTGTTTTACCCATTCTATTCAATCCCCTCTGTACATTAAGACAGTGTTTTACCCATTCTATTCAATCCCCTCTGTACATTAAGACAGTGTTTTACCCATTCTATTCACCCCCCTGCACATTAAGACAGTGTTTTACCCATTCTATTCACTCCCCCTGTACATTAAGACAGTGTTTTACCCATTCTATTCACTCCCCCCTGTACATTAAGACAGTGTTTTACCCATTCTATTCACTCCCCCTGTACATTCAGACAGTGTTTTACCCATTCTATTCACTCCCCTCTGTACATTAAGACAGTGTTTTACCCATTCTATTCACTCCCCTCTGTACATTAAGACAGTGGTTTACCCATTCTATTCACTCCCCCTGTACATTAACACAGTGTTTTACCCATTCTATTCACTCGCCCTGTACATGAAGACAGTGTTTTACCCATTCTATTCACTCCCCTCTGTACATTAAGACAGTGTTTTACCCATTCTATTCACTCCCCTCTGTACATTAAGACAGTGTTTTACCCATTCTATTCACTCGCCCTGTACATGAAGACAGTGTTTTACTCTTTCTATTCACTCCCCTCTGTACATTAAGACAGTGTTTTACCCATTCTATTCAATCCCCTTGTACATTAAGACAGGGTTTTTACCATTCTATTCAATCCCCTTGTACATTAAGACAGTGTTTTACCATTCTATTCACTCCCCTCTGTACATTAAGACAGTTTTTTTACCCATTCTATTCACTCCCCCTCTACATTAAGTCAGTGTTTTACCCATTCACTCCCCTCTGTACATTAAGATGGTGTTTTAACCATTTTTTCACTCCCCCTGTACATTAAGTCAGTGGTATACCCATTCTATTCACTCCTGTCCTGTACATTAAGACAGTGTTTTACCCATTCTATTCACTCCCCTCTGTACATTAAGACAGTGTTTTGCCCATTCTATTCACTCCCCTCTGTACATTAAGACAGTGTTTTAACCATTCTATTCACTCCCCTCTGTACATTAAGACAGTGTTTTACCCATTCTATTCACTCCCCCTGTACATTAAGAGAGTGTTTTACCCATTCTATTCACTCCCCTCTGAACATTAAGACAGTGTTTTACCCATTCTATTCACTCCCCCTGTACATTAAGACAGTGTTTTAACCATTCTATTCACTCCCCCTGTACATTAAGACAGTGTTTTACCCATTCTATTCACTCCCCTCTATACATTAAGACAGTGTTTTACCCATTCTATTCACTCTCCTCTGTACATTAAGACAGTGTTTTTACCCATTCTATTCACTCCCTCTTTACATTAAGACAGTGTTTTTAACCCATTCTATTCACTCACCCCTGTACATTAAGACAGTGTTTTACGCATTCTATTCACTCCCCTCTGTACATTAAGACAGTGTTTTACCCATTCTATACATTCTCCTCTGTACATTAAGACAGTGTTTTATCCATTCTATTCACTCCGCTCTGTACATTAAGACAGTGTTTTACCCATTCTATTCACTCCCCTCTGCACATTAAGACAGTGTTTTCCCCATTCTATTCACTCCCCCGGCACATGAAGACAGTGTTTTACCCATTCTATTCACTCCCCTCCGTACATTAAGATGGTGTTTTACCCATTGTATTCACTCCCCTCTGTACATTAAGACAGTGTTTTACCCATTGTATTCACTCCCCTCTGTCCATTAAGACAGTGTTTTACCCATTCTATTCACTCCCCCTGTACATTAAGACAGTGTGTTACCATTCTATTCACTCCTGTCCTGTACATTAAGACAGTGTTTTACCCATTCTATTCACTCCCCTCTATACATTAAGACAGTGTATTACCCATTCTATTCACTCCTGTCCTGTATATTAAGACAGTGTTTTACCCATTCTATTCACTCCCCCTGTACATTAAGTCAGTGTTTTACCCATTCTATTCACTCCCCTCTGTAGATTAAGACAGTGTTTCTACCCATTCTATTCACTCCACTCTGTACATTAAGACAGAGTTTTACCAATTCTATTCACTCCCCTCTGTAGATTAAGTCAGCGTTTTACCCATTCTATTCATTCCCCTCTGTAGATTAAGTCAGTGTTTTACCCATTCTATTCACTCCTGTCCTGTACATTAAGACAGTGTTTTTACCCATTCTATTCACTCCCCCTGTACATTAAGACAGTGTATTACCCATTCTATTCACTCCTGTCCTGTACATTAAGACAGTGTTTTATCCATTCTGTTCACTCCCCTCTGCACATTAAGACAGTGTTTTACCCCATTCTATTCACTCCTGTCCTGTACATTAAGACAGTGTTTTACCCATTCTGTTCACTCCCCTCTGTACATTAAGACAGTGTTTTTACCCATTCTATTCACTCCCCTCTGTACATTAAGACAGTGTTTTACCCATTCTGTTCACTCCCCCTGTACATTAAGACAGTGTTTTTCCCATTCTATTCACTCCCCTCTGTACATTAAGACAGTGTTTTACCCATTCTATTCACTCCCCTCTGTACATTAAGAGAGTGTTTTACCCATTCTGTTCACTCCCCTCTGTACATTAAGACAGTGTTTTACCCATTCTATTCACTCCCCTCTGTACATTAAGACAGTGTTTTACCCATTCTGTTCACTCCCCCTGTACATTAAGACAGTGTTTTACCCATTCTATTCACTCCCCTCTGTACATTAAGACAGTGTTTTACCCATTCTATTCACTCCCCTCTGTACATTAAGACAGTGTTTTACCCATTCTGTTCACTCCCCTCTGTACATTAAGACAGTGTTTTACCCATTCTATTCACTCCCCTCTGTACATTAAGACAGTGTTTTACCCATTCTTTTCACTCCCCTCTGTACATTAAGACAGTGTTTTACCCATTCTATTCACTCCTGTCCTGTGCATTAAGACAGTGTTATACCCATTATATTCACGCCCGCCTGTACATTAAGACAGTGTTTTACCCATTCTATTCACTCCCCCTGTACATTAAGTCAGTGTTTTACCCATTCTATTCACTCCCCTCTGTACATTAAGACAGTGTTTTCCCATTCTAATCACTCCCCTCTGTACATTAAGACAGTGTTTTGCCCATTCTATTCACTCCTGTCCTGTACATTAAGACAGTGTTTTACCCATTCTATTCACTCCCCTCTGTACATTAAGTCAGTGTTTTCCTCATTCTATTCACACCGCTCTGTACATTAAGACAGTGTTTTCCCATTCTATTCACTCCCCTCTGTACATTAAGACAGTGTTTAACCCATTCTATTCAATCCACTCTGTACCTTTTGACAGTGTTTTACCCATTCTATTCACTCCCCTCTGTACATTAAGACAGTGTTTTACCCATTCTATTCACTCCCCCTGTACATTAAGACAGTGTTTTACCCATTCTATTCACTCCCCCTGTACATTAAGACAGTGTTTTACCCATTCTATTCACTCCGCCTGTACATTCCGACAGTGTTTTGCCCATTCTAGTCACTCCCCTCTGTACATTAAGATAGTGTTTTACCCATTCTATTCACTCCCCTCTGTACTTTGAGAGAGTTTTACCCATTCTATTCACTCCCCTCTGTACATTAAGACAGTGTCTTACCCATTCTATTCACTCCCCTCTGTACATTAAGACAGTGTTTTACCCATTCTATTTACTCCCCTCTGTAAATTAAGTCAGTGTTTTACCCATTCTATTCACTCCCCTCTGTACATTGAGTCAGTGTTTTACCCATTCTATTCACTCCCCTCTGTACATTAAGACAGTGCTTTACCCATTCTATTCACTCCACTCTGTACATTACGACAGTGTTTTACCCATTCTATTCACTCCCCCTGTACATTAAGACAGTGTTTTACCCATTCTATTCACTCCCCCTGTACATTAAGACAGTGTTTTACCCATTCTATTCACTCCCCCTGTACATTAAGTCAGTGTTTTACCCATTCTATTCACTCCCATCTGTCCTTTAAGACAGTGTTTTACCCATTCTATTCACTCCCCCTGTACATTAAGACAGTGTTTTACCCATTCTATTCACTCCCCCTGTACATTAAGACAGTGTTTTACCCATTCTATTCACTCCCCTCTGTACATTAAGACAGTGTTTTACCCATTCTATTCACTCCCCCTGTACATTAAGACAGTGTTTTACCCATTCTATTCACTCCCCCTGTACATTAAGACAGTGTTTTACCCATTCTATTCACTCCCCTCTGTACTTTAAGACAGTGTTTTACCCATTGTATTCACTCCCCTCTGTACATTACGACAGTGTTTTACCCATTCTATTCACTCCCCTCTGTACTTTAAGACAATGCTTTACCCATTCTATTCACTCCCCCTGTACATTAAGACAGTGTTTTACCCATTCTATTCACTCCCCTCTGTACATTAACACAGTGCTTTACCCATTCTATTCACTCCCCCTGTACATTAAGACAGTGCTTTACCCATTCTGTTCACTCCCCCTGTACATTAAGACAGTGCTTTACCCATTCTATTCACTCCCCTCTGTACATTAAGACAGTGTTTTACCCATTCTATTCACTGCCCTCTGTACATTAAGACAGTGTTTTACCCATTCTATTCACTCCCCTCTGTACATTAAGACAGTGTTTTACCCATTCTATTCACTCCCCTCTGTACATTAAGACAGTGTTTTACCCATTCTATTCACTGCCCTCTGTACATTAAGACAGTGTTTTACCCATTCTATTCACTCCCCTCTGTACATTAAGACAGTGTTTTATCCATTCTATTCACTCCTGTCCTGTACATTAAGACCGTGTTTTACCCATTCTATTCACTACACTCTGTACATTAAGGCAGTGTTTTATCCATTCTATTCACTACTGTCCTGTACATTAAGACAGTGTTTTACCCATTATATTCACACCCCTCTGTACATTAAGACAGTGTTTTACCCATTCTATTCACTCCCCTCTGTAAATTAAGACAGTGTTTTACCCATTCTATTCACTACTGTCCTGTACATTAAGTCAGTGTTTTACCCATTCTATTCACTCCCCTCTGTACATTAAGACAGTGTTTTACCCATTCTATTCACTACTGTCCTGTACATTAAGACAGTGTTTTACCCATTCTATTCACTCCTGTCCTGTACATTAAGACAGTGTTTTACCCATTCTATTCACACCCCTCTGTACATTATGACAGTGTTTTACCCATTCTATTCACTACTGTCCTGTACATTAAGACAGTGTTTTACCCATTCTATTTACTCACCTCTGTACATTGAGTCAGTGTTTTACCCATTCTATTTACTCACCTCTGTACATTAAGACAGTGTTTTACCCATTCTATTCACTCCCCTCTGTACATTAAGGCAGTGTTTTACCCATTCTATTCACTCCCCTCTGTACATTAAGACAGTGTTTTACCCATTCTGTTCACTCCCCTCTGTACATTAAGACAGTGTTTTACCCATTCTATTCACTCCCCTCTGTACATTAAGACAGTGTTTTACCCATTCTGTTCACTCCCCCTGTACATTAAGACAGTATTTTACTCATTCTATTCACTCCCCTCTGTAGATTAAGACAGTGTTTTACCCATTCTATTCACTCCCCCCTGGACATTAAGACAGTGTTTTACCCAGTCTATTCACTCCCCTCTGTACATTAAGACAGTGTTTTACCCATTCTATTCACTCCCCTCTGTCCATTAAGACAGTGTTTTATCCATTCTATTCACTCCTGTCCTGTACATTAAGACCGTGTTTTACCAATTCTATTCACTCCCCTCTGTACATTAAGACAGTGTTTTACCCATTCTATTCACTCCAGTCTGTACATTTAGACAGTGTTTTACCCATTCTGTTCACTCCCCTCTGCAGATTAAGACAGTGTTTTACCCATTCTATTCACTCTCCTCTGTACATTAAGACAGTGTTTTACCCATTCTATTCACTCCCCTCTGTAGATTAAGACAGTGTTTTACCCATTCTATTCACTCTCCTCTGTACATTAAGACAGTGTTTTACCCATTCTATTCACTCCGCTCTGTACATTAAGACAGTGTTTTACCCATTCCATACACTCTCCTCTGTACATTAAGACAGTGTTTTACCCATTCTATTCAATCCCCTCTGTCGATTAAGTCAGTGTTTTACCCATTCTATTCACTCCCCTCTGTAGATTAAGACAGTGTTTTACCCATTCTATTCACTCCCCTCTGTACATTAAGACTGTGTTTAACCCATTCTATTCACTCCTGTCCTGTACATTACGACAGTGTTTTACCCATTTTATTCACTCCTGTCCTGTATATTAAGACAGTGTTTTACCCATTCCAGTCACGCCCGCCTGTACATTAAAACAGTGTTTTACCCATTCTATTCACTCCCCTCTGTACATTAAGACAGTGTTTTACCCATTCTATTCACTCCCCCTGTACATTAAGACAGTGTTTTACCCATTCTATTCACTCCCCTCTGTAGATTAAGACAGTGTTCTACCCATTCTATTCACTCCACTCTGTACATTAAGACAGAGTTTTACCAATTCTATTCACTCCCCTCTGTCGATTAAGTCAGCGTTTTACCCATTCTATTCATTCCCCTCTGTAGATTAAGTCAGTGTTTTACCCATTCTATTCACTCCTGTCCTGTACATTAAGACAGTGTTTTACCCATTCTATTCACTCCCCCTGTACATTAAGACAGTGTTTTACCCATTCTATTTAGTCCCTCCTGTACATTAAGTCAGTGTTTTACCCATTCTATTCACTCCCTCTGTACATTAAGACAGTGTTTTACCAATTCTATTTAGTCCCCCCTGCACATTAAGACTGTGTTTTACCCATTCTATTCACACACCTCTGTATATTAAGACAGTGAGTACTGTGGTAAACCACTGTTTGTATTCCTGTTTGTCCTGTTTGTATTCCACTGTGTACATGCCTGGACATGCCTCGGCTGACTCCTCCCACAGGTCCTAGTATAAAGGTGACTGCTCCCCAGCCCTTAGTATCATGGACCGGTCGACCACGCGAGGCAGACCTCCATTCTGTTGTTAATAAAAGCCTTTAGTTACTCTTCTAACTCTCAGTCTTTTATGAGTAACTGATAGCGCATCAAGTACACCATTCTATTCACTCCTGTCCTGTGCATTAAGACAGTGTTTTACCCATTCTATTCACTCCCCTCTGTACATTAAGACAGTGTTTTACCCATTCTATTCACTCTCCTCTGTACATTAAGTCAGTGTTTTACCCATTCTATTCACACCCCTCTGTACATTGAGAGTGTTTTTCCCATTCTATTCACTCCCCTCTGTACATTAAGACAGTGTTTTACCCATTCTATTCACTCCCCCTGTACATTAAGATGGTGTTTTACCCATTCTATTCACTCCCCTCTGTAGATTAAGACAGTGTTCTACCCATTCTATTCACACCCCTCTGTACATTAAGAGTGTTTTTCCCATTCTATTCACTCCCCTCTGTACATTAAGGCAGTGTTTTACCCATTCTATTCACTCCCCCTGTACATTAAGACAGTGTTTTACCCATTCTATTCACTCCCCTCTGTAGATTAAGACAGTGTTTTACCCATTCTATTCACACCAGTCCTGTACATTAGGACAGTATTTTACCCATTCTATTCACTCCTGTCCTGTACATTTAGACAGTGTTTTACCTTTCTATTGACTCTCCTCTGTAGATTAAGACAGTGTTTTACTCATCCTATTCACTACTGTCCTGTACATTACAACAGTGTTTTACCCATTCTATTCATTCCCCTCTGTACATTAAGACAGTGTTCTACCCATTCTATTCACTCCTGTCCTGTACATTAAGACAGTGGTTTACCCATTCTATTCACTCCCCTCTGTACATTAAGACAGTGTTTTACCCAATCTATTCACTCCTGTCCTGTACATTAAGTCAGTGTTTTACCCATTCTATTCACGACCCTCTGTACATTAAGTCAGTGTTTTACCAATTCTATTCACTCCTGCCCTGTACATTAAGACAGTGTTTTACCCATTCTATTCACTCCCCTCTGTACATTAAGACAGTGTTTTACCCTTTCTATTTACTCCCCTCTGTACATTAAGACAGTGTTTTACCAAATCTATTCACTCCTGTCCTGTACATTAAGTCAGTGTTTTACCCATTCTATTCACTCCGCTCTGTACATTAAGACAGTGTTTTACCCATTCTATTCAATCCTTTCCTGTACATTAAGACAGTGTTTTACCCATTCTATTCACTCCCCTCTGCAGATTAAGTCAGTGTTTTACCCATTCTATTGACTCCTGTCCTGTACATTAAGACAGTGTTTTACCCATTCTATTCACTCCCCTCTGCATATTAAGTCAGTGTTTTACCCATTCTATTCACTCCTTGTCCTGTACATTAAGACAGTGTTTTACCCATTCTATTCAATCCTGTCCTGTACATTAAGACAGTGTTTTACACATTCTATTCACTCCCCTCTGCAGATTAAGTCAGTGTTTTACCCATTCTATTCACTCCTGTCCTGTACATTAAGACAGTGTTTTACCCATTCTATTCACTCCCCTCTGTACATTAAGACAGTGTTTTACCCATTCTATTCACTCCCCCTGTACATTAAGACAGTGTTTTACCCATTCTATTCACTCCCCCTGTACATTAAGACAATGTTTTACCCATTCTATTCACTCCCCCTGTACATTAAGACAGTGTTTTACCCATTCTATTCACTCCCCTCTGTACATTAAGACAGTGTTTTACCCATTCTATTCACTCCCCCTGTACATTAAGACAGTGGCCTAGAAATTCACTTTGGGGCGGCCAGCTCGCTCGCGCCAAAAGGTTAGCACTGGGCGGGGAGCCATTAGCGATCGTCAGATATTCAGTGTTTGCGCCCCAATTCGGAACCGGGCACTATACCAGGGTGTGCGCGCCTCCGCTTGGGGCGCTGACACTGAATTTCAGCGTGGAGCGGCAGATGCGGTACTGCAGGCCTCCTCCTTCTCTTAAGGGGGAGCTGCCTGCAACGGGGAGATCGCCGCTGGAGAGTGCCGGCAAATGAGCCCGGCACCACGGAGAACTGCCAGGTTCGCGGAAAGCAGCCGGCAATGCCGCGGGGGGGTGGGGGGTGGAGGACGCCGGGGAAGGAGGTGTGGGCAGGCGGCCGCCGAAAAAGCGGCCAGCCGCACCTTCCCCTTTAAAGCGCCCCACTAAGGCTACAGCACGGCCCCGTTTTCTGGTCGCTGTTTGCGGCCGCTTCGGAGGAGGCGGCCGCTACTAAATATGGGGATCGGGCCGGTTTCGGGGCGGAACCGGGGCACTGCACACACCGATGATGTCATCGGTGCCGGCGCAGCGCTAACGGCTACCGCCGCCAATACCACTGCGCTGAATATCAGCGCAAACTCATTTTTGGCGCAGAAGCCCTCTTTAGGCGGTAACTGGGCGCAAAGCTGGCAGCGCTTTAATGAATTTCTAGGCCAGTGTTTTACCCATTCGATTCACTCCTGCCCTGTGCATTCAGACAGTGTTTTACCCATTCTATTCACTATTGTCCTGTACATTAAGACAGTGTTTTACCCATTCTATTCAATCCCCTCTGGACATTAAGAAAGTGTTTTATCCATTCTATTCACTCCCCTCTGTACATTAAGACAGTGTTTTACCCATTCTATTCACTCCCCTCTGTACATTAAGACAGTGTTTTACCCATTCTATTCACTCCCCCTGTACATTAAGACAGTGTTTTACCCATTCTATTCACCCCTCTGTACATTAAGACAGTGTTTTACCCATTCTATTCACTCCCCTCTGTACATTAAGACAGTGTTTTACCCATTCTATTCACTCCCCCTGTACATTAAGACAGTGTTTTACCCATTCTATTCACTCCCCTCTGTACATTAAGACAGTGTTTTACCCATTCTATTCACTCCCCTCTGTACATTAAGACCGTGTTTTACCCATTCTATTCACTCCCCTCTGTACATTAAGACAGTGTTTTACCCATTCTATTCACTCTCCTCTGTACATTAAGACAGTGCTTTACCCATTCTTTTCACTCCCCCTGTACATTAAGACAGTGTTTTACCCATTCTATTCACTCTCCTCTGTACATTAAGACAGTGTTTTACCCATTCTATTCACTCCCCTCTGCAGTTTAAGACAGTGTTTTACCTATTCTATTCACTCCCCCTGTACATTAAGACAGTGTTTTACCCATTCTATTCACTCCACTCTGTACATTAAGACAGTGTTTTACCCATTCTATTCACTCTCCTCTGCACATTAAGACAGTGTTTTACCCATTCTATTCACCCCCCTGTACATGAAGACAGTGTTTTACCCATTCTATTCACTCCCCCTGCACATTAAGACAGTGTTTTACCCATTCTATTCACTCCCCTCTGCACATTAAGACAGTGTTTTACCCATTCTATTCACTCCCCTCTGTACATTAAGACAGTGTTTTACCCATTCCATTCACTCCCCCTGTACATTAAGACAGTGTTTTACCCATTCTATTCACTCCACTCTGTACATTAAGACAGTGTTTTACCCATTCTATTCACTCCCCTCTGTACATTAAGACAGTGTATTACCCATTCTATTCACCCCCCTGTACATTAAGACAGTGTTTTACCCATTCTATTCACTCCCCCTGTACATTAAGACAGTGTTTTACCCATTCTATTCACTCCCCTCTGCACATTAAGACAGTGTTTTACCCATTCTATTCACTCTCCTCTGTACATTAAGACAGTGTTTTACCCATTCTATTCACTCCCCTCTGTACATTAAGACAGTGTTTTACCCATTCTATTCACTCTCCTCTGTACATTAAGACAGTGTTTTACCCATTCTATTCACTCCCCCTGTACATTAAGACAGTGTTTTACCCATTCTATTCACTCCCCTCTGTACATTAAGACAGTGTTTTACCCATTCTATTCACTCCCCTCTGCACATTAAGACAGTGTTTTACCCATTCTATTCACTCCCCTCTGTAGATTAAGTCAGTGTTTTACCCATTCTATTCACTCCTGTCCTGTACATTAAGACAGTGTTTTACCCATTCTATTCACTCCCCTCTGTACATCAAGACAGTGTTTTACCCATTCTATTCACTCCCCTCTGGTCATTAAGACAGTGCTTTACCCATTCTATTCACACCCCTTTGTACATTAAGACAGTGTTTGATCCATTCTATTCACTCCCCCTGTACATTAAGACAGTGTTTTACCCATTCTATTCACTCCCCTCTGTACATTAAGATGGTGTTTTACCCATTCTATTCACTCCCCCCTGTACATTAAGACAGTGAATAAACCATTCTATTCAAGCCCGCCGATACATTAAGACAGTGTTTTACCCAATCTATTCACTCCTGTCCTGTACATTGAGTCAGTGTTTTACCCATTCTGTTCACTCCCCTCTGTACATTGTGAGTGTTTTACCCATTCTATTCACTCCTGTCCTGTACATTAAGACAGTGTTTTACCCATTCTATTCACGCTTGCCTGTACATTAAGACAGTGTTTTATCCATTCTATTCACTCCCCTCTGTACATTAAGACAGTGTTTTACCCATTCTATTCACTCCCCTCTGTACATTAAGACAGTGTTTTACCCATTCTATTCACTCCCCTCTGTACATTAAGACAGTGTTTTACCCATTCTATTCACTCCCCTCTGTACATTAAGACAGTGTTTTACCCATTCTATTCACTCCCCCTGTACATTAAGACAGTGTTTTACCCATTCTATTCACTCCCCTCTGTACATTAAGACAGTGTTTTACCCATTCGATTCACTCCCCCTGTACATTAAGACAGTGTTTTACCCATTCTATTCACTCCCCTCTGTACATTAAGACAGTGTTTTACCCATTCTATTCACTCCCCCTGTACATTAAGATGGTGTTTTACCCATTCTATTCACCCCTCTGTACATTAAGACAGTGTTTTACCCATTCTTTTCACTCCCCTCTGTACATTAAGACAGTGTTTTACCCATTCTATTCACTCCCCTCTGTACATTAAGACAGTGTTTTACCCATTCTATTCACTCCCCTCTGTACATTAAGTCAGTGTTTTACCCATTCTATTCACTCCCCTCTGTAGATTAAGACAGTGTTTTACCCATTCTATTCACTCCCCTCTGTACGTTAAGACAGTGTTTGACCCATTCTATTCACTCCCCTCTGTACATTAAGACAGTGTTTTACCCATTCTATTCACTCCCCTCTGTACATTAAGACAGTGTTTTACCCATTCTATTCACTCCCCTCTGTACATTAAGACAGTGTTTTACACATTCTATTCACTCCCCTCTGTACATTAAGACAGTGTTTTACCCATTCTATTCACTCCCCTCTGTACATTGAGACAGTGTTTTACCCATTCTATTCACTCCCCTCTGTACATTAAGACAGTGTTTTACCCATTCTATTCACTCCCCCCTGTACATTAAGACAGTGTTTTACCCATTCTATTCACTCCCCCTGTACATTAAGACAGTGTTTTACCCATTCTATTCACTCCCCTCTGTACATTACGACAGTGTTTTACCCATTCGATTCACTACACTCTGTACATTAAGACAGTGTTTTACCCATTCTATTCACTCCGCTCTGTACATTACGACAGTGTTTTACCCATTTTATTCACGCCCGCCTGTACATTAAGACAGTGTTTTACCCATTCTATTCACTCCCCCTGTACATTAAGACAGTGTTTTACCCATTCTATTCACTCCCCTCTGTACATTACGACAGTGTTTTACCCATTCTATTCACGCCCGCTTGTACATTAAGACATTGTTTTACCCATTCTATTCACTCCTGTCCTGTACATTAAGACAGTGTTTTACCCATTCTATTCAATCCCCACTGGACATTAAGACAGTGTTTTACCTATTCTATTCACTCCACTCTGTACATTAAGACAGTGTTTTATCCATTCTATTCACCCCCTCTGTACATTAAGACAGTGTTTTACCCATTCTATTCACTCCGCTCTGTACATTAAGACGGTGTTTTACCCATTCTATTCACTCCCCCTGTACATTAAGACAGTGTTTTACCCATTCTATTCACTACCCCCTGTACATTAAGACAGTGTTTTACCCATTCTATTCACTCCCCCTGTACATTAAGACAGTGTTTTACCCATTCTATTCACTCCCCTCTGTACATTAAGACAGTGTTTTACCCATTCTATTCACTCCCCTCTGTACATTGAGACAGTGTTTTACCCATTCTATTCACTCCCCTCTGTACATTAAGACAGTGTTTTACCCATTCTATTCACTCCCCCCTGTACATTAAGACAGTGTTTTACCCATTCTATTCACTCCCCCTGTACATTAAGACAGTGTTTTACCCATTCTATTCACTCCCCTCTGTACATTACGACAGTGTTTTACCCATTCGATTCACTACACTCTGTACATTAAGACAGTGTTTTACCCATTCTATTCACTCCGCTCTGTACATTACGACAGTGTTTTACCCATTTTATTCACGCCCGCCTGTACATTAAGACAGTGTTTTACCCATTCTATTCACTCCCCCTGTACATTAAGACAGTGTTTTACCCATTCTATTCACTCCCCTCTGTACATTACGACAGTGTTTTACCCATTCTATTCACGCCCGCTTGTACATTAAGACATTGTTTTACCCATTCTATTCACTCCTGTCCTGTACATTAAGACAGTGTTTTACCCATTCTATTCAATCCCCACTGGACATTAAGACAGTGTTTTACCTATTCTATTCACTCCACTCTGTACATTAAGACAGTGTTTTATCCATTCTATTCACCCCCTCTGTACATTAAGACAGTGTTTTACCCATTCTATTCACTCCGCTCTGTACATTAAGACGGTGTTTTACCCATTCTATTCACTCCCCCTGTACATTAAGACAGTGTTTTACCCATTCTATTCACTACCCCCTGTACATTAAGACAGTGTTTTACCCATTCTATTCACTCCCCCTGTACATTAAGACAGTGTTTTACCCATTCTATTCACTCCCCTCTGTACATTAAGACAGTGTTTTACCCATTCTATTCACTCTCCCTGTACATTAAGACAATGTTTTACCCATTCTATTCACTCCCCCTGTACATTAAGACAGTGTTTTACCCATTCTATTCACTCCCCTCTGTACATTAAGACAGTGTTTTACCCATTCTATTCACTCCCCCTGTACATTAAGACAGTGTTTTACCGATTCTATTCACTCCCCTCTGTACATTAAGACAGTGTTTTACCCATTCTATTCACTCCCCCTGTACATTAAGACAGTGGCCTAGAAATTAACTTTGGGGCGGCCAGCTCGCTCGCGCCAAAAAGTTAGCGCTGGGCGGGGAGCCATTAGCGATCGTCAGATATTCAGTGTTTGCGCCCCAATTCGGAACCGGGCGCTATACCAGGGTGTGCGCGCCTCCGCTTGGGGCGCTGACACTGAATTTCAGCGCGGAGCGGCAGATGCGGTACTGCAGGCCTCCTCCTTCTCTTAAGGGGGAGCTGCCTGCAACGGGGAGATCGCCGCTGGAGAGTGCCGGCAAATGAGCCCGGCACCACGGAGAACTGCCAGGTTCACGGAAAGCAGCCGGCAATGCCGTGGCGGGGTGGGGGGTGGAGGACGCCGGGGAAGGAGGTGCGGGCAGGCGGCCGCCGAAAAAGCGGCCAGCCGCACCTTCCCCTTTAAAGCGCCCCACTAAGGCTACAGCACGGCCCCGTTTTCTGGTCGCTGTTTGCGGCCGCTTCGGAGGAGGCGGCCGCTACTAAATATGGGGATCGGGCCGGTTTCGGGGCGGAACCGGGGCACTGCACACACCGATGACGTCATCGGTGCCGGCGCAGCGCTAACGGCTACCGCCGCCAATACCGCTGCGCTGAATATCAGCGCAAACTCATTTTTGGCGCAGAAGCCCTCTTTAGGCGGTAACTGGGCGCAAAGCTGGCAGCGCTTTAATGAATTTCTAGGCCAGTGTTTTACCCATTCTATTCACTCCTGCCCTGTGCATTAAGACAGTGTTTTACCCATTCTATTCACGCCCGCTTGTGCATTAAGACAGTGTTTTACCCATTCTATTCACTCCTGTCCTGTACATTAAGACAGTGTTTTACCCATTCTATTCAATCCCCTCTGGACATTAAGAAAGTGTTTTATCCATTCTATTCACTCCCCTCTGTACATTAAGACAGTGTTTTACCCATTCTATTCACTCCCCTCTGTACATTAAGACAGTGTTTTACCCATTCTATTCACTCCCCTCTGTACATTAAGACAGTGTTTTACCCATTCTATTCACTCCCCCTGTACATTAAGACAGTCTTTTACCCATTATATTCACTCCCCCTGTACATTAAGACAGTGTTTTACCCATTCTATTCACACTCCTCTGCACATTAAGACAGTGTTTTACCCATTCTATTCACTCCCCCTGTACATTAAGACAGTGTTTTACCCATTCTATTCACTCCCCTCTGTACATTAAGACAGTGTTTTACCCATTCTATTCACTCCCCTCTGTACATTAAGACCGTGTTTTACCCATTCTATTCACTCCCCTCTGTACATTAAGACCGTGTTTTACCCATTCTATTCACACTCCTCTGTACATTAAGAGTGTTTTACCCATTCTATTCACTCTCCTCTGTACATTAAGACAGTGTTTTACCCATTCTTTTCACTCCCCCTGTTCATTAAGACAGTGTTTTACCCATTCTATTCACTCTCCTCTGTACATTAAGACAGTGTTTTACCCATTCTATTCACTCCCCTCTGCAGTTTAAGACAGTGTTTTACCCATTCTATTCACTCCCCCTGTACATTAAGACAGTGTTTTACCCATTCTATTCACTCCACTCTGTACATTAAGAGTGTTTTACCCATTCTATTCACTCTCCTCTGTACATTAAGACAGTGTTTTATCCATTCTATTCACTCCCCCTGTACATTAAGACAGTGTTTTATCCATTCTATTCACTCCCCCTGTACATTAAGACAGTGTTTTACCCATTCTATTCACTCCACTCTGTACATTAAGACAGTGTTTTACCCATTCTATTCACTCTCCTCTGTACATTAAGACAGTGTTTTACCCATTCTATTCACCCCCCTGTACATGAAGACAGTGTTTTACCCATTCTATTCACTCCCCCTGTACATTAAGACAGTGTTTTACCCATTCTATTCACTCCCCCTGTACATTAAGACAGTGTTTTACCCATTCTATTCACTCCCCTCTGTACATTAAGACAGTGTTTTACCCATTCGATTCACTCCCCCTGTACATTAAGACAGTGTTTTACCCATTCTATTCACTCTCCTCTGTACATTAAGACAGTGTTTTACCCATTCTATTCACCCCCCTGTACATGAAGACAGTGTTTTACCCATTCTATTCACTCCCCTCTGTACATTAAGACAGTGTTTTACCCATTCTATTCACTCCCCCTGTACATTGAGACAGTGTTTTACCCATTCTATTCACTCCCCTCTGTACATTAAGACAGTGTTTTACCCATTCGATTCACTCCCCCTGTACATTAAGACAGTGTTTTACCCATTCTATTCACTCCCCTCTGTACATTAAGACAGTGTTTTACCCATTCTATTCACTCCCCCTGTACATTAAGATGGTGTTTTACCCATTCTATTCACCCCTCTGTACATTAAGAGTGTTTTACCCATTCTATTCACTCCCCCTGTACATTAAGATGGTGTTTTACCCATCCTATTCACCCCTCTGTACATTAAGACAGTGTTTTACCCATTCTTTTCACTCCCCTCTGTACATTAAGACAGTGTTTTACCCATTCTATTCACTCCCCTCTGTACATTGAGACAGTGTTTTACCCATTCTATTCACTCCCCTCTGTACATTACGACAGTGATTTACCCATTTTATTCACGCCCGCCTGTACATTAAGACAGTGTTTTACCCATTCTATTCACTCCCCTCTGTACATTAAGTCAGTGTTTTACCCATTCTATTCACTCCCCTCTGTACGTTAAGACAGTGTTTTACCCATTCTATTCACTCCACTCTGTACATTAAGACAGTGTTTTACCCATTCTATTCACTCCCCTCTGCACGTTAAGACAGTGTTTTACCCATTCCATTCACTCCCCTCTGTACGTTAAGACAGTGTTTTACCCATTCTATTCACTCCCCTCTGTACATTAAGACAGTGTTTTACCCATTCTATTCACTCCCCTCTGTACATTAAGACAGTGTTTTACCCATTCTATTCACTCCCCTCTGTACGTTAAGACAGTGTTTTACCCATTGTATTCACTCCCCTCTGTACATTAAGACAGGTGTTTTACCCATTCTATTCACTCCCCTCTGTACATTAAGACAGTGTTTTACCCATTCTATTCACTCCCCTCTGTACATTGAGACAGTGTTTTACCCATTCTATTCACTCCCCTCTGTACATTAAGACAGTGTTTTACCCATTCTATTCACTCCCCTCTGTACATTAAGACAGTGTTTTACCCATTCTATTCACTCCCCCTGTACATTAAGACAGTGTTTTACCCATTCTATTCACTCCCCTCTGTACATTACGACAGTGTTTTACCCATTCTATTCACTACACTCTGTACATTAAGACAGTGTTTTACCCATTCTATTCACTCCGCTCTGTACATTACGACAGTGTTTTACCCATTTTATTCACGCCCGCCTGTACATTAAGACAGTGTTTTACCCATTCTATTCACTCCCCCTGTACATTAAGACAGTGTTTTACCCATTCTATTCACTCCCCTCTGTACATTACGACAGTGTTTTACCCATTCTATTCACGCCCGCTTGTACATTAAGACAGTGTTTTACCCATTCTATTCACTCCTGTCCTGTACATTAAGACAGTGTTTTACCCATTCTATTCAATCCCCACTGGACATTAAGACAGTGTTTTACCTATTCTATTCACTCCACTCTGTACATTAAGACAGTGTTTTATCCATTCTATTCACTCCGCTCTGCACATTAAGACAGTGTTTTACCCATTCTATTCACTCCCCCTGTACATTAAGACAGTGTTTTACCCATTCTATTCACCCCTCTGCACATTAAGACAGTGTTTTACCCATTCTATTCACTCCCCTCTGTACATTAAGTCAGTGTTTTACCCATTCTATTCACTCCCCCTGTACATTAAGACAGTGTTTTACCCATTCTATTCACTCCCCCTGTACATTAAGACAGTGTTTTACCCATTCTATTCACCCCTCTGCACATTAAGACAGTGTTTTACCCATTCTATTCACTCCCCTCTGTACATTAAGTCAGTGTTTTACCCATTCTATTCACTCCCCCTGTACATTAAGACAGTGTTTTACCCATTCTATTCACTCCCCCTGTACATTAAGACAGTGTTTTACCCATTCTATTCACTCCGCTCTGCACATTAAGACAGTGTTTTACCCATTCTATTCACTCCCCCTGTACATTAAGACAGTGTTTTACCCATTCTATTCACCCCTCTGCACATTAAGACAGTGTTTTACCCATTCTATTCACTCCCCCCTGTACATTAAGTCAGTGTTTTACCCATTCTATTCACTCCCCCTGTACATTAAGACAGTGTTTTACCCATTCTATTCACTCCCCCTGTACATTAAGACAGTGTTTTACCCATTCTATTCACCCCTCTGCACATTAAGTCAGTGTTTTACCCATTCTATTCACTCCCCCTGTACATTAAGACAGTGTTTTACCCATTCTATTCACTCTCCCTGTACATTAAGACAATGTTTTACCCATTCTATTCACTCCCCCTGTACCTTAAGACAGTGTTTTACCCATTCTATTCACTCCCCTCTGTACATTAAGACAGTGTTTTACCCATTCTATTCACTCCCCCTGTACATTAAGACAGTGGCCTAGAAATTCACTTTGGGGCGGCCAGCTCGCTCGCGCCAAAATGTTAGCGCTGGGCGGGGAGCCATTAGCGATCGTCAGATATTCAGTGTTTGCGCCCCAATTCGGAACCGGGCGCTATACCAGGGTGTGCGCGCCTCCGCTTGGGGCGCTGACACTGAATTTCAGCGCGCAGCGGCAGATGCGGTACTGCAGGCCTCCTCCTTCTCTTAAGGGGGAGCTGCCTGCAACGGGGAGATCGCCGCTGGAGAGTGCCGGCAAATGAGCCAGGCACCACGGAGAACTGCCAGGTTCGCGGAAAGCAGCCGGCAATGCCGCGGGGGGGTGGGGGGTGGAGGACGCCGGGGAAGGAGGTGTGGGCAGGCGGCCGCCGAAAAAGCGGCCAACCGCACCTTCCCCTTTAAAGCGCCCCACTAAGGCTACAGCACGGCCCCGTTTTCTGGTCGCTGTTTGCGGCCGCTTCGGAGGAGGCGGCCGCTACTAAATATGGGGATCGGGCCGGTTTCGGGGCGGAACCGGGGCACTGCACACACCGATGACGTCATCGGTGCCGGCGCAGCGCTAACGGCTACCGCCGCCAATACCGCTGCGCTGAATATCAGCGCAAACTCATTTTTGGCGCAGAAGCCCTCTTTAGGCGGTAACTGGGCGCAAAGCTGGCAGCGCTTTAATGAATTTCTAGGCCAGTGTTTTACCCATTCTATTCACTCCTGCCCTGTGCATTAAGACAGTGTTTTACCCATTCTATTCACTCCGCTCTGTACATTAAGACAGTGTTTTACCCATTCTATTCACTCCCCCTGTACATTAAGACAGTGTTTTACCCATTCTATTCACTCCTGTCCTGTACATTAAGACAGTGTTTTACCCATTCTATTCACTCCCCCTGTACATTAAGACAGTGTTTTACCCATTCTATTCACTCCCCCTGTACATTAAGACAGTGTTTTACCCATTCTATTCACCCCTCTGTACATTAAGACAGTGTTTTACCCATTCTATTCACTCCTGCACCGTGCATTAAGACAGTGTTTTACCCATTCTATTCACACCCCTCTGGACATTAAGACACTGTTTTACACATTCTATTCACTATTGTCCTGTACATTAAGACAGTGTTTTACCTATTCTATTCACTCCACTCTGTACATTAAGACAGTGTTTTACCCATTCTATTCAATCCCCTCTGTACATTAATTCAGTGTTTTACCCATTCTATTCACACCCCTCTGGACATTAAGACACTGTTTTACACATTCTATTCACTATTGTCCTGTACATTAAGACAGTGTTTTACCTATTCTATTCACTCCACTCTGTACATTAAGACAGTGTTTTACCCATTCTATTCACCCCTCTGTACATTAAGACAGTGTTTTGCCCATTCTATTCACACCCCTCTGGACATTAAGACACTGTTTTACACATTCTATTCACTATTGTCCTGTACATTAAGACAGTGTTTTACCTATTCTATTCACTCCCCTCTGTACATTAAGACAGTGCTTTACCCATTCTATTCACCCCTCTGTACATTAAGACAGTGTTTTACCCATTCTATTCACTCCACTCTGTACATTAAGTCAGTGTTTTACACATTCTATTCACTCCCCTCTGTACATTAAGACAGTGTTTTGCCCATTCTATTCACTCCCCCTGTACATTACGACAGTGCTTTACCCATTCTATTCACTCCCCTCTGTACATTAAGACAGTGTTTTACCCATTCTATTCACTCCCCTCTGTACATTAAGAGTGTTTTACCCATTCTATTCACTCCCCTCTGTACATTAAGACAGTGTTTTACCCATTCTATTCACTCCCCCTGTTCATTAAGACAGTGTTTTACCCATTCTATTCACTCCCCTCTGTACATTAAGAGTGTTTTACCCATTCTATTCACTCCCCTCTGTACATTAAGACAGTATTTTACCCATTCTATTCACTCCCCTCTGTACATTAAGACAGTGTTTTACCCATTCTAATCACTCCCCCTGTACATTAAGACAGTGTTTTACCCATTCTATTCAGTCCCCCTGTACATTAAGACAGTGCTTTACCCATTCTATTCACTCCCCTCTGTACATTAAGAGAGTGTTTTACCCATTCTATTCACTCCCCTCTGTAGATTAAGAGTGTTTTACCCATTCTATTCACTCCCCTCTGTACATTAAGACAGTGTTTTACCCATTCTAATCACCCCCCCTGTTCATTAAGACAGTGTTTTACCCATTCTATTCACTCCCCCTGTACATTAAGACAGTGTTTTACCCATTCTATTCACTCCCCCTGTACATTAAGACAGTGTTTTGCCCACTCTGTTCACTCCCCCTGTACATTAAGACAGTGTTTTACCCATTCTATTCACTCCCCTCTGTACATTAAGACAGTATTTTACCCATTCTATTCACTCCCCCCTGTACATTAAGACAGTGTTTTACCCATTCTATTCACTCCTGCCCTGTACATTAAGACAGTGTTTTACCCATTCTATTCACTCCCCCCTGTACATTAAGACAGTATTTTACCCATTCTATTCACTCCCCTCTGTACATTAAGACCATATTTTACCCATCCTATTCACTCCCCTTGTACATTAAGACAGTGTTCTACCCATTCTATTCACTCCCCTCTGTACATTAAGACAGTGTTTTGCCCATTCTATTCACTCCCCTCTGTACATTAAGACAGTGTTTTACCCATTCTATTCACTCCCCTCTGTACATTAAGTCAGTGTTTTACCCATTCTATTCACTCCTGTCCTGTACATTAAGACAGTGTTTTACCCATTCTATTCACTCCCCCTGTACATTAAGACAGTGTTTTACCCATTCTATTTAGTCCCCCCTGTACATTAAGTCAGTGTTTTACCCATTCTGTTCACTCCCCTCTGTAGATTAAGTCAGTGTTTTACCCATTCTATTCACTCCTGTCCTGTACATTAAGACAGTGTTTTACCCATTCTATTCACTCCCCTCTGTAGATTAAGTCAGTGTTTTGCCCATTCTATTCACACCCCTCTGGACATTAAGACACTGTTTTACACATTCTATTCACTATTGTCCTGTACATTAAGACAGTGTTTTACCTATTCTATTCACTCCCCTCTGTACATTAAGACAGTGCTTTACCCATTCTATTCACCCCTCTGTACATTAAGACAGTGTATTACCCATTCTATTCACTCCACTCTGTACATTAAGTCAGTGTTTTACACATTCTATTCACTCCCCTCTGTACATTAAGACAGTGTTTTGCCCATTCTATTCACTCCCCCTGTACATTACGACAGTGCTTTACCCATTCTATTCACTCCCCTCTGTACATTAAGACAGTGTTTTACCCATTCTATTCACTCCCCTCTGTACATTAAGAGTGTTTTACCCATTCTATTCACTCCCCTCTGTACATTAAGACAGTGTTTTACCCATTCTATTCACTCCCCCTGTTCATTAAGACAGTGTTTTACCCATTCTATTCACTCCCCTCTGTACATTAAGAGTGTTTTACCCATTCTATTCACTCCCCTCTGTACATTAAGACAGTATTTTACCCATTCTATTCACTCCCCTCTGTACATTAAGACAGTGTTTTACCCATTCTAATCACTCCCCCTGTACATTAAGACAGTGTTTTACC
This sequence comes from Somniosus microcephalus, assembly GCF_052327205.1. Classification (NCBI taxonomy): domain Eukaryota; kingdom Metazoa; phylum Chordata; class Chondrichthyes; order Squaliformes; family Somniosidae; genus Somniosus; species Somniosus microcephalus. Next base: position 33,727,175 of record NC_140998.1, on the reverse strand, counting down.
CATTCTATTCAGTCCCCCTGTACATTAAGACAGTGCTTTACCCATTCTATTCACTCCCCTCTGTACATTAAGAGAGTGTTTTACCCATTCTATTCACTCCCCTCTGTAGATTAAGAGTGTTTTACCCATTCTATTCACTCCCCTCTGTACATTAAGACAGTGTTTTACCCATTCTAATCACCCCCCCTGTTCATTAAGACAGTGTTTTACCCATTCTATTCACTCCCCCTGTACATTAAGACAGTGTTTTACCCATTCTATTCACTCCCCCTGTACATTAAGACAGTGTTTTGCCCACTCTGTTCACTCCCCCTGTACATTACAGTGTTTTACCCATTCTATTCACTCCCCTCTGTACATTAAGACAGTATTTTACCCATTCTATTCACTCCCCCTGTACATTAAGACAGTGTTTTACCCATTCTATTCACTCCTGCCCTGTACATTAAGACAGTGTTTTACCCATTCTATTCACTCCCCCCTGTACATTAAGACAGTATTTTACCCATTCTATTCACTCCCCTCTGTACATTAAGACCATATTTTACCCATCCTATTCACTCCCCTTGTACATTAAGACAGTGTTCTACCCATTCTATTCACTCCCCTCTGTACATTAAGACAGTGTTTTGCCCATTCTATTCACTCCCCTCTGTACATTAAGACAGTGTTTTACCCATTCTATTCACTCCCCTCTGTACATTAAGTCAGTGTTTTACCCATTCTATTCACTCCTGTCCTGTACATTAAGACAGTGTTTTACCCATTCTATTCACTCCCCCTGTACATTAAGACAGTGTTTTACCCATTCTATTTAGTCCCCCCTGTACATTAAGTCAGTGTTTTACCCATTCTGTTCACTCCCCTCTGTAGATTAAGTCAGTGTTTTACCCATTCTATTCACTCCTGTCCTGTACATTAAGACAGTGTTTTACCCATTCTATTCACTCCCCTCTGTACATCAAGACAGTGTTTTACCCATTCTATTCACACCCCTCTGTACATTAAGACAGTGTTTTACCCATTCTATTCACTCCCCTCTGGTCATTAAGACAGTGTTTTACCCATTCTATTCTCACCCCTTTGTACATTATGACAGTGTTTTACCCATTCTATTCACTCCCCCTGTACATTAAGACAGTGTTTGACCCATTCTATTCACTCCCCCTGTACATTAAGACAGTGATTTACCCATTCTATTCACTACTGTCCTGTACATTAAGACAGTGTTTTACCCATCCTATTCACTCCTGTCCTGTATATTAAGACAGTGTTTTACCCATTCTATTCAATCCCCTCTGTACATTAATTCAGTGTTTTACCCATTCTATTCACACCCCTCTGTACATTAAGACAGTGTTTTACCCATTCTATTCACTCTTGCCCTGTGCATTAAGACAGTGTTTTACCCATTCTATTCAATCCCCTCTGTACATTAATTCAGTGTTTTACCCATTCTATTCACACCCCTCTGGACATTAAGACACTGTTTTACACATTCTATTCACTATTGTCCTGTACATTAAGGCAGTGTTTTACCTATTCCATTCACTCCACTCTGTACATTAAGACAGTGTTTTACCCATTCTATTCACTCCCCCTGTACATTAAGACAGTGTTTTACCCATTCTATTCACTCCCCCTGTACATTAAGACAGTGTTTTGCCCATTCTATTCACTCCCCCTGTACATTAAGACAGTGCTTTACCCATTCTATTGACTCCCCTCTGTCATTAAGACAGTGTTTTACCCATTCTATTCACTCCCCTCTGTACATTAAGACAGTGTTTTACCCATTCTATTCACTCCCCTCTGTACATTAAGAGTGTTTTACCCATTCTATTCACTCCCCTCTGTACATTAAGACAGTGTTTTACCCATTCTATTCACTCCCCTCTGTACATTAAGACAGTGTTTTACCCATTCTATTCACTCCCCCTGTACATTAAGACAGTGTTTTAGCCATTCTATTCACTCCCCCTGTACATTAAGACAGTGTTTTGCCCACTCTGTTCACTCCCCCTGTACATTAAGACAGTGTTTTACCCATTCTATTCACTCCCCTCTGTACATTAAGACAGTGTTTTACCCATTCTATTCACTCCCCCTGTACATTAAGACAGTGTTTTACCCATTCTATTCACTCCCCCTGTACATTAAGACAGTGTTTTACCCATTCTATTCACTCCCCTGTGTACATTAAGACAGTGTTTTACCCATTCTATTCACTCCTGCCCTGTACATTAAGACAGTGTTTTACCCATTCTATTCACTCCCCTCTGTACATTAAGACCGTGTTTTACCCATCCTATTCACTCCCCTTGTACATTAAGACAGTGTTCTACCATTCTATTCACTCCCCTCTGTACATTAAGACAGTGTTTTACCCATTCTATTCACTCCCCTCTGTACATTAAGTCAGTGTTTTACCCATTCTATTCTCTCCCCTCTGTAGATTAAGTCAGTGTTTTACCCATTCTATTCACTCCTGTCCTGTACATTAAGACAGTGTTTTACCCATTCTATTCACTCCCCCTGTACATTAAGACAGTGTTTTACCCATTCTATTTAGTCCCCCCTGTACATTAAGTCAGTGTTTTACCCATTCTGTTCACTCCCCTCTGTAGATTAAGTCAGTGTTTTACCCATTCTATTCACTCCTGTCCTGTACATTAAGACAGTGTTTTACCCATTCTATTCACTCCCCTCTGTACATCAAGACAGTGTTTTACCCATTCTATTCACACCCCTCTGTACATTAAGACAGTGTTTGACCCATTCTATTCACTCCCCCTGTACATTAAGACAGTGATTTACCCATTCTATTCACTACTGTCCTGTACATTAAGACAGTGTTTTACCCATTCTAATCACGCCCGCCTGTACATTAAAACAGTGTTTTACCCATTCTATTCACTCCCCTCTGTACATTAAGATGGTGTTTTACCCATTCTATTCACTCCCCCCTGTACATTAAGACAGTGAATTAACCATTCTATTCAAGCCCGCCTATACATTAAGACAGTGTTTTACCCAATCTATTCACTCCTGTCCTGTACATTAAGTCAGTGTTTGACCCATTCTATTCACTCCCCCTGTACATTAAAACAGTGTTTTACCCATTCTATTCACTCCCCCTGTACATTAAGACAGTGTTTTACCCATTCTATACACTCTCCTCTGTCCATTAAGACAGTGTTTTACCCATTCTATTCACTCCCCCTGTACATTAAGACAGTGTTTTACCCATTCTATTCACTCCCCCTGTACATTAAGACAGTGGCCTCCGAAATTCACTTCGGGGCGGCCCAGCTCTCTCCGCGCCAAAAAGGTTAGCGCTGGGCGGGGAGCCATTAGCGATCGTCAGATATTCAGTGTTTGCGCCCCAATTCGGAACCGAGCGCTATACCAGGGTGTGCCCGCCTCCGCTTGGGGCGCTGACACTGAATTTCAGCGCGGAGCGGCGGATGCGGTACTGCAGGCCTCCTCCTTCTCTTAAGGGGGAGCTGCCTACAACGGGGAGATCGCCGCTGGAGAGTGCCGGCAAATGAGCCCGGCACCACTGAGAACTGCCAGGTTCGCGGAAAGCAGCCAGCAATGCCGCGGGGTCGGGGGGGCGGGTGGAGGAGGCCGGGGAAAGAGGTGCGGGCAGGCGGCCGCCGAAAAAAGCGGCCAGCCGCACCTTCCCCTTTAAAGCGCCCCACTAAGGCTACAGCACGGCCCCGTTTTCTGGTCGCTGTTTGCGGCCGCTTCGGAGGAGGCGGCCGCTACTAAATATGGGGATCGGGCCGGTTTCGGGGCGGAACCGGGGCACTGCACACACCAATGACGTCATCGGTGCCGGCGCAGCGCTAACGGCTACCGCCGCCAATGCCGCTGCGCTGAATATCAGCGCAAACTCATTTTTGGCGCAGAAGCCCTCTTTAGGCGGTAACTGGGCGCAAAGCTGGCAGCGCTTTAATGAATTTCTAGGCCAGTATTTTACCCATTCCATTCACTTCCCTGCCCTGTGCATTAAGACAGTGTTTTACCCATTCTATTCACGCCCGCTTGTACATTAAGACAGTGTTTTACCCATTCTATTCACTCCCCTCTGTACATTAAGACAGTGTTTTACCCATTCTATTCACTCCCCTCTGTGCATTAATTCAGTGTTTTACCCATTCTATTCACTCCCCCTGTACATTAAGACAGTGTTTTACACATTCTATTCACTCCTGCACCGTGCATTAAGACAGTGTTTTACCCATTCTATTCACTCCCCTCTGTGCATTAATTCAGTGTTTTACCCATTCTATTCACTCCCCCTGTACATTAAGACAGTGTTTTACACATTCTATTCACTCCTGCACCGTGCCTTAAGACAGTGTTTTACCCATTCTATTCACTCCCCTCTGTGCATTAATTCAGTGTTTTACCCATTCTATTCACTCCCCCTGTACATTAAGACAGTGTTTTACACATTCTATTCACTCCTGCACCGTGCATTAAGACAGTGTTTTACCCTGTTTTACCCATTCTATTCAATCCCCCCTGTGCATTAATTCAGTGTTTTACCCATTCTATTCACTCCTGTCCTGTACATTAAGACAGTGTTTTACCCATTCTATTCAATCCCCCCTGTACATTAATTCAGTGTTTTACCCATTCTATTCACACCCCTCTGGACATTAAGACAGTGTTTTACCCATTCTATTCACTCCACTCTGTACATTAAGACAGTGTTTTACCCATTCTATTCAATCCCCTCTGTACATTAATTCAGTGTTTTACCCATTCTATTCACACCCCTCTGGACATTAAGACACTGTTTTACACATTCTATTCACTGTTGTCCTGTACATTAAGACAGTGTTTTACCTATTCTATTCACTCCACTCTGTACATTAAGACAGTGTTTTACCCATTCTATTCACACCCCTCTGGACATTAAGACACTGTTTTACACATTCTATTCACTGTTGTCCTGTACATTAAGACAGTGTTTTACCTATTCTATTCACTCCACTCTGTACATTAAGACAGTGCTTTACCCATTCTATTCACTCCCCCTGTACATTAAGACAGTGTTTTACCCATTCTATTCACTCCCCCTGTACATTAAGACAGTGTTTTGCCCATTCTATTCACTCCCCCTGTACATTAAGACAGTGCTTTACCCATTCTATTCACTCCCCCTGTACATTAAGACAGTGTTTTGCCCACTCTGTTCACTCCCCCTGTACATTAAGACAGTGTTTTACCCATTCTATTCACTCCCCTCTGTACATTAAGACAGTGTTTTACCCATTCTATTCACTCCCCCTGTACATTAAGACAGTGTTTTACCCATTCTATTCACTCCCCTGTGTACATTAAGACAGTGTTTTACCCATTCTATTCACTCCTGCCCTGTATATTAAGACAGTGTTTTACACATTCTATTCACTCCCCTCTGTACATTAAGACAGTGTTCTACCCATTCTATTCACTCCACTCTGTACATTAAGACAGTGTTTTACCCATTCTATTCACTCCCCTCTGTACATTAAGTCAGTGTTTTACCCATTCTATTCACTCCCCTCTGTAGATTAAGTCAGTGTTTTACCCATTCTATTCACTCCTGTCCTGTACATTAAGACAGTGTTTTACCCATTCTATTCACTCCCCCTGTACATTAAGACAGTGTTTTACCCATTCTATTTAGTCCCCCCTGTACATTAAGTCAGTGTTTTACCCATTCTGTTCACTCCCCTCTGTAGATTAAGTCAGTGTTTTACCCATTCTATTCACTCCTGTCCTGTACATTATGACAGTGTTTTACCCATTCTATTCACTCCCCCTGTACATTAAGACAGTGAATTAACCATTCTATTCAAGCCCGCCTATACATTAAGACAGTGTTTTACCCAATCTATTCACTCCTGTCCTGTACATTAAGTCAGTGTTTTACCCATTCTATTCACTCCCCCTGTACATTAAGACAGTGTTTTACCCATTCTATTCACTCCCCTCTGTACATTAAGACAGTGTTTTACCCATTCTATTCACTCCCCTCTGTAGATTAAGTCAGTGTTTTACCCATTCTATTCACTCCTGTCCTGTACATTAAGACAGTGTTTTACCCATTCTATTCACTCCCCTCTGTACATTAAGACAGTGTTTTACCCATTCTATTCACTCCCCTCTGTACATTAAGTCAGTGTTTTACCCATTCTATTCACTCCCCTCTGTAGATTAAGTCAGTGTTTTACCCATTCTATTCACTCCTGTCCTGTACATTAAGACAGTGTTTTACCCATTCTATTCACTCCCCCTGTACATTAAGACAGTGTTTTACCCATTCTATTTAGTCCCCCCTGTACATTAAGTCAGTGTTTTACCCATTCTGTTCACTCCCCTCTGTAGATTAAGTCAGTGTTTTACCCATTCTATTCACTCCTGTCCTGTACATTAAGACAGTGTTTTACCCATTCTATTCACTCCCCTCTGTACATCAAGACAGTGTTTTTACCATTCTATTCACACCCCTCTGTACATTAAGACAGTGTTTTACCCATTCTATTCACACCCCTTTGTACATTATGACAGTGTTTTACCCATTCTATTCACTCCCCCTGTACATTAAGACAGTGTTTGACCCATTCTATTCACTCCCCCTGTACATTAAGACAGTGATTTACCCATTCTATTCACTACTGTCCTGTACATTAAGACAGTGTTTTACCCATTCTATTCACTCCTGTCCTGTATATTAAGACAGTGTTTTACCCATTCTAATCACGCCCGCCTGTACATTAAAACAGTGTTTTACCCATTCTATTCACTCCCCTCTGTACATTAAGATGGTGTTTTACCCATTCTATTCACTCCCCCCTGTACATTAAGACAGTGAATTAACCATTCTATTCAAGCCCGCCTATACATTAAGACAGTGTTTTACCCAATCTATTCACTCCTGTCCTGTACATTAAGTCAGTGTTTTACCCATTCTATTCACTCCCCCTGTACATTAAGACAGTGTTTTACCCATTCTATTCACTCCCCTCTGTACATTAAGACAGTGTTTTACCCATTCTATTCACTCCCCCTGTACATTAAGACAGTGTTTTACCGATTCTATTCACTCCCCTCTGTACATTAAGACAGTGTTTTACCCATTCTATTCACTCCCCCTGTACATTAAGACAGTGGCCTAGAAATTCACTTTGGGGCGGCCAGCTCGCTCGCGCCAAAAAGTTAGCGCTGGGCGGGGAGCCATTAGCGATCGTCAGATATTCAGTGTTTGCGCCCCAATTCGGAACCGGGCGCTATACCAGGGTGTGCCCGCCTCCGCTTGGGGCGCTGACACTGAATTTCAGCGCGGAGCGGCAGGCTGCGGTACTACAGGCCTCCTCCTTCTCTTAAGGGGGAGCTGCCTGCAACGGGGAGATCGCCGCTGGAGAGTGCCGGCAAATGAGCCCGGCACCACGGAGAACTGCCAGGTTCGCGGAAAGCAGCCGGCAATGCCGCGCTGGGGGGGTGGGGGGGTGGTGGTGGTGGAGTAGGCCGGGGAAGGAGGTGTGGGCAGGCGGCCGCCGAAAAAGCGGCCAGCCGCACCTTCCCCTTTAAAGCGCCCCACTAAGGCTACAGCACGGCCCCGTTTTCTGGTCGCTGTTTGCGGCCGCTTCGGAGGAGGCGGCCGCTACTAAATATGGGGATCGGGCCAGTTTCGGGGCGGAACCGGGGCACTGCACACACCGATGACGTCATCGGTGCCGGCGCAGCGCTAACGGCTACCGCCGCCAATACCGCTGCGCTGAATATCAGCGCAAACTCATTTTTGGCGCAGAAGCCCTCTTTAGGCGGTAACTGGGCGCAAAACTGGCAGCGCTTTAATGAATTTCTAGGCCAGTGTTTTACCCATTCTATTCACTCCTGCCCTGTGCATTAAGACAGTGTTTTACCCATTCTATTCACTATTGTCCTGTACATTAAGACAGTGTTTTATCCATTCTATTCACTCCCCTCTGTACATTAAGACAGTGTTTTACCTATTCTATTCACTCCACTCTGTACATTAAGACAGTGTTTTATCCATTCTATTCACTCCCCTCTGTACATTAAGTCAGTGTTTTACCCATTCTATTCACTCCCCTCTGTACATTAAGACAGTATTTTACCCATTCTATTCACTCCCCACTGTACATTAAGACAGTGTTTTACCCATTCTATTCACTCCCCCTGTGCATTAAGACAGTGTTTTACCCATTTTATTCACTCCCCTCTGTACATTAAGACAGTGTTTTACCCATTCTATTCACTCCCCCTGTACATTAAGAGTGTTTTACCCATTCTATTCACTCCCCTGTGTACATTAAGACAGTATTTTACCCATTCTATTCACTCCCCACTGTACATTAAGACAGTGTTTTACCCATTCTATTCACTCCCCCTGTACATTAAGACAGTGTTTTACCCATTCTATTCACTCCTGTCCTGTACATTAAGACAGTGTTTTACCCATTCTATTCACTCCCCCGGTACATTAAGACAGTGTTTTACCCATACTGTTCACTCCCCTCTGTACATTAAGACAGTGTTTTACCCATTCTATTCACTCCCCTCTGTACATTAAGACAGTGTTTTACCCATTCTATTCACTCCCCTCTGTACATTAACACAGTGTTTTACCCATTCTATTCACACCCTCTGTAGATTAAGACAGTGTTTTACCCATTCTATTCACTCCTGTCCTATACATGAAGACAGTGTTTTACCCATTCTATTCACTCCCCTCTGTACATTAAGACAGTGTTTTACCCATTCTATTCACTCCCCTCTGTACATTAAGACAGTGTTTTACCCATTCTATCCAGTCAATTTTCAATTCAATTCAATTCAAATCGCTTTATTGGCATGACAAGGTACATCTTATGTTGCCAAAGCATCAAAAAACATTTATGGTTGAACACATAATCGCAGATCTATCCATACAGTGTATAAACAGATATATCCCTGAGTGTATAAATATACATTTATATAATTTGTATATACTCTTTTCTTAGATTTAATGGTTGTCCCTCTGTTTATGGCAAGCTGTAACATAGTGTGCCGCTAAGGTTACACAATTTCTCTGTTTCCCTAGTAGGTATGGGAGTTTTGGTCGTCATTCAAATTTCTGAATTCAGGGCATTTTTTTGTGAATTTTGGGTAGAAATTCTCCCTTATGCCCTGATATTTTCCACAAGCTGTGAGGAAGTGCATCTCTGTGTTTTATCCACTCTATTCACTCCCCCTATACATTAAAACAGTGTTTTACCCACTCTATTCACTCCCCTCTGTACATTAAGACAGTGTTTTACCCATTCTATTCACTCCTGCCCTGTACATTAAGACGGTGTTTTACTCATTCTATTCACTCCTGTCCTGTACATTAAGGCAGTGTTTTACCCATTCTATTCACTCCCATCTGTACATTAAGACAGTCTTTTACTCAATCTATTCACTACTGTCCTGTACATTAAGACAGTGTTTTACCCATTCTATTCACTCCTGTCCTGTACATTAAGACAGTGTTTTACCCATTCTATTCACTCACCCCTGTACATTAAGACAGTGTTTTACTCATTCTATTCACTACTGTCCTGTACATTAAGACAGTGTTTTACCCATTCCATTCACTCCCATCTGTACATTAAGACAGTGTTTTACCCATTCTATTCACTCCTGTCCTGTACATTAAAACAGTGTTTTACCCATTCTATTCACTCCTGTCCTGTACATTAAGACAGTGTTTTACCCATTCTATTCACTCCTGTCCTGTACATTAAGACAGTGTTTTACCCATTCTATTCACTCCTGTCCTGTACATTAAGACAGTGTTTTCCCCATTCTATTCACTCCCCTCTGTACATTAAGACAGTGTTTTACCCATTCTATCCAGTCCCCCCTGTACATTAAGACAGTGTTTCATCCATTCTATATACTCCCCCCTGTACATTAAGACAGTGTTTTATTCATCCTATTCACTACTGTCCTGTACATTACGACAGTGTTTTACCCATTCTATTCACTCCCCCCTGTACATTAAGACAGTGTTTTACTCATCCTATTCACTACAGTCCTGTGCATTAAGACAGTGTTTTACCCATTCTATTCACTCCCCTCTGTACATTAAGACAGTGTTTTACCCATTCTATTCACTCCCTTCTGTCCATTAAGACAGTGTTTTACCCATTCTATTCAATCCCCTTGTACATTAAGACAGTGTTTTACCATTCTATTCAATCCCCTTGTACATTAAGACAGTGTTTTACCATTCTATTCACTCCCCTCTGTAGATTAAGACAGTGTTTTACCCATTCTATTCAATCCCCTTGTACATTAAGACAGTGTTTTACCGTTCTATTCACTCCCCTCTGTCCATTAAGACAGTTTTTTACCCATTCTATTCACTCTCCTCTGTACATTAAGATGGTGTTTTAACCATTTTTTCACTCCCCCTCTACATTAAGTCAGTGTTTTACCCATTCTATTCACTCCTGTCCTGTACATTAAGACAGTGTTTTACCCATTCTATTCACTCCCCTCTGTACATTACGACAGTGTTTTACCTATTCTATCCAGTCAATTTTCAATTCAATTCAAATCAAATCGCTTTATTGGCATGACAAGGTACATCATATGTTGCCAAAGCATCAAAAAACATTTATGGTTGAACACATAAACGCAGATCTATCCATGCAGTGTATAAACAGATATATCCCTGAGTGTATAAATATACATTCATATAATTTGTTTTTACTCTTTTCTTAGATTTAATGGTTGTCCCTCTGTTTATGGCAAGCTGTAACATAGTGTGCCGCTAAGGTTACACAATTTCTCTCTTCCCCTAGTAGGTATGGGAGTTTTTGGTCGTCATTCAAATTTCTGAATTCAGGGCATATTTTTGTGAATTTTGGGTAGAAATTCTCCCTTATGCTCTGATATTTTCCACAAGCTGTGAGGAAGTGCATCTCTGTGTTTTATCCACTCTATTCACTCCCCCTATACATTAAAACAGTGTTTTACCCACTCTATTCACTCTCCTCTGTACATTAAGACAGTGTTTTACCCATTCTATTCACTCCCCCCTGTACATTAAGACAGTGTTTTACCCATTCTATTCACTCCTGCCCTGTACATTAAGACGGTGTTTTACCCATTCTATTCACTCCCATCTGTACATTAAGACAGTGTTTTACCCATTCTATTCACTCCTGTCCTGTACATTAAGACAGTGTTTTACCCATTCAATTTACTCCTGTCCTGTACATTAAGACAGTGTTTTACCCATTCCATTCACTCCTGTCCTGTACATTAAGACAGTGTTTTACTCATTCTATTCACTACTGTCCTGTACATTAAGACAGTGTTTTACCCATTCTATTCACTCCTGTCCTGTACATTAAGACAGTGTTTTACCCATTCTATTCACTCACCCCGTACATTAAGACAGTGTTTTACTCATTCTATTCACTACTGTCCTGTACATTAAGACAGTGTTTTACCCATTCTATTCACTCACCCCGTACATTAAGACAGTGTTTTACTCATTCTATTCACTACTGTCCTGTACATTAAGACAGTGTTTTACTCATTCTATTCACTACTGTCCTGTACATTAAGACAGTGTTTTACCCATTCTATTCACTCCTGTCCTGTATATTAAGAAAATGTTTTACCCATTCTATTCACTCCTGTCCTGTACATTAAGACAGTGTTTTACCCATTCTATTCACTCCTGTCCTGTATATTAAGACAATGTTTTACCCATTCTATTCACTCCTGTCTTGTACATTAAGGCAGTGTTTTATCTAATCTATTCAGTCTTGCCCTGTACATCAAGATGGTGTTTTACCTGTTTTATTCAGGAGCACCCTGCACATTGAGGCAGTGATTTACCTATCCCATAGCATGTGTGGTACCCTGTACACCAAGGCAGTATTTTACCTCGTGTGTTCCCTGGTAGCTTGTAATATAAAGTCGCGTTATACCTATCCCACAGTGTGAGTGCTACCTTGTACTGAGGCAGTATTTTAACTATTCCATTCAGTGGTACCCTGTATTTTGAGGCTGTGTTTTAACCAATCAGCTTTCTAGGACACAACTTTTACAGGCATTGGGTAGGTCTGGTCTTTGAAGAGAGTGGGCTGCAGGTCAAGGCCCTGCGAACCCGGCTTGGTGTTCGGCCAATGCTGCAAATTATTATAACACAGCCACAGACAGACAGCCAAACAAAAAAGGACGTACAGTCACTGTGGGTATTACACATTTGCAGAATGGGTGCAAGATCAATGGGACACACTTACTGGGGAAACAGGGCCAGTAAACACACAGCAGAACGGACTGTTATTACTAGGAATCACACAGAGCGCTATTGTCCGTCAGTCAGCATTTTATACATTTGCACAAAGAGCCATTTGCTCTGAAGGAAGCGAGGGAAAAGCCAGACGTTTTTACTGAGACCTGCCAGTGAGAACACTGCTGCCCAGAGAGCAGTCGCTTCGGCAACAAATGCCGGTAGTAAGTCCTAGGCTGCTCCTGCCAAGGGTAATTATTTTATCGCAGTTTTTTTTTTAGAATAGCTGCATTGGGATGTCTCAGCCGCAAGATCAAATCCATCAAGTGCATTTCAGCCATGGCTTGACTTCGTCATTTCGCTCCAGCAGCCTCTGGCATTGGCCAACGGTGCTCTCCTTCTTGCCCCGTGGGCAGCCGGCTGCACCAGTGCTGATATCCCTTCACGCGCCGCGCCCTTATATGGTGCTCAACACATCACCGCCACTGCCGGCACCGGCACACCAAATCCAGTCCACTCGCACGGGCTTTGCTGCTCGTCAGATCAGGCGATCCAGGCTTGCTTCACCACAAAAAAAATCATAATCCCTCTATAAACGCTTTGAAATGTTTCTTCTCTGCCAGCCTGATAGGACATGTAAACATTAGCTGCCCTCTGACAAGACAATGCAGCATGTTCCCGCCTACAGGAGTGCCTGCTTAAAGGGAGCACTTGCTCAAGCCTCAATTAACGCCTCGTTAGTCCTGCCATGTATCCTTAGTATGAAAATGACTGGATAAAGGGGGCGTCCTGTTCGGCACGCTGGGATGCTCATTAAGAGGTTTCTGTTGAAGTTGAAACGAGAGCGGTGGCTCCAACAGTTCGCAAAGCTGAATGTGCACGGCAAGAATCAGAGTGAAAACAGGACAGCAGTCACAACAACACGCACATCACAACACAGACATTTTAAAGCGATATGATACAGCATGACCTTAAAATGCTTGGCTTGTCAAATTCTGCACTTGTCCCACTTCCGAAAGTTGTTTTCCCGACAGAACCGCAATTGTGAATTTTATTTGTATTTATTTATACAAATAGTTTATTTAACATGTATCTGTTATGACCACTGGCTTTCGATCAAATTCCTACAAGTTGGCCCCGCACTCATCACCAGATTTCCTCATTTAAAAAAAAAATCAACAGAATAGGAGCCAGACAAACAGATACTGTGAATTATAACACAGTTATATTCACCAAGACAGTTACCTTCAACAACTCAAATCACTCTAGCCTCTGCTGCACCCCACAGCCTTTTCCTACATTGTACAACAGTTTTTTGTACATTGTTTTAAAGATATTAGTTAAAAGACCCCTAAGTTGATAGAATGAGTCTATCGGCAGGCACCTGTCTCATAGATGTTTTACACACTTGGGGTCGGTGGAGGGGGGGGTTTAAAACACTTGGGGTCGGAGGGAGTTTACACACTTGGGGTCGGAGGGGGTTTACACACTTGGGGTCGGAGGAGGTTTACACACTTGGGTCGGGGTGCTTTACACACTTGGGGTCAGGGGGTTTCCACACTTGGGGTCGGAGGGGGTTTACACACTTGGGGTCGGGGGCTTTACACACTTGGGGTCGGGGGGCTTTACACACTTGGGGTCGGGGGGTTTACACACTTGGGGTCAGGGGGCTTTACACACTTGGGGTCGGGGGGTTTACACACTTGGGGTCGGGGGGCTTTACACACTTGGGGTCGGGGGGTTTACACACTTGGGGTCAGGGGGCTTTACACACTTGGGGTCGGGGGGCTTTACACACTTGGGGTCGGGGGTTTACACACTTGGGGTCGGGGGGGCTTTACACACTTGGGGTCGGGGGGGCTTTACACACTTGGGGTCGGGGGGCTTTTCACACATGGGGTCGGAGGGGGGTTACACACTTGGGGTCGGAGGGGCTTTACACACTTGGAGTCGGAGGGGGTTTACACACTTGGGGTGGGGGGCTTTACACACTTGGGGTCGGGGGCTTTACACACCTTTAAAGGACAGTCTTTTCGATAAACAGCCTGCCTTCGATGCGGAAAAAAGTGGCCCGACATCACTGACCCTCATGTATGAAGCCATTGTGACACAAATGAGGCACAGCCATCCGTCCTCCCAAGGCACGAACGCAACGTCGTTTTTAAGTTAAAACTTCAGCTGAAAATCCCTCTTAGTTTAATCTCAGATGCATATATGAATGAAGAAAATATATGCATCAACCATCCAGTAGGAAACATACCTACTTGTGTGTGAGTGAGAGTGTGTGAGAGTGAGTGTGAGTGAGAGTGAGTGAGAGTGTGAGTGTGAGAGTGTGAGAATGAGAGTGTGAGAGTGAGTGTGAGAGTGTGTGAGTGAGTGAGTGAGAGTGAGTGAGAGTGTGAGTGTGAGTGAGAGTGTGGGTGTGAGTGTGAGACTGTGAGAGTGTGAGTGTGAGAGTGTGAGTGAGTGTGAGTGTGAGTGAGAGTGAGTGAGAGTGTGAGAGTGTGAGAGTGTGAGTGAGTGTGAGTGAGAGTGAGTGAGTGAGTGAGTGTGAGTGAGTGTGAGTGTGAGTGAGTGTGAGTGTGAGTGAGTGAGTGAGTGTGAGTGACACAGTGAGTGAGTGTGTGAGTGACACAGTGAGTGAGTGTGTGTGAGTGAGAGTGAGAGTGTGAGTGAGTGAGTGTGAGTGAGAGTGTGAGTGAGTGAGTGAGTGAGTGAGTGTGAGTGAGTGAGAGTGAGTGAGTGTGAGTGACAGTGAGTGAGTGTGAGTGAGTGAGAGTGTGAGTGAGAGTGTGAGTGAGTGAGTGAGTGTGAGTGAGTGTGAGAGTGTGTGAGTGACTGTGAGTGAGTGTGAGTGAGTGAGAGTGAGTGTGAGTGAGAGTGAGTGAGTGTGAGTGAGTGAGTGTGAGTGAGTGAGAGTGTGGGGAGTATCACAACCCCTAGTGGCACAAATGATGTACTGCAACAGTAGCATATTGAGCTGCTCTGACCCGTACATCTTATCTCAGGACCTGAACATTTACCCCCTCACCCACTTCCAAAACGTTAGTAAATAGCTACTCATTTCAATTTAGCTTTAATTCAGTATGGATCAGTATTTTATAAGAGAGGCCCAAAATATCTAATAATCAGCTCACGCCTTGTTTATTCAGCCACATGAAACTACACTTTGCATAGCCCACTAGCCTCACTCTACTTCCCAGCCTCTTATCCACTCCGAGTGTGTCCAACTTGTCTCCCCATTCTCCCAGACTCATTTCCCAGATCCCTCTGATCCACTCTCTCCCGGTTTACTCCCGGATTATTTGCACTTACAGTACTGGAATCATTCATCCATTTGGTATTTATGCATCTACTACATATTTGCATTGTAATATTTTTCCATTCATTTATCTGTTTGGTATTTGTAATGGCAATTTGTAATATTGATATAATTAGCCCATTTGGTATCGACATCATTAAAAAGATTCTGGCCTTGGTGACCTGAAGACCTGGCTGCTCGATGTATTGCACAACCATTGATGGTTACTAGGAACCCATCGTCGCACTCCAAACCCCGATTATCTCAGCAACCAAACCCACCCCTTCCCCCAGCCCTGCACCCCGCTCCACCCCACCAGACCTCAGCCTCCTCATTCTGTCCAAGCCTTTGGCCAATCCCAGCCCAGGCTCTGCCTCCATTCCCTCCCATCATAGGCCAGGGCCCACCAATTCCCTCATGCAAGATAAACAAGATCTCATACAACCTTTTGCTCCCAGAGAGTGAGAGAGAGAGAGAGAGAGAGACAGGATAATCTCTAAAGATAGCCGAGGTTTGGAAGCTTGCCTCTGTTTCTAGGTCTCTATGGCAGATGAGTGTATGACATACAGAGAAAGGTACACAGAGAAAAGGGAGAGACATTCAGAGTACTTGATGTGCAGAAAGAGTAAAAAAGAGAAAGACATAATTTTTTTTTTAAAAACAGGCACATGAAAAAGACATAAAGAGGCATAATGAAAACAAGAAACAGAGACAAGGACTCAAGGGAGAGAGAGAAAAAAAAGAGCCACAGATATAAAAATGAGGCGCATTCACAAAGAGAGAACGTCAAATAGATAGAAAGCAGAGATCCTTACAGGAAGAGTGATGCACAATTTATGTGAACAATTCCACAGGATATCAACTAGTTAAATAAAAAAAGTATCAAAAACAGAAGAGCATGTAGCAGTCCAACGACCCCCACCCCCCCCTCCCACCCCCTGCGTCTGTGGCTAACACTTCAGTTATTGCAGGGATTTGTAAATCCCTGATCAAGTATCAGCCCCTCTACTGATTACACTGTTACGGAACACACAACAGAAGTCTTCCAACAGCTTTTTATAAAAGAGATTTGGGCATGTAAACACATTCAGATAACAACAGCAGACAGTAATGCAGGAGAATCCAGATGTTGAAATTACCCTGAACTTCCGGGAGCTCCTTTGCTACAGTATGTAAAAGAAATAAAACCAGACTTCCACCCCCCACCCAACCCCACACAAAAAAAATTGCTTGTGCTGCATTTGCCCGGACAGGTAACGGGTCTTGCCAGTTCTGGAGGTGTAAGAGATTTATCTGGTCATTATCACGTTGCTGTTTGCGGGAACTTGCTGTGTGCAAATTGGCTGCCGTGTTTTCCCACATTACAACAGTGACTCCACTTCAAAAGTACTTCATTGGCTGTGAAGCGCTTTGGGACGCCCTGAGGTTGTGAAAGACTCTGTATAAGGAAGAAAGACTTGCATTTCTATAGCACCTTTCACAACCACCGGACGTCTCACAGCGCTTTACAGCCAATGAAGTACTTTTGAAGTGGAGTCATTGTTGTAATGTAGGGAAACGCGGCAGCCAATTTGCGCACAGCAAGCTCCCGCAAACAGCAACGTGATAATGACCAGATAGTGTGATTTTTGTTATGTTGGTTGCAAGTCTTCCTTTTTTTACGTCAAAATGGAAGAACCTAATGGCTGCCACTTGGCCCGCCATTGGTCCATCCTACCTGTAGCCATCAGGCAAGTCATTCAAGTCATTGTTATTATTGCCAGTACCGTGGATCGTCTCCACGATACAAGTGAAGAGGCCTCCACCCCGGTGGCAGCCCAGACAAACCGAGAAGACGTCGTCCATCTGAAGACAGTCAGACTGACTTGTTCCTCTGAGCCCACCCACAGTATTGCAAGGTGCGCCAGCCACAGTGCATGATTTGGAAAACGGGAAAATTATCCCCGAAACACGAGCTGTCAGAGGGCACAACACAAAGCGTGCGGAAACTAACTCCTTCTGAAACACGGCCAGTACCTTCTGCAACAGCAGCGAGTTTAGGAATGCTCCAAGTATTCGACCTGCATTAACATAGGACATCCATGAGTAGATACTGATTAATGAGGATGTTAAACTGAACCCCTCTTTTGATCACCAATTCACAGATTAGCATTTGCAAAGGCAAGAAGCAGGAACATCAATCTGCTGTTTAAATATGCCTCGTGTGCATAGATTTTAAAACTATACACTTAATCCAGCAGCCGTTCATAGTGCAATAATAAGGGCACCTAGCAGAGTGCACTAGGGCGCTGTTCTATCGGCAGAGGTTTGAGCCTCAGCCAGTCTGACATCTGCAAACGGACTTCCTGAGCCAACACGGCTAGTTGGGTACAGCGAGAAATTGAGGAAATGCCCCTCACTGATGAGTGACTGTAAAATGAAAATCGGTAGGTATCACCCACCTCCGCACCTGCTAGTCAAGTGTCGGGCAGCCCTGGCAGTGACTCTTGCTAGGGTACGGTTCCACAGGCATGGGTTGCCCTCAGACACCTTGCCCAAGTGTTAACCTAGATAAGAACATAAGAAATAGGAGCAGGAGTCGGCCATACGGCCCCTCGAGCCTGCTCCGCCATTCGGTAAGATCATGGCTGATCATCGACCTCAACTCCACTTTCCCACCCCATCTCCATATCCCTTGATTCCCCTGGAGTCCAAAAATCTATCGATCTCAGTCTTGAATCTACTCAACGACTCAGCATCCACAGCCCTCTGGGGCAGAGAATTCCAAAGATTCACAAGCCTCTGAGTGAAGAAATTCTTCCTCATCTCAGTCTTAAATGGCCGACCCCTTATCCTGAGACTATGCCCCTAGTTCTAAACAGTGAGTTTGGCGTGCCTTGCCCTTATGCACGCAGGCCACGTTCCAACAAGGACTCCCCAGACAGTGATCAGGAGTAAGAACCTGGAAAGACTTCTCCTTTTGTCAGTCCAATCGGAGGCCCAATTGTAGCAGCTCTCCCAGCTGTTTCAGCCTATCTCCAGGTTATGTTAAAGCAAGTCATTGATACTCCTGTTAATATTAACTCGCTTGGTTGTATACAGCGTAACACCCTCTTTGTGGAGTTTAACCTGCTGCATAATTGCTTGGCATTTCTGAAGATTAAGTGGAAATGAAGATGAGTGAATTTTCTTTTCATTCAACACCAGATAATGCAGCGGTGCTTAATGGACTGATTGTAAAAAGGAAGAAAACAGGAATGAAAGTACTGGCGGAGGTTGCGAGGCAACGCCGCTGATGAGGGGGGCCTCGAGAGACAGAAGCGCGGGCACAGAATCGGGCTGCGGGATTGTAGCCAAGTCTCCTAGCGAGGCAACAAGATGCCTCGTAATGTCTACCGTATGAAGCTGCGCTTCAGTGTAAATGTGGTTGCGCGGTGGCTCGGTTGGTGAAGCCACTGTTTGGCGCTGACCGTAAAGATCAGAAAGGGCCTAATCACCGAACTCACACCTGGCCAGCTGTAGGACTGGGGGGGCGGGGGGGGGGGGGTCAGCATCAGCTCAGGTTCCTACTCCCACTCACTATTCAATACACTCTGGTGGAACGCGCATCCATGTGTGGACATTGTGCGAGAACAGAATCAGGTTCGGCTGTGCTACCTTCCATGAGCAAACAGTTTGCCAGCGCTCACTCTCCAGGCTCACAGGTGAAGGGGATAGATTTTCTCCTCGCAGCGAAGGCAGAAAACTGCCGGTAACAAATCGGCCGCCCGTTATGCACCCTAACCTCAATAGAAAGGATGTATTCTGGTCGCCTGTCACTTTAATCCTCCATTCCACTCCCACTCAGACCTCACCATCCTCGGCCTCTTACAGTGTTCCACGGAAGCTCAGCGTAAGCTCGAGGAACAGCACCTCATCTTTCGATTAGGCACTTTACAGCCCTCTGGACTCAACATAGAGTTCAACAATTTCAGACCATAACCCCGGCCCCTATCATATATACTTTTTATCCACACTTTTTGTTTGTGCCTTCTGTTCTTCTCTCCCACATGGCAGCTGTCTTTCATTCTGCCAGCGCAATTTACACTTCATCTAGAGCCATCTTTTGTTTCTTAACCTGTCCCATTACCATCTCCTCTTGCCTTGAATATCTCTCAATGACTCTTAACCTCTCCTGCCTTCTATCCTATCACAGACCTTCCCTTTTGTTCTTTCACCCCCTCCCCCATTTCCCAGCCCCTACACTTGCTTAAAAATCTGTTCCATTTCCTGCTTTATTCCAGTTCTGACGAAAGGTCATCGACCTGAAACATTAACTCTGTTTCTCTCTTCACAGATGTTGCCTGGCCTGCTGAGTATCTCCAGCATTTTCTGTTTTTATTTCAATAGAAAGGACAATGGGGCGGGGTGTATAATGGCCGGTCGATCCGTTTCTGCCAGTACTTCCGCCCCCTCCAACCGCTCGGAGAAAATCTATCCAGAGGAGTGGCATTTGGGGTTGCTGGGACTTGTGGCACAGTAACAGAATGCAAGTGGACGAGTGAGGGGAGAGACTAAATAGAAATGTCCACGCTGTGCTGAATCCTGTGGTGAAATGGTGATGTCAGCTTCTAATACTAGGAACATAGGAACAGGAGTAGGCCATTCAGCCCCTCCAGCCTGTTCCACCATTCAATCAGATCGTGGCTGATCGGTATCTCAACTCCATCTACCCGCCTTGGTTCCATATCCCTTAATACACTTGCCTACCAAAAATCTATCAATCTCAGTTTTGAAATTTTCAATTGCGCCCCCAGCCTCAACCACTGGAGTTGATCATCTCGAGGGCCCTTCTTCAATGAATCTCCAGTTTACAATGGCAGGTAGACAACAGGCAATGTGGTCAGTCTGATACATGGAAACATGCACTGCATGAGGATCCAGTGCATGGCTAACCAGTTTCACCAAGTTCCATTTTTTGCCACTTTAGAACAAAGGCTTCAAATCCCGCCCCTCCCCTCCCCTCTTCCCGAGGCACTGTTCGACACTCTTAACTCAGAAACGGCCGCTGCCCATATTAACAGACCAAAGCTTTAAAAAGGTGAACACCTCCACGAAGCACGTTAAGCGTATTTGCGGCAAGTATCGGCCACAATACCTCCTAGGGTCGAATTCCCCACCCGAGAGATCGAGCGGACCGCCTCTGCCAAATGACTCTAGCCCACGTTGCCCTTTGCCCAGCCGCTGGGTGGTGTTCAGGCGGCCCGAGGGCATTCCGCCCGCTGATTTCTCTGAGGGAGGCGGGTGTCCTTCCCTCAACACTTCTCCTCTAACAACACGGCCAAAGCCAGGCATGAACATCATGTAATCCACGTACAGCACCGCCGCTACATAATTTAATCATAGAATGAAGAAGCACAGAATGAGGCCATTCAGCCCATCGTGCCTGTGCTGGCCCCTTGAATGAGCTCTCCAATTAGTCCCACAACCCCCTGCTCTTTCCCCAGAGCCCTGCAAATTTTTCCCTTCTAGTATTTATCCAATTCTCTTTTGAATGTTACTATTTGAACCTACTTTCAGGCAGCGCATTCCAGATCATAACAATTCGCTGTTTTAAAAAAGTCTCATCATGCATCTGGTTCTTTTGCCAATTATCTTAAATCTGTGTCTTCTGGTTATCGACCATCTTGCCAGTGGAAACAGCTCTCTCTATTTACTCTACCACATCCCTTCATGATTTTAAACACCTCTATTAAATGTCCCTTTAACAATCTCTGCTCTAAGGAGAAAAAGTCACAGCTTTTTAAAAAAAAAACTGTATCTTACATTCTCTCATCATTTTATTGGAGGGGAAAGAAAGTGAGAGTTACATCGTGACGCTCGGAAGGGTCCCTGCATTAAAGCCGCCACCGCCACTTCCTCTGCCGCTGGCAATGCATTGCACGTGTAGAGCACTGCAGGAGGCCTTCATGAACCAGGTGCCATACCTCAGTCGCAGCCTCCCTCAGACTGAGCCCCGCCATGCTCCGCAAGGCTCGGGCAGCCAGCTCCATTTGGGAGGAGTCGCTGCCTTCAGAAGAACCTGCTGTTAAGTCATGTGCCTCCATCGACCTCTGCGCTGCCGGACTGCTCGCGCACCCCACCCCACCCCACCCCACCACCACCAATTCACTGCAATGATGTCCATTCATCCATTCGGAAGCAGTAGGAATGGTCAGACCCGCGCTAAGCAACGATAAGTAGTCCATTAACCTCCATCCCTCAACTTCCGTTTAAACAGGTCTACTTTAAAAAAAATCATAGAATGATACAGGACAGAAGGAGGCCATTCGGCCCATCTTTGAAAGTTATTTAATTAGTCCCACTACCCTGCTCTTTCCCCATAGCCTTGCAAATGTCTTTCCCCTACAAGCATTTATCCAATTCCCTTTAACTAAAATTAGAGTTTACATTTAAAATGAGCACTGGGAACCACTGCAGTTTCCTCCTATGTAGCCATCCCAGGCAGTATTGATTTCCTGTCAAAATACAAAAACCCTACTTAAAAAAAATATATGAATTCCAAATTGCTCTCTGCACAGATTTGAAGAGTTCGGAAAGGACTGCTTGCTGCCTTTCCTCTTTTAGTTATCAAGCTTCTCATTGACTCGGGAGGTGCAGAAGCAGTGGTCGCCTGCTATTGTGCAGAACAGGTCTGACTGACTTCCAAGCCTGTCGCAATGACTCCTTCGCATTGGCATTTGCTACTCTAGCAGAGTCCTTAAACTCAAAGGCAAAGAATGTTCTTGTCTCTACTCTGCTGAATGTAACCGTACACGACAAAGAAAGCCTTGCTTGGCCGAGCCTGAAGGCTGAGCACAAAGCACACGCTGAACAAGCAGCAGTATTAATCAGTAACAAACAGATAAAGGGCTGCAAGGAGCGCTTCTGCCCTTGGACTTGCCTGCTCTTCCCGCCCCCACCCCCTCCTAGGCTCCTAGGTTTAGTGGAGGTGATCTGGCTCCCAGCCAAGCTCAGCTAACTCTGTACAAAGAGGAATAGAAAACTTCCTGCACTGGAAACTTCGCGACCACTGTACAGATCTTTACAAGCTCGTAAAACCCACCCCAAGATACCTTTCAAAACAGAAAGAAAAACGACCAACAAAAAGTGATCTGCTTCTCTTATACCTGACATCAGCATACCACGGAGTAATTCCTTCCTACAAACACACAAAGCGGGTTTTAACCCATTGTGTCTCATTGCTGAGCAGCTTAGGTTGATTTCCCAAAGATGGCTGCGCACATTTAATTGGTCTATAATACTTTTTTTTGCTGGAGGCCATTTCAACGTAATGTTCAACCAAACTACACAGTGGCCCCGACTTTAATAAGTGTTGGCAATACTTGTGAGACAACTCTAACCATTGTAAAACGGTGTCTCCATTGACAAAGGACGAAAATAAAAAAATTAAAAAAAATTAAGATTTCAACTTTTGCGCACCGCCATGGATTGGTACAGATACCTGCTTCGTTACAACAGTGACAACTGAAAGCCGCTTGTCGCACTGTCCCGATGGCTCCGTGAGCTGATCCAGATGAGCCATACCAACAGGAAAGTTCCACTGTTCGATCGCTTAATCTGCTGAACGGCCTGATCTCAGGTCGGGTGGCAAGCTGAGTGACCACGGGATTGGGGGGGGGGGGCGGGTGGGGAAGTCACGCGCGGGATTGGTTCCATCTTTGTCCAATGTTCACACGCATGCACGCTGCCAGGAGGGGTTAATGGATGGTGACCAAGAGCGAGAACCCTGGCTGATTTTTTCCCCCCAACTCAGGGGGCCACACTCGGGCAAACTGCAGCACCCGAACACGGCAAGCAGCTGGTTCGGCACAGTCCAGGGCTTGAACTCTAGGGCCAGCCGCTCCGCACGGCTCAAATAATTACCATTGAAATCACGGATCATCCGGGCAGCTGCTTTACACGCACATTGTGATGAACATATCAGAATCGAAACCCACACTGCCGACCAATAGCCATGGTTCAGCAGGTAGCACTCTCGCCTCCAAGTCGAAAGGTCGTAGGTTCAAGTCCCACTCTAGAAAGCTGAGCACGGAATTCAAGCTGACACTCCAGCACAGCACTGAAGGAATGCTGCACTGCCGGAGGTGCCGTCTTTCGCGTGAGATGCTCAACCGAGGCCCCGTCTGCTCTCTCAAGTGGATGCAAATATCCCGTGGCATTATTTCGAAGAAGAGCAGCGAGTTCTCCCTCGTGTCCTGGCTTGTATTGTTCCCTCAACCAACATCACTAAAAACAGATTATCTGGTCATTATCACATTGCTGTTTGTGGGAGCTTGCTGTGCGCAGATTGGCTGCCGCGTTTCCCACATTACAACAGTGACTACACTTCAAAAAGTACTTCATTGGCTATAAAGCGCTTTGGGACGTCTGGAGCTCGTGAAAGGCGCTATATAAATGCAAGTCCTTTCCTTCTGCTTTATACAAAACACATCTTCCACTACCACAGACAGATTTTCTTTACCATCGCTATTGCAGCCAGCAAGTTTTTTCAGGCCTTCTCCACAGCACATGTCAAAACATGGGACCCAATTACCAGACAAGGGGATGTCCAGCCAGGATACAAATTGGGTCAGTCCACGAGTTCTAGTGAGACAATGTGCTGTGTTTTTACAGAGGTGGGATTTGCCAATCTAGTTTTGCACTCGACAGACCAGGTTTTGAATGGCGTGTCTGGAAATTTTTAAAAATGGAAATAGCAAAGCTTGACTGTTAAATTAGAAGGTGTGTTGTTTCCACTTATGATTGCGCCCCATGACGTTCCTCAGGCTTTCCATGAATTTACAACATCAGCAAAACAAAAACATTGCAACTCAAGCCCTGGCCACCACCCATGAGCCTAGCCTAGCTAGTCCCGTGACCCTGCCTGGTTTCACACTTGGAAAAGGAGCTGTACACTTTATAACAAGTCCCCCGATCTAACTGGGACAATCCATGCTCACACTGGCCGGCCCGCAGGTAAAACTTCTCCACCGCAGTGCCCTGTCTGGAGCAATTGGAGGGTTTGTCTGACAATACTGTGGGGGGGGAGGGTGTCGTCGACAATATTGGTGATCGGCGAGCCTCGCGCAATGCGTGTAATCTGCTGGTGAGCAATTTGTTGCCGAGTCATCGTTCAGGCACATCAACAAATAAAAGCATCACCGTTACGTTAAAGAAAAAAACAACAGCTAGTGAGTGACGGGGCAGCCACTTAACCAAGCACAAGGTGAAAACCCAGTGCGGCTAAACCAAAAGACAAATGTTGATTTTTACTCCGAACCTTCTGAACAAGGACAGTCTGTTGAACATTGTAAATTTGCCAAGTTACAAAACGCTTCAGATGTTAACTCTGATGAGCGAAGTGACAATATTAATTACAACCGTATATGCAAAAATAAGAAACAGGGGACGAAAGAGCGGCTACCCCAGTCATGTGACTGCAGACAGGAAAGAGTTATTACAGGAGAGAGAACGAGTCTACAAGCACCACCTGGCAGGTGCTGAGGACCAGGGGGTTTGTAAAGGAAGGAAGAAAGGAAATAACTTTCCATATTAAAGATTAAACGCAGTTCCTGGCTGAGATGTGACAGTGCACAGTCAGAAGTTTAAGAACAAAAGTCTCCTGGGTTTAGCGTGTCAGGCTTTCAACCCTGCCATCCTGCAATGTGGGCCCTTTTAAAAAGAATCTCGTCTGCTTAAGAAATTCAGTTTAAAATGTTCTTTTACATCACCTCTTAAAACCAGGCCCTGATGATACTTAAGACTTTATTATGGTTGAGACTTTTACTGGTAGTGTGAAAACCAAACAAGTCTTTTTGTTGATGATATAATGGAAGAACAATGGTTCTAGACTAACACACATTGCTGGAGCAGACTGTGAGGAATACATTCTCACACGGTATGTTCCTGTCTTCTCTTTACTATCCTTGCTAACTTAGTGTTGCGCTTCTTCATAGAATCATACAGAACAGGAGGCCATTCGGCCCATCGTGCCTTTGCCGGCTCTTTGAAAGAGCTATCCAATTAGTCCCACTCCCCCAACCCTGCTCTTTCCCCACAGCCCTGCAAATTTTTCCCCTTCAAGTATTTATCCAATTCCCTTTTGAAAGTCATTACTTAATCTGCTTCCACCACCCTTTCAGGGCAGTGCATTCCAGGTCAGAACAACTCGCTGTGTAAAAAAATGCTTCCTCATGTCACCTCTGGTTCTTTGGCCAATTACTTTAAATCGCTGTCCTCTGGTTACCGACCCTTCTGTCACTGGAACCAGTTTCTCCTTAAAAACCCTTCATGATTTTGAACACCTCCATTAAATCTCCCCTTAGCCATCTCTGCTCCAAGGAGAACAATCCCAGTTTCTCTAGTCTCTCCACATAACTGAAGTCCCTCAACCCTGGTACCATTCCAGTAAATCTCCTCCGCACCCTCTCCAAGGCCTTGACGTCAGCTAGGGCCCAATCAGTGATCTATAAAGGTTTAGCATAGCCTCCTTGCCTTCACCTGGGAATATTAGACTTTCTGGACCAAAGACCTCTCTGAAGCTATGCTTCCGTGCGAGCTGGTCAGGGGTGCGCGGCAGAGGAGGGGAGAGGGTGAAGGTGAAGATTCCCTTGCTCTCTCCCCATGCCCGTAGGTGGAAACTCTGCCATCGCAATGTGCACCGCCTGGCGGCACAACCGATAAAACCAACCGCAGCCCCTCAATGGCTCGGTAGGTACGGGCACCATCTGCCGTGTACTCAACCCCACAGACCGGGAAGCTCCCAGAGTACGGTCCTCGTCTGTGCCGAATTATTTCATCGGCAGTGCGCCGCTATAGTTGGCCTCAGCGTCCCCGAGCTTTGAAGCAAGAGAAAATAAAAGAGCCAGGATTTATTCGCTTGACTGACGTCCGGCAGCACCCACTGGGAAATGTGCAAGCCTTGCATGACCACAAGTGCTCGGGATCAGTGAAGGAGCCATACCCCCACCAGGGTCATCACCGGTTGCCAAGTCCAAAACCCACACTGGGGCTGGTGGCTGGTTCGAGGCCAGGGCCACATCTTGCAATCTGATCTTTGCTTTGCCGACAATGACTGGTCATTGAAATCTGAAAAAGGTTAACGAATACATCCACACCACGAGACACAACGGGCCTCTTCTTAAAAAAATCAGACCTTTGGCGCTCGGTTTACATTTTAGGAATTACCAGACACCCTACTCGACAACACTGGATAGGTGGTGGTAACCATACCTCCAACACTAGGCATTGCTCGCACATCATTAGCACACACTAATACAGCTATGGCACTGTTTCGAAGAAGAGCAGGGAAGTTCCCCGCACCCCCCGGTGTCCTGGTCAACAGTTATCCCTCAACCAGCATCACTAAAAAACAGATTATCCAGTCATTTATCTCATTGCTGTTTGTGGGAGCTTGCTGTGCGCCAATTGGCTGCTGTGTTTCCTACATTACAGCAGTGACTGCACTTCAACAAGTACTTCATTGGCTGTAAAGTGCTTTGGGATGTCCTGAGGTCGAGAAAGGTTCTATATAAATGCAAGTCTTTTTTTCAGTGGCTTAAAGTCATGGAGTGTGGAATGGAAGCATACACGAGGGTCCGCTGACTCGCTCACACCGTGAACAGAAAGCGCTAAGGCACCATTACCGGTGCTGCATTTCCAAGGCATGGTTTGGGTTTGTGTTGCCGCACACCCTCCACCCCTCCGCCCCCCCCCCTCCTCCCCACCCCCCTTGCCGAGTTCTGCAATGGAATCGACGTCTCACAGTTTTCGGTGTGCGTTTTAAAAAAAAACAAAAAACATATATAAAAAGTAACCGTGAAAGACTTTGAATCAGAACCGGGCATGGATGCAGTGTTGCCAGCCAGACAATAGCAGCCAGCAGGGGGAGGGGGGGGGAGAGGGATGGGGGGAGGGGGAGGAGTTAACAAGTTGCCAGGGAATGGAAGCCATGCCAACAACCGTGTAATTAAAATAAAGACGCCCACCGTCGCTGTCTGCCAGGTTCTGAAGGAACAAACACAACCGCTCAACAAAAGTAAGGCAACACCAACTAGATGCTCATCCAGTGTCGTCTTAGAGCTCACTACAGCCTGCTTTCAAATCACAAGGGAAACCCTTCAGGGGCTGTTATTCCCACACGTGAACACGGGGAGAGCCAGCACCCCGGGCCACGTTTAGACTTAAAAAGCCGGGAGCTGGTCCCCGTGGGCGTCCACTTGAACCCAACGGGCAGCCCTAGGCCGGCGGGCCCACTGGGTCTGCCATGCTGTCGGTCCGCAGGATGCGGGGCTATTCGATACGCCACGGAGCTCAGAGGGCAGCACGTGTCTCAAGGCGACTAGAGCTCCTCTCGCGCAGCTCAAGCCAGCGCAGCCTCTCCGGCATCCCGGCTATCGTTTGGAGACTCGGCAAATCCAGTGAGCTTTCTCTACGGGAGAGGCAAGCGATAGGTGCGTGTGCTGACAGGCGCGGTGGAATATCAGTGTCTTCTGGCAATGTGGACATTCTGTCTGACTGTAGTGATCAATCAAATAAATCCCACAATTTGTTATTCAGTCACTGCTTCAGATCCCCTCGCCCCCCACTACCCCCTCCTCCCCCCTATACGTTTTATTTACTAGTTGACCCTTAAAGACCTCTTGAAAATCTCTTTCCCAGCTGCGGAATGCATGCATAATCCATTTTCTTTTTAAATTTCCAACGCCATTCTACTGAAAAGTCAAAACAAAATGAAACATAGAAACATAGAAGATAGGAGCAGGAGTAGGCCATTCAGCCCCTCGAGCCTGCTCCGCCATTCAATGAGATCATGGCTGATCAGCCAAATTCAGTACCCTGTCCCTGCTTTCTCCCCATATCCCTTGATCCCTTTAGCCTTAAGAAACATATCTAACTCCTTCTTGAATATATTTAATGAATTGGCCTCAACTGCCTTTTGTGGTAGAGAATTCCACAGGTTCACCACTCTCTGGGTGAAGAAATTCCTCCTCATCTCTGTCCTAAATGGCTTACCCCTTGGCCTAGAAATTGAGTTTTGGCTTAGCCAGGGCTTTAGCGCCGGAAGTTAGTGCCGGCGCTAAGTCCCCCTGCGCGCGCCAAAAATTCAGCAGGGCCGCGCCCAAACGGCTGCCGGCGCTACTGAAGGGTCTTTGCGGCGGTAAATCGGCGCTAACTGCCGTTTCGCGCCGCAATTCCGGCGCTGCGGCACCCGATGCGGTGCGGCAGGCTCGGGAAGTGCAGGCCTCCTCCTTCCCTTAAGGAGGAGCTGCCTGCACCCGATCGCGGCCCGCGAAAATCTTTTAAAAAATGAGCCCGGCACCTCGGACAAGTGCCGGGCTTGCTTCTGTTCCGGGGGGGGGGGGGGGGGGAAGTCCGGGGAGGGAGCTGCGGCCGGGCGGCCGGCGGGAAAGCGGCCGGCCGCCGCGGGGCCTTTAATGCGCCGGCGCAAAGACTCGTAAGACTCTGTTGCCAGAGTCTTAGTTGCGGCTGTCACGGGCGAGGCGGCCGCAACTGAATTTCGGCGCTGGGGCCCGTCGGCATGGCAACCGGGACGCTGCGCACACCGATGACGTCATCGGTGCCGGCGCAGCGCTACCGGTCTACCGCGGCGTAAGGGCCCCAGGCAATTTCGGCGCCGGCGCCAAATGCAGCGCTAGGCCCTCTAGCGCCGCAAAATCGGCGCTAAGGGCACTCAATTTCTAGGCCTTTATCTTTAGACTGTGACCCCTGGTTCTGGACTCTCCCATCATCGGGAACATCCTTCCTGCATCTAGTCTGTCTAGTCCTGTTAGAATTTTGTAAGTTTCAATGAGATCCCCTCTCATTCTTCTAAACTCCAGCGAAAATAAGCCCAATCGACCCAATTTCTCCTCATGCGTCATTCCTGCCATCCCAGGTATCAGTCTGGTGAATCTTCTCTGCACTCCCTCCATGGCAAGAACATTCTTCCTCAGATAAGGCGACCAAAACTGCACACAATACTCAAGGTGTGGTCTCACCAAGGCCCTGTACAACTGCAGCAAGACATCTTTGCTCCTGTACTCGAACCCTCTGGCTATGAAGGCCAACATACCATTTGCCTTCTTAACCGCCTGCTGCACCTGCATGCTTACCTTCAGCGACTGGTGTACAAGGACACCCAGGTCTCGTTGCACTTCCCCTTCACCCAATCTATTGCCATTCAGATAATAATCTGCCTTCCTGTTTTTGCCACCAAAGTGGATAACCTCACATTTATCCACATTATACTGCATCTGCCCAATCACCCAACCTGTCCAAATCATACTGGAGTTTCTCGGTATCCTCCTCACAGCACACACGCCCACCCAGCTTTGTGTCGTCTGCAAACTTGGAGATATTACATCTAGTTCCCTCGTCTAGATCATTAATATATATTGTGAATAGCTGGGGTCCTAGCACCGATCCCTGCGGTACCCCACTAGTCACTGCCTGCCACTCGGAAAAAGACCCGTTTATTCCAACTCTTTGCTTCCTGTCTGCCAACCAGTTCTCTATCCAAGTCAGTACCTTACCCCCAATCCCGTGTGTTTTAACTTTGCACGCTAATCTCTTATGTGGGGTCTTATCGAAAGCCTTCTGAAAGTCCAAATACACCACATCCACTGGTTCTCCCTTATCTATTCTACCTACATCCTCAAAAAAAGAAGTCTTTACTTTCCCCATCAGGAAGACGGGTCACCGCGGATCAAAGAGGGGAGCAAGAAAAAGACAAACACAAAACCCAAACACAAGCAGAACCATCAAACGAGGGCTTATTCCAGGAGAAGGTTTCCAACGAGCATCAAGGATCTTCTTCCCTTTTACCAGGGCCAGTAATACACACACATACACACTTACAAACACAGATCTGCAATTACATTTGAAGTCAACACAGGCCTGGACCCCCTCCCTACAACCACATGCCTGTCAGCACTTCACTTAAAACTGGTGATTGTAATCAGCGAGTGTTCATACGGCGGGGGTGGGGTGTGGGGGGATCAAACCCGAAAACCTTCCCGGGTCTCTGTGGCCTCCATTCTGCCACCGGCGACGCCTTTTACCTACTGGAACCACCAGTGGGCGAAGTAACAGGATCTGATCCAACGCTTCATTGAGTCTCATTAATCCAGGACGAGTTATCTGGGCTGCAGCGGCCTCGGTTTTACACATTCAGAAGCCCGCGCCAACACTTTTGGTATGGAGCCCTGGCAGGCTCGTCGCACAAAAAAAGCTAATTAGTCTTCACCAGCCTGAAACACTGACCTGCGCACACGTCCCAAATAGTGTGAGGCTCCCACCAAATTACAGTTGGAATTCATAAGAGAAGGGGGGATGGGGGGAAGGGGGGGCAAGAAGAAAAAGGAAAACTGATTTTTTTTAAAAATCAGATCTTACCTACACCAAACTACGGACAAGGCCGGCAGTGGTTCAGTTAATTTGGGGAATCAGGGTTGCTGATTAAACAGATGGGAATGTCGGAAGGTGAACCGTCAGAACTGTAGCAAAGCTCTTGCTTTGTTCTGGGGTTAAGCAGAAAGATGATGTGTGGAGGTGTTTAATCCCAAACTGCCAACATCTTAAACCCCAACGCCGGGAATATTGGGAAGCGTCAGACAGCGCTTCCTTCCCTCTTTCCAGAGTCCACAGGTCACTGGATCCTTAACGCAGAGTTTTATTTTGAGGGTGGGTGGGGAGGGGGGGGCGTTGGAGGGGAGTAGAGAAAGCAGGTTAAGTGGGAAATCCAAAGGCTACTAATGCCCCTTTGTATTACAACACTGCAGTCAATGACAGCGTGGTCAAATGAATGGGCCAGCGCTGCCAAGAACAAATGTTCATTTATATGGCGCCTTTCACGTCTACAAGATGTGCTAAAGTGTTTCACAGCTAATGAATTACTTTTTAAGTGTAGCCATCATTACTACATAGGCAAACACAACGGCCAATTTACACAGAGCAAGGTCCCACAGATAGCAATCAGATAAATGAGCAGATAATGGTGGTTAAGTGCTAAGTACCGGCCAGCACACCGGAAGAACGTCCCTGTCCTTGTTCCAATTGTGCAAGCGATCTTTTACATCTGCCAAAGCAGCGAGACGGGGCCTCGTTTTGCCAGCTCATCCGAAAGACGGCGCCTCTGACAGTGTTGCACTCCCTTAGTGCTGCACTGAAGAGTCGGCCTAGATTATGTGCTCAAGTCTATGGAATGGGATTTGAAGCCGTGCCCAGCTGAGTCAGTGGTGAGAGTGCTGCCCACTGAGACAAGCTGACACTTGAAGAGGCGGCTTCTGTCAGCAACTCCAGAGGCACCAGTGTTCCCCGCCCCTCAATACAAATGCTGCCTCCTACAGCAGAGGCTGCCACCTTCGGACCGAAACCTCTGCACGCATACATTTGTCAGCTGTGCAGTTAAGTTCCCTGATCCCTCGCCTCCACAGACCTTCCCCAGCCTCTGAGCAATCAGTCTCGGCTATTGTTCCTCCAACGTAGAAAGTGCCCTGCAATGCAGTAGGAGCGAATTCTATAAGACCAGGCACTTAAAAGGGAGGTACGATCAGAGGGTTTGAAGAGAGAAATGTGGACAGACTACACTGTATACTAGCACCCTTTGCAAATTGAGCTTAGATTCTTCACAACCAATCAGAGAGTTCACAATCTCGGGCAGGTTAAGGCGGGGGGGGGGGCTTTGGGTGGCCAGACTTTGTCCCAAGGGTAAATGAGAAGAAAAGCAGTTTTTATTTTTGTTGGCTATTTGCCGTCAGCTGTGCTCCCTGGCACACACTGTAATACAAAGGAGGTGAACCCCGTCCCAAGAGCCCCGACTGGTGCTGCAGGAGGCAGTGCAAATTGTGGGCCCACACTCCCTGCCGCACACTCCGCCGGGGCCCACGTCAGACTGGTAAAATCAATCTGGTACCGTGGCATTCGGAGGTCCCGGCTCTCTGGTTTACCGCTGGCATCAAACCCGCCTACAAGCCAAACCTCTGCATCCCTGGGAGAGGTGAGGCAGCACGCCACTTCCCTGTAACCCGGATCATTCCCCCCAATCCCCACTCCTAACCCGGATCATTCCCCCATCCCCACTCCTAACCCGGATCATTCCCCCCAATCCCCACTCCTAACCCGGATCATTCCCCAATCCCCACTCCTAACCCGGATCATTCCCCCATCCCCACTCCTAACCCGGATCATTCCCCCATCCCCACTCCTAACCCGGATCATTCCCCCATCCCCACTCCTAACCCGGATCATTCCCCAATCCCCACTCCTAACCCGGATCATTCCCCCATCCCCACTCCTAACCCGGATCATTCCCCCCAATCCCCACTCCTAACCCGGATCATTCCCCCATCCCCACTCCTAACCCGGATCATTCCCCAATCCCCACTCCTAACTCGGATCATTCCCCCATCCCCACTCCTAACCCGGATCATTCCCCAATCCCCACTCCTAACCCGGATCATTCCCCAATCCCCACTCCTAACCCGGATCATTCCCCCATCCCCACTCCTAACCCGGATCATTCCCCAATCCCCACTCCTAACCCGGATCATTCCCCAATCCACACTCCTAACCCGGATCATTCCCCCATCCCCACTCCTAACCCGGATCATTCCCCAATCCCCACTCCTAACCCGGATCATTCCCCCCATCCCCACTCCTAACCCGGATCATTCCCCCATCCCCACTCCTAACCCGGATCATTCCCCAATCCCCACTCCTAACCCGGATCATTCCCCCATCCCCACTCCTAACCCGGATCATTCCCCCATCCCCACTCCTAACCCGGATCATTCCCCAATCCCCACTCCTAACCCGGATCATTCCCCAATCCCCACTCCTAACCCGGATCATTCCCCCATCCCCACTCCTAACCCGGATCATTCCCCAATCCCCACTCCTAACCCGGATCATTCCCCCATCCCCACTCCTAACCCGGATCATTCCCCAATCCCCACTCCTAACCCGGATCATTCCCCAATCCCGACTCCTAATTTGGATCATTCCCCCATCCCCACTCCTAACCCGGATCATTCCCCAATCCCCACTCCTAACCCGGATCATTCCCCAATCCCCACTCCTAACCCGGATCATTCCCCAATCCCCACTCCTAACTCGGATCATTCCCCAATCCCCACTCCTAACCCGGATCATTCCCCCATCCCCACTCCTAACCCGGATCATTCCCCAATCCCGACTCCTAATTCGGATCATTCCCCCATCCCCACTCCTAACCTGGATCATTCCCCAATCCCCACTCCGAACCCGGATCATTCCCCAATCCCCACTCCTAACCCGGATCATTCCCCCATCCCCACTCCTAACCCGGATCATTCCCCAATCCCGACTCCTAATTCGGATCATTCCCCCATCCCCACTCCTAACCTGGATCATTCCCCAATCCCCACTCCGAACCCGGATCATTCCCCAATCCACACTCCTAACCCGGATCATTCCCCAATCCCCACTCCGAACCCGGATCATTCCCCAATCCCCACTCCTAACCCGGATCATTCCCCAATCCCCACTCCTAACCCGGATCATTCCCCAATCCCCAGTCCTAACCCGGATCATTCCCCAATCCCGACTCCGAACCCGGATCATTCCCCAATCCCCACTCCTAACCCGGGTCATTCCCCAATCCCCACTCCTAACTCGGATCATTCCCCAATCCCCACTCCTAACCCGGGTCATTCCTCAATCCCCACTCCTAACTCGGATCATTCCCCCAATCCCCACTCCTAACCCGGATCATTCCCCAATCCCCACTCCTAACTCGGATCATTCCCCCAATCCCCACTCCTAACCCGGATCATTCCCCAATCCCCACTCCTAACCCAGATCATTCCCCAATCCCGACTCCGAACCCGGATCATTCCCCAATCCCCAGTCCTAACCCGGATCATTCCCCAATCCCGACTCCGAACCCGGATCATTCCCCAATCCCCACTCCTAACCCGGGTCATTCCTCAATCCCCACTCCGAACCCAGATCATTCCCCAATCCCCACTCCTAACCCGGATCAGTCCACAAACCTCAAGGAGATCCCGGGTTGGGGGTGGGGCAGGGTTGAGAGAGAAAAACTAAACCCAACGAAGTAGCCTTTTATTAAAATATCTTTTAAAGACAAACATTCACAAAAACTGCATTCCTGCAATGACATGCAGCAGCTTTAAACTGAATGAGGTTTCCTGGAAAATGGGACCGATTCAGAACTGCCCCCTCCAGGCCAGACCAGCTCAAATTCACCTATTGTACGAGAGCCACAAAAGGGAATTCTGCTTTTGAAAGTAGAGTACCACAGGCTTTGCAAGAGTTCACCAATGCCAAGGTTTAACTGTCCGACATCTTATAAAATAGATTATAATCTATCCCTTATATAAAAAAAACCGGCCTTAATTCCCAGGCAATTAATCCCAACTGCCTTAAACAAAAAAAGCCACCAGAAGAGTAAATGAATATGTGATCTTAGTTTAACATTCCAGGCCTCAAAACAAAGACAAAAAATTATTTTGAAATTGGAGAATTTAACAGCAGAGAGCAGGGATTGTAATTAAATGGCTGCTGCGTGGAATCTGGTTGACATTAGCGTATCTGTGCACTTATCCATCGCAGACGGCCCATGCTGTACAGAACAGTGAATGATTCAGCAGGTTTTATACAGGACGGCTGGGGCTGGGGGGTGGGGGGGAGCGGGTGGGTACCTCAAGCTAATGAAAGCACAAGGAGAGATCAAAGTGCTTTTTAGTAAATCTCAGGTCCCCTGTCCCAGCACAGCCGCCCCCCCACCCCCCCCAGGTTTAACCATTCTATTCACGGAGTTCCTATTCACCCCAGACAACTTCACGCACATTTGAGGTAAAACTCCTTTTTTTTTGCGTGCTACGCTTTCGACGATTCGAGAATTAGCTACGGCACTGGCAGCAACACTGGGACATCACGGGAGCAGTAAGGGGGTGAAGGGACACGGAAAGTGCATTCTCGGGTACAAGACCGCTGGGGCAGCGGTGGTGGGGCGAGGGGGGGGGGGGGGGGGGGGAGGTGGTGGTACAAAAATTAGTGCCTGGCATGGGGAGGAAATCAGCCAGGATTTCTGTTCCCCATTGCTATCCAGTGAGCCTCCCCACCCCCCCCCGCTAAGTACATGCCCTTTGGCTTGAGAATCAGGGTCGGAACAGGATCGGGCTCGTTGCCCGCACTGCCTTCCACGGTTGAATATCCGACCAATCCTCACGTGTCTAGCTTCCCACATGAAGAAAGCCACTTAAGCTAGGTAGAAGATCAGTGGAACTGTGCCCTCGGGAAAGTCACTGAGCTTATGAAAGGTGGGGGGGGGGGCGGAAATCCGAGGGGGAAAATGGCCCCCATTTCCATGGGAAAAAGGGTACATAGTGCCATTTCTCCAATTATGCTCCAAATGCCATGTGACTGAAACTCAACAGCAACATGCTGCCCGATCCAACAAGCAACAACAAATTCAAGTAAATTTCATCATTAACAATCTCTTAAGGCAAACAGTTATAAGTTATAAAGCACTTTACAATGTTTCACACAGCACTCCACCGTCCCCCCACCCACCCCCCCGCCATTTATTCTCTCCACTCCCTCCTGTGGAACAAACATGGGAATAAACTTATGAAAAACAACCCTTTGAAAAATGAAGGCAAGTACCTCTGTGAAACAGCAAGATGGAGAGAAAGAAAGAATAAGAGAAACAGAGAGGAATATAAAAATAGGGAGGCAGACACAGAGAAAAGAGATAGAGACAGAATGGAGGGAGGGAAAGAGAGTGAGATGGGCAGACAGAGACACAGAGAGAGACATAGAGAAATGCAGGCTGGCACAGAGACAATAACGGAGAGACAGAGATATCAACAGAGGCAGCAACAGAGAGACAGAGACAGCAACAGAGAGAGAGAGACAGAGACAGAGAGAGACCGAGACAGCAACAGAGAGAGACAGAGAGAGACAGAGACAGAGAGAGACAGAGACAGCAACAGAGAGAGACAGAGAGACAGAGAGAGACAGAGACAGCAACAGAGAGAGACAGCAACAGAGAGAGAGAGAGAGACAGAGAGAGACAGAGACAGCAACAGAGAGAGACAGAGAGAGACAGAGACAGCAACAGAGAGAGACAGAGAGACAGAGAGAGACAGAGACAGCAACAGAGAGAGACAGCAACAGAGAGAAA
The DNA here is from genome assembly GCF_052327205.1 of Somniosus microcephalus. Classification (NCBI taxonomy): domain Eukaryota; kingdom Metazoa; phylum Chordata; class Chondrichthyes; order Squaliformes; family Somniosidae; genus Somniosus; species Somniosus microcephalus. The sequence continues at coordinate 33,690,383 of NC_140998.1, read as the reverse complement.
GCAACAGAGAGACAGAGAGAGACAGAGACAGAGAGAGACAGAGACACAGAGAGACAGAGACAGCAACAGAGAGACAGAGAGAGACAGAGACAGCAACAGAGAGAGACAGCAACAGAGAGAAAGCAACAGAGAGACAGAGAGAGACAGAGACAAAGAGAGACAGAGAGACAGAGACAGCAACAGAGAGACAGAGAGAGAGACAGATACAGCAACAGAGAGACAGAGGCAGAGAGAGACAGACAGCAACAGAGAGACAGAGACAGAAACAGAGAGACAGAGACAGCAACAGAGACAGAGAGAAACTCATATCGGCAGAGACAGCAATAGACAGAGAAACACGCACAGACAGAGAAAAAGAGACAGACAGACAGACAGACAGACAGAGAGAGAGACAGAGAGAGGTTTTTTTCTTCCCTGTGTCTAAACATGTCCCCTTTAAATATGTCTCCTTTATCACCTTTTTGTCTCAGCGTGTATATATCAGGGCCACCATGTATAAATAAACTTTGATGTTGAGGCCGGGAATTCAAGCAAAGCTTACTCGAGACTGGCTGCGTTCCACTGCACTGGCTGGTGGAATCAAGCAGCAGAGCTGCAACGCAACCAAGGGGCTCCGGATAACGGCAGGAATGGAGAGAGCGCAGCTCTGGCTGTTTATACACATCTGGGGCCCGACTTGGCCAAGTTTTACATTCAGTTCTGAAATGTAAATTATAAAGACAAATAGCACGAATCAGATGCTTCTGGCGTGCACCAGGGGTGTGCCAGGCACATGCTCCCAACTGTGACCAGGCAAGGCAAGGCGAGCTCGTAAACCATGAGGCTGCATTGGAGCCTTGATGTATGTGTGTCTGTGAGTGTGTGCGAGTGTGTGTGCGTGAGTCTGTCTGTGCGTGTGTATCAGTCTGTGTGTGCGAGTCTGTTTGTGCATGTGTGCGAGTCTGTGTGTGCGTGCGTGTCAGTCTGTGTGTGCGAGTCTGTCTGTGCATGTGTGCGAGTCTGTGTGTGCGAGTCTGTCTGTGCGTGTGTGCGAGTCTGTGTGTGCGTGCGTGTCAGTCTGTGTGTGCGAGTCTGTCTGTGCATGTGTGCGAGTCTGTGTGTGCGAGTCTGTCTGTGCGTGTGTGCGAGTCTGTGTGTGCGTGCGTGTCAGTCTGTGTGTGCGAGTCTGTCTGTGCATGTGTGCGAGTCTGTGTGTGCGAGTCTGTCTGTGCATGTGTGCGAGTCTGTGTGTGCGAGTCTGTCTGTGCATGTGTGCGAGTCTGTGTGTGCGAGTCTGTCTGTGCATGTGTGCGAGTCTGTGTGTGCGAGTCTGTCTGTGCATGTGTGTCAGTCTGTGTGTGCGTGAGTCTGTCTGTGTGAGTCTGTGTGTGTGTGTGTCAGTGAGCATCTGTGTGTGCGTGAGAGCATCTGTGTGTGCATGCAGAAAAAGGCACATGCAAGAACAGAGCAGATTTCTACAATTAACAATTTTATTCCGTTTGTGAAAGTGCAGCAGTGGCGCAAAGAAGGTAGCCCCCCTCAGTGAGAGCGATGTAAGCAGGCACAACAGGAGCACTGCGAGTCAAGTCAAACAATAAGAGACTGCATCACACGGCAGACGCTGGCACATTTCCATAGCTATATTTCCAAAGTTCTGCAAAAATATTTTCCTCTAACCTCGCTATAAACAAAAAGACGCAGTAAAGTGCTCAGCACCAAATGGGTACCCGGCATCCAACAACGGACGACATTTTAAAATACACAAAATGACTTTCCTTGGACAAAGTGTATCCTTGCTGTGTTGATGTCCCTCATTTGCTGCTGAATTGCTAATTGCTAAGCTGGTCACTGTTCTGAAAGGTGGCTGTCTAGATATTAGGATATGCTGGGATGCTCCGATATGACAAGCCCGCGATAATCAAAGTCTGTCTGTTTATTTCCCCGGGGCGATAATCCGCGGCAATGGCAAATTGTGGGAAAACGGTTCGAAAAAAAGACCCTTTCACTCTGGAGAAGCGGTGAGGGAGGTCCGGCAGAATTAACTGCAGCATCACAATAATTAGCGTCTTATAACACCTCATCATGTGGTACAAAATAATTTATTTCATTAAAAAAACGGTAACAACAAGACAGTCCCATCCCCTCTGTGAAAGCCTGGGATTTGCTGTTGGCGGTTATCAGATTGTTTTTGTCTCAAATACGAACACCCGGATTTGGTTCTGTTTTTAAGCTAAAAATGTTCGCATGATGTCAATTAGTGGAAAATTTGAAACCAATTTTTTTTTTTTTTAAACTGTTGCTTTCTAATCTGCGCTGCTATTTTTTTTTTTAAAAAGGACACCCTGTGAGTCTGAGGCAAACCATCACAAACAAAACACTGGGGCTTGTGAGCTCTCTGGCTGCCAAGCGCATCAAAGGGAAGCAAAGAGGGCCATTCTGTTCTCATTATGACTTTGGGATTTCTGGATAAGCCCCTCACCCGTAGACACTAAATCCGCTTGGTACCCCACCCACTCTTTTAAACTTAGCAAAATGGCCCACCAGCAGCTTCTTAGGGATCAAGGTGGCGAGGGGGGGGGGGGTGGGGGAAAGGACAGGGAGAGGGCAAAGATATGTGTGCATGTGTGGAGGGGCGATGTGTGTGTGGGGGGGAAACCAAGGATATATATGTGTGTGTGTGTGTGTGTGTGAGAGAGAGGCAAGTGTGTAAGAGAGAGAGAGAGCGTGAGACAGAGAGAGGCAAGTGTGTGTTTGTGTGTGTGTGAGAGAGAGACAGAGAGGCAAGTGTGTGTTTGTGTGTGTGAGAGACAGAGAGAGGCAAGTTTGTGTTTGTGTGTGTGAGAGAGAGACAGAGAGGCAAGTGTGTGTTTGTGTGTGTGAGAGACAGAGAGGCAAGTGTGTGCGTGTGTGTGTGAGAGAGAGAGACAGAGAGGCAAGTGTGTGTTTGTGTGTGTGAGAGAGACAGAGAGAGGCAAGTGTGTGTTTGTGTGTGTGAGAGAGAGAGAGCGAAGGGGGAGGCAATGACATGTACGTGTGTGTGTGAGAGAGAGAGAGAGAGAGAGGCAAGTGTGTGTGTGAGAGAGAAGGGGTGGCAATAACATGTACGTGAGAGAGAGAGAGAGAGAGAGATCTGATCTCGTAGGTGATCTGAAAGAGTCAAACATTTCACTTTGTCTGAGGCACAGCTTCATACCACATGATTCACCAATTTTTAGTTTTCGGACCCCGATAAGCACCAAAGCGGTTTGCTGATTCCGGTGAATGAACAGAACAACACAGGTACCCCACCCTCCCAACCGGTGAATGAACAGATTAACACAGGTACACCCCCCCCCCCCCGCTTTCCTCCCAATAATACTTAGAAATTCATAACCGTGCAACTTATTCGTTCAAATCTCTCCCAACCCCACAACAAGCACCTAAATAAAAATGTTACACCATCTTTCATTCTGATTCGTACGATATTCTGCAAACTTTAATAAAAAAAACCACAACATTCCTATTTACGTTAAACCTTTTAATGTTTTTTTTTAAAAAAAGCTTCTAATAGTCTGAAAAGATGTCTGCATTCACAATTGATGCTTATTATCCCTATAGAGGCTTTTATGAAAAAAAACTGCTTCAAAAGTATTCTACATTTAAAAACAAAGTGCCATTCTGTCACAGAGGAGTTTCTGGATGAAAAGTGGAGAAATACACAGCAAAGTGGAGTGTTTAATCTGCTGTGCTTTACTGTTAAGTAGCATTCGGAAAGATAAGCCAGCACAGACTTCTTATGCAAGAACTCAAAACACACACCAGCGGGTGTTCTCGTGCGCGCACGCAACACGTGCAATGCAAGAAAGCATAGCGTTCCCGATCACGTGACCCGATAGCCTCAAGTAAGTCACCAACTCGCCCACTCCCAAACTTCACCTCCGTTGGTGGCACTACCGTGGGACAGCTCACTGGCTTTTGGATAATGGGCATCTGAAGATGGCATCAGCGCCGGTCAGCAGTGCCATGTCTCCCATCCCTTGGCCAATCCACAATGCCTATCTGAGAGGTCCTATCGGTTTATTTTTCCACCCCTCCACAAATTACCAGATTTTTTTTTTATTGAATCCAATTTCACAACTTGCCGTAAAGTAGGATTTGAACTCATGGTCTGATGGGCCGCGCGGTTTCTAGTCTGGTGCCATAACCACTACACCACCGTACAACAGGACCCGAGCTGGGAGGCTTGCAGGTCAAATTCAGGACTTGAAAACAGTGTCAACACAGAAATGCAACCATTCAGCTTCAGGCTTAACTTTCATTTTGACTATACATATATATATATTGTCTTTGTTGAATAAAGTTAAGCTCTCCTTCCAGGTTGGGCACAGCTTTCTTTGAGCGGGGGGGAGGTAGGAAAGGTACAGCTGAAATCTCAGTCTATAGTTTAATCAACATAATGCCAGTCTTCCCCTTTTAGATTCTGGCTGCAACGCGTGAATATTTTCCTTTTGTAAAATCAGTCCCTACTCTACAGCATGCAACAATCAGTATCGGCACGTTTAAAAAAAAACACACACAATTGGCATCCTATTAACCCTTAAAGCACAGGTGTCACGTGTCACACCCACTGTTTGAGAACACTTTTTTATATATACAGGCTCAGCACTGTTAATGGTTAAAGTGATCTCTCCTCTGTGAGTTACGCTCGAAAGTGTGCACGCATCCCAGGAGCCCTCTCTGTAGTGACAGCAGTGAAATTATATATAAAAACAGCAAGCTCTGAAAAAGCTTAAAATAAAAACACACAAAGGGCCAACTGTACCTCCTCCTATCTATTTATAGAATGTGTGTGTGTGTGACAATTCTCTGGATGCATGCTATATACACTGTAGATAGTATGTATGGCAAGGCAGCTCGCAAATAAGAGAGATGCTTTTTTTTCTGTCCCGTGTATTGTTAAATTCTGCTCAGATTCAGGATCATTTGAAAGTAGAAAGTTCTGAAAAGCCCATGAAGGTTTAAAGCAAACACTGAATCTATCTCTCAACAAAAGAGATGGGGTGGAGGGTGAGGGCGGGGGGCTGGGGGTGCGGAATCTGTGACTGTGACGATACCCACATATTAAACTGTAATGAGGGACAAAAAAAACAGGCCAATTATCAGTTCATTGAGTGGTATTAGACGCATTACCTCCTGCAAGATTCTCCTGCTTCGGGCAAATTCCTTTCGTAGGTGTTAGCAGACGGTCGTCTTCCTCGGGCGTGACTTGGATGCCGATTTCGACGGGCTCAGACACTCTCTTGGGCTCCTGGTGTGGGGGCGAGGGGCTGCGTTTATCCACCGCCTTCTCCAAGCAGACGCCCGCGGCTTCGCACCGTTTCCTCTTGTGCTCGATAAAGACCAGGATGTCAGCCAGGGGGAAGTGCGCCTGGCATTGCCCGCAGGTCAGCAGGTCTCGGTCGCTGCCACTGCTGCCCGGCCCAGCCATGGCCGCGTCCTCTTCGTCCGTGCTCGCCGTCTCCACATGGTCAGCCTCTGCTTTGCGCGGGAACGGAGAGAGAGAGAGAAAGGAGAGCCTCCTTTTAGCCAAAAAAATTAATTTTACAACACCGTGCCTGTGTAGATATATCCCTGGGTCTGCATGCAATTTTAACATTGCACAGAAAGACAGACACAAGGTCCAAAATCTTCTAGTGACCCAATAACCTCCCCCCACCAACACACACTCAATCAAACAAAACAATTTTATTTTGCAATCGTGAAGAAGTTGCAAGGAAGAAAAAGCCTGAAAACAGAGCTAGCTGCTCAAAAGCATTTTCTTTATTTTTAAAATTTCTTTGCACCTTGCGCACAGCAGTCAAGTGAAACAAGACGCAGGTTTTCAGATGGAAGATACTCGGGCACAACTCTGCAAAAAAAAAAAACCGGGCCTTTTCTAATGCACACCCGGTGGAATAACATAAATCTAGAATAAATGCTGCTCCGCCACCCCTGCCTAATTCAGATTAATTTCATGTTTACTGATATACTGGTTCGGGGTTTATTCTTGTTGTGTTAAATGTGGTAGTCATTCACTAGAAACCCATGGCTGGCTTTTTTTTGGGGTGGGGGGTGGGGAGCAGGAGCGGAGTTCTTTCCCCCACACCACCCCCCCCCCGCAACCCCCCCAAATCTGCATCACAAATCTGTATAGATTTACCGACAGCCAACTCGCAGTTGCACCCTGAGCGAGAAAGGTGCCGGTGTTATCGATGAGTACAATTTTAACCCCCCCTCCCCACCACCCCCCCCAAAAAAAACAGTTTAATGCAAAGAAGTACATTTTTGACATGAGAGCGTCACAACTAGTGGTTTGTGGGGCCCTTTGTTGAGTTGGAGATAGCAGTGCTGCATTTCTACTTTAACATGATCACCAATTTAAAAAAAAAATTTGCCCCTGTAAATAAACTGGCAAAGTCGTTTCGTCAAGTTTGTACTGATAAGTAAAGGACGTCATACTGAAATTTTGGATACATTAATAGGTACAATTAACAAGCGGGGACAACAAAGAGGGAGAGGGGGAGAGAGAGAGATTGCAAAGACAAAGCGTGAATAGGAATGTTCTGATTCATCTGCCTCCTTTCAGCTCCTCGGCTATTGTACCGACAAGCACGTAACATTTTAGTGCTCTCCACAGACAGTCGCTCAAAGTTTAACAACTTGCTCTGTCACAGGATTACAAGAAGCCTCATTATTTCAGTGGTACAATTTTTTTTTTTGCATTATTTGAAAACCCTTAACAGGTTCTCAAGGAATATTAATCAGCAGCAAAAACTGTTCCGACAAAGCGGAGTGTACGAATAGATTTGTGCAAACAGAGCCGTCGTATTTATTTTTTTTTGCTAAATAATATGAGGGAAAACAAAAGCCTGTACAAGTCAAGATGAGCGGCGTGTATTTTTTCATAAACAGCACGGAGTGCAATGATGAGATAACACCAACCCTCCACACAACAGCAAAGGAAAATCTGCATTTGATACATAAAATAAAATCTACAATATTTAATATCAGAAGACTCAGAAAAGGCAAATATACTCTCGGTGATCGCTCCATCATTAATCAATTCCCACATCTGCTGTCACTTTAGCAAGAAAATGATGATATTCATCTAACCTACTCATTGACGTGTGTACAACTGCTGAAGTGTATCCCCTCTGCTTTAATTTATTTCTAAATAACTTGCTTAAGGCACTTTTTGTTTTATTCTGGGTTTTACGAGCACGAAAACAATGGAGGAAGGGTAGGAGCTCGGAAGCATTCTGCTCCTGTGAAAGTAGAAGTGCTCTCTCTTTATCATTGGCCTGGGCTTTGCTAGTTTAAAGGAACCCCGGAATAAAACAAATAAGCACACAATCTCTTTCTTTTTGGCCTTAAACGCTTGCCATCACAAAGTTGAACGGATGTTTTAAAATTTAATATATTTATTGCTTTCAAACACAGCTCTCTCTCTCAGATTATCTACCTTCGGTTAAAAATAAACCACATCATTGCAGCATCCTAAATATTTTTGGCGATATGACATTTATCTCCCCCACCCCCCCACACATACATACATACACACACCAAAGATCCTTTTTTTTAAATAAAAGAGGGCTGTGCAGTTTACATTTTTTTCATTATGTGGTGCTTTTAAATTAATTCAAATAAAAACAAATTGTTTTTTTTGGGGGTGGGGGGGGGGAAGTTTCAGTCCATTATTTTAATTACAATCTTCCCCCGTCTGAAATGATTCAAGTTGCTCTGAAGATCAATACAGTATTTTAGTTGGGGCAAAAAAAGAACCTGATTGTCTTGTACCAAGAGAGTTGATACAGATATATGTAAATTGCAAAAAGGTAAATTTAAAAAAAAAACAATATATTGCATTGAAAAAAAATGCCACGGTGGAATGAATGGTGCACCAAACGCTTTATATGTGTAAAGTGTGCACTGTATCTGTCTGCTGGCAGGACAGGTAATGGTACCGCTTTGCTTCTGGTCGCTTTGGAGCAGGTTTGCAGCGAATTGATGAGTTGACTTAGAGCGCCCCCTTGCGGCGGCCGCGCGCTACTGCCGCTGGCCAGCGCGGGACACACGCGCTTCAAGTTGGAAGCCCTGGACAAAGTTTATTAAGCATTGCAACTCTCTAAAATCGGATCTCATGGCCGTCAATGCACTTATTGATTTTTGCTTCGTGGATTTTTTTGTCGCTGCTGTTGTTGTTGTTGCAAGGCCAGGACTTACGAAGCGAGCAAACGTGCATTCTCACTGCATGCAAATCCCCATCCGGCTTGATGGGAACTTCAAGCTTGCAGACACACTCTGCCCCCCCACCTCCACAACCCTTTATTCAAAAACAAAGGCAGGCAGGAGTCTAACTCAAACCTGGTGCAAGCCCAAGTTCAATGTCTAAAGCCTGCTCCGTCTCTGCAGCCGTTCAATAACCTTCCCCCGGCCAGAGCTTGCACAGGATGGCTCACTGGAAGGCTGCAGAAAGACGGAATTACAGTAGCAGAAAGTCTAAACTCGTGCAACAACAAAACACACACACACACATTGCAGATTTTGAGAGCTGTATTTTAAATCGCAACACTCAATGCATCGACTGCCCGGCCAACACGACGGGGTTAGGGAGGGGAGGGAGGTTTTTAATCATCGGGAGGCAGAAAGCACCCCCATTGCAAACACACCCTGCACAAATCGAAATGTTGGCGGTGCTTCCCCCCCCCCGGGATCGATGCAAGTTTGCAGGTCGGAAGTGGCATTAAAAATCGGACAGTGTCCGCACACGGAGCAAAAAAAACAGGAGGAGGGGAGGAGGGGGGAATTGCACCGGCGTGTGGCATTCTCTGTCATTGGAGAAAGGTATGGAAAAAGGGGAGAGCGCCAGTTTCCTGCTGGTTATCCCCGAGCTTGGACTCTGCTGGGGATAGACAGCGAGGGGAGGAAGAGCAAGCTTAGGGGAAGGGAGGAGGGAATAAAAAATAACTAACAATTGTGCATTAAAATAAATGGAACTTAGAGAGGGGGGGAAAAGTGCATTCCCATTTAGCATCATTTAAAAGCATTCATTGGGTCATTTGCAAAACAAAATCCTTATACCTTTTACTGTTAATCGCCCCCCTCCCCAAAAACAGTATCACGTTGTCAAAAAAAATAAAGAATCACAATTTACCTTTTCAGCGAGTTACAGATCTCTCAAACCAAAAAGCAACCGCTTTATTCCCCCATATAAAGACGGAAGCGTGCAGCAAGAAGAGCGTCTGTTTTATATATATTTTAAATAATAAATAGAAAAAAAAACGCCTTGCATTTATCCACCACCCCATTTAGGAAGTCCTGGCATTTTTTTGGGGGGTTAAAGTACCCAATATCTTGCGAGCAAGATGCATTCTACCCTCTCCAAGAATCCCAATCGTATTAAATGCATTTACCTTTTTTTTTTGGCAAAAAAAAAATGCAACCGATCTCCAACAACAACCCCCAAAAAAAACCAAATGATATTCCAACCTTTGCACGGACACACAAGAAGCAAAAAAATTTTTTTTTTTTTTTTAGGTTTTGTTTGCAAGGAAGAATTCAATTGCAAAAAAAATTGTCTTTGGTTGTTGGTTGTTGGTGGACGGGGGGGGGGAGAGAAGAGAGAAAATAAATCTGGATCACACAACAACAACACAAAAAAAGAGAAAGATCGCTTGTTCGAAGGGGGTTACCTCGCCAGGCTGTCTCCGCAGCGCAAGTGGCTTTCTGCTGTTTTTATTTTCGGGGAGGGGGAAAGAATATATTTATTTAAATTTCCGCAGAATAAGAAACATAAATATTCCGACTTTCTCCTTATTTGGCCACGTTTGGAACGTTGCGACCCGCCGCGTTCCATCCACTGTCTCGCGCCGGGCAGCACCGCTCCGCGCGCCACTTGCAAGTTTTCAAATATTTTTCTTCAAGAAACCCCCAAAAAACTACAAAATAAACACTTAAAAAACAGGCAGGCAGACTCGTGCAATGACCGATGCAAAGAAATAACTCCAGCTCTCTATTGCACAAACTTTTTTTTTATTGGAGAGAGAGAGAGAGGGGGGGGGGTTGGTTGGTTGGTTTGTGAGATGATGGTGGTTTTTGGAAAGAGGGGGTTCAGCAAAATGCAAAGAAGAAATAAATGTAACTAAAAATTAAAATAAATTGCCAAGCGATGTCCAGTTGTTGCACACATACACACACACACAAAAAAAGATACACGTGCACCTCTCCGAGGGGTTTAAAACACTGCATTTGCAAAAAAATAAAATAAAATGATCTTTGTCAAATAAAAACGCGTGCAATTTCTTGCAAATCGATTTTTAGAAATAATTTAAGAAAAAACTAACTCTTGCAGAATTAAAAAGTCTCAATGTTTTGTTGTCATGCTGACCATTGGAGGTAAAGTGTGCAATTCACCTCAATTTTTTTTGTCTCTTGCAAATTTTTTGAAAAGCAGCCCCTCCAAAAAATAATAACATTTCACATCAGGCTCAAATATTATTTTTTTTTATAAAAAAAATTATATATATATATATATCTATATTTAATTTTTAAAAATAATTTTGCAAATATAGGTTTTTTTTTAAGGGTTTGTTACTTACGCGAAAATTCCCTTTTACTTAAATGCTGAGGGTTGCCTTGCTTGCGGCGAGACATAGTCGGTCACATCTGGAGCGGAAAGCCGGAGACTCCAGAGAAAAATATCTTCATCAGAGCCCCTGACAGAAAATAAATTGGAAATAATGCAAAGATGGCGGATGGAGATGGATTGTGGGATAGCCGTCAGAGAGAGAGAGAGCGAGAGAGCGAGAGCTGCTACCACACACACATTACACACATAGACACATTACAGCAGCAAACACACACACACACACACACACACACAGACAGACAGACACACAAATTCAAGTTCAAGTGCGGACGTGACGCGCCCGCGAACTTGAACGTCAAGGCGGTGAATTGGCCGCCAGCTCAATGGGGGCTACTACTGGCAAAGGCATCACATTGTTAGAGCAGAGCTTTCATTCACAGCCACTCACTCACTCTCTCACACACACACAGGCGGACCTGATCAAGGATGTTTGCAGCAACTACCCCCCCACCCCCCACCCCCTCTTTCAGACAATAAATGCATTTTTTTTTTACAACCATGCATTTATTTATTGTTACAAGAAACTTTCTATCAATGCAATTCTGCAATTTGAAAGTTGTTAGACAGAGAGAGGAAAAAAAGTGGGCTTTGCCCCCGCCCCCCCCCCCCCCGGACTGGCACAACCTGACCTGATAAACGAGTGCTTTGCAAACCCTTTGCCATTATTATTGTTATTTTTTAAAGAACGCATTTGTTTGATTCGAAACTTTCAATGCATTACAGTGCAATTTGAAAGTTAAGGTGGACTCTCTAACTTAACTGGCATCAAAAAACTGGCAAGGAAAAGGTGTTCGGAGTTTTAAAAAAAATTAAAGCAATCGTTTTCCAAATGAAAAGCATTCTTTTTGTTAAAATAAATCCTGTATTTTAAATAACTACTTAAAGATTGTTGGGGGGGGGGTGTTGCTGAGGAGTACTGGAAGATATTCATTCATCTGCAATTATGCACACACGCACACATCGGTTAACCTGAGAAGCGCAGGGCTGCTAACAACTGCTCATTGCGATGTTTGCAGTCCCCTTTTTTTTTCTAAGGAAATACATTGCATTGCTACTGGCAGGAGAACGCATTGTACTGATACTGACTCACGCACAATGCACACACACACCCGGGCTAATCTGAGAATTATACAGTTGGCAGCAACTACTGCTTGTTCCAATGTTGGATACATTATTATTTTTAAAAAACAAAAACGTACATTGGATTTGCTTTTCCTCCTCCGCGCCCCCACCTCCCCTCCCCTCCCTCCACCCCAACTGGTATTGTACTTGCATTCATTCACACGCAATATGCACACATACAGCATCGGTCACTTATTGCAATATGTACGATTTTCTTTTTTTGTGTGCATTTACTGGGAATTTTTAAAAATCCTTCCAACAAGCTGCAAAGAGCTCAAACTGTGGACGGATTCGTGCAGCCGCGGTGCAAATACGCGCACAGATCAATCCAAAGGGGCGCGGGAAGTGGGAGCAGATACTTCGTTCTGCAATTCTTCCTATACATGTATATGGTTTTTTCTGTTGCAAAAGAGTTTTATTTTCAATCTAAAGAATGGGAGCAAGACCGAGCCGCCTCTGGTGCGCGCACACCTACGGATTAAGAGGACTATATACAGGCGTGCAGTCAGTGAAACACCACACATGTTATTCATTACGAAGGGGAGAGGGGGGAAGAGAATGATGTTTTGGCAGAATATGTAAGAGATGATAGTGTCTTCACCGCTGGTCTATGTTTGTGATTAGTAAGGGGGGGTTGGGGGGGGGGGGAAGAAAATAAAAGGAACCCACCGACTGCTAGTTAGACAAAAATACTTTGTATGAGCAAAGCCACACCTCATTATTGATTAGTGATATCTTTAGCTACAATCCCACTGGCATTGTGTAAAACAATTTCCTTTGAAGAAAAAACAATCGCGAATCTTTTTTTCCCCCTAAAATAAATAGTTAGGGGGCAGAGAAAACTTTAGAATTTTTTGCGGAAGGAGTTTGAGTGCAGAAATTATTTAACGGCAGTAAGAGACACTCACTCACTCACTCACTCACATATATAATGTGTGTGTGTATGTATGTATGTGCAGTCTTACTGGGGACGTGCAGTTCGTTCGTCGAGGCGGGAATGATTAACACCAGAGCATATTTGTTAGTTTATTACATAAGTATAATCTCCCTCTCACAAATCAAAAACTAACAGACGCAGGCTAAATTGAGCAGTGCTAAACTGCTAATAGCCACTCATGACAACATTCCGCAATCATCTTTCTGACTAAATGAATTGGGTTGATTTTAAATAGGGGGCTTCCGCTCGCCAAGCGAGCAGACATTTGTACTGATATCATTTAACTTTGCTGCTTTCTATGTTGTGGCTGGTAGCAGCAGCTAATTTATCTGTATATTAAAACAAGGAAAGACAATTTATTTGAAAGGTATTTAAATAGCACCCAAAGGTCGGTTGCCTGCTACTTCTATTGCTCCTCCGAATGTGTTTGGAAGACTTTTTTTTACACAGTACCTCTCCCCACCTTCTCGTCAACACCATTTTATCACGAGCCAGAAAAAAACTGCTGTTCTGACCATAAGGGTGGCAGGGGAAGGGTAAAAAAAAAAGGCTTCGCTTCCCTCTCGAGCTGGTGTACTGCCTGGCACCACAGTGCACTTCATCGATTAGCTTGCCCAAGATCTGCGTTTGAAGCAGAAATCAAGGGCTGGTAGATGCCTCCCCCTCCCTCCCCAAGGGGCCCTGCAAGTTGGTTAAGGGGGGGGGCGCTGGTGGTGGTTGGCGCCTGCGGTTTGCCATCTGGCAAGTTCCCAGTCTCGGCGGGCTGGGGTCAGGGACAGCCTTTAAGTGAAGAGCGCTTCTTCGAACAGAGGGAGGTAGAAGTGGGAGCGCACGCCATCTCCAGGTGCCTGCGCGGACCTGGCACCGGGCTACACGGCTCCATCGGCAGAGGCCTAGGGCGCAGACCACTCGCTGTCCTTGCAGTTTTGAGAATGGTGCCGGGCATGGGATGAGTAGGGTTGCCAACTGCGGTTGGACTTATGGCTGGAGGTTTTATCGCACGACCCTCCCACCGCCAACTGCCCCGTCCAGTCAAACTGCCTCCCCCCCACACCCCATCGTCAATATTTTTATAACGAATAAATAAAAATGATCAAAGAGAATGAGAGAAACTCACAATTTTATTTAATGATATCGCTCACAGCAGCATCCAGGTGATTACTCTTTAATTCCTGGAGACTCCAGGACAATCCTGGGGATGAGGGGAGTGAGGGAAGTAAAGAAGAGGAAAATAAATAATAAAAACTATAATCAGGCCCTCTAGATGTGAGTTTAGGATTTTTCAATTACTGCTATCAGGCACCTCACTTGCAATAATATTTTCATATGTGTGTGTATGTGTGTTTTTTTTAACGTGCTCTGGCTCATTATTGGCCTTATTTTACCATGACAGAGAATTGTATTTGCAATAAATTCTATTATACATTGAATTCAGTGCAGCACAAATCTAAACTACTTAACTGACAGCAGCTAGCGTACATACAGCTGGATGTTTAAGAACTGGAGTTGTAAAATAAATTAAGTGCATGGTATATGTGCCTCTCTCCCCACATACAATTAACAAAAAACAGAACGTTTGACATGAGATGGAGTTCCACATGCATATATCCTAGTGGAGTGCAGTAAATCTGCATGGGAACAGCTACTTACATCTGTATTTTTTTTTGATGTTGCTGTTGTTTTTGGTTTTCTGAATACTAAAGATTTTTTTTTCCTCCCCATCTTTTCTTTTTACAATTAAATAGACGACTAAAACTGGCACGGAAACACATTGTAAGATGCCATGCATCTAACCTGTGCCCTGCAGGACTGGCAACAGCTGTTTACGTTCGCATTTGCTCGTCCTGTTGTAAAGCAGCAGTTTTTAACATATGCTGTGACTTGAATGTTTGTATCTTTTCTCCAATTAAAGGAGGTTACTTCTGGCAACAAAACGCATTGTCAGGCATTCAACTCGAATAAAAGTACGTACACATAGATTGACATGTGCAGCACGAGATTGGCACCAGCTACTTGCAGCCAAGATTTTCCTGCTGTTTATTACAGGTTTTCGCCTGCATTCTTGGTATAACACACACTGGACGGATGGCTTTCCCTGTAATCAATCGCTGGTCAATTTTCCGTGTGTAGCAGTATGAGAAATGCTTTGAATTATCCGCCTGTCAGTGACAGACTGTCGTACTCTTCGCCATCAGCTCATCACAGAAACCCACAAAGGGTTAAGGTGGTGATATGTCATAATATATATATATTTAAAACAAACCCTTCAAGCTCAGGTTTGGCCTGTGATTCCCCCCACTGCCCTGCTGCCAACGCATCTAGGCTCACACTTGAGCAGAGAAGGAGAAAAAAAAATATATATATATATATGCTACAAAAA
This sequence comes from Somniosus microcephalus, assembly GCF_052327205.1. Taxonomy (NCBI): domain Eukaryota; kingdom Metazoa; phylum Chordata; class Chondrichthyes; order Squaliformes; family Somniosidae; genus Somniosus; species Somniosus microcephalus. The sequence continues at coordinate 33,675,299 of NC_140998.1, read as the reverse complement.
AAAACTTGCAAACTTTTACCGACTTTCATTTTGATCATCATATCACTGCATGTTTTAATATTCCTCGCCACAACTGCTACAAGAAAGATTACAGCTATGAAACAAGACTTACGCTTTCTAACCTCACGGTTGAAAAATGAAACTATTGCTTAAAGCACATCCAGTATCTTTTCGAAATACTGCTCGGGGATGCCAGTTGGCAGACTGGCCAGAGTGGGGTTCGATATCACGGCACGCTGTGGACAACTTTGGGATGCAGCACTGACAACAGCATCAACAGCAAGAGCAGTGACAACCAGGTGACCATTCAAACGCCCACACTACGGAAAGCCCCGCGATTCAATGGCTGGGCCACACAGTCGTGACATGGTCCACAAGAAATGAATATCTTCCAAACGGTCATCTTCATGATTCCATGGCTCTAGGGATGGGAGGAGCTTTCAAAAGATTATGGGCATAAACAGTTCAAACTTTGGTCTTTCTGGTTTATTAGGGCAGATACCTGCCTTGCAATCCCTCTCCAATTCTGTCTAGATTCTGCTGATTTTAGCAGGGGTTGTTACTTGTAGGAGCTCGCACATGTGGGCCAAGGAGCAGGCTCACTTACTCCAGCTGGTCCAACACTTGGTTCACAATCAGAAAGTCCTAAGTCCAAATTCTGAATGCCCATCATCCAAACTCATTTGGCAAAATTGACTCGAGCAACTTGATTTTTGCTCCAGTTTTCTGCTAAGTTGCTCAATGAAGTGGCTCGTGGAAGGAAGGCATTTCATGGGAAGGGGGAGGGAAGCAGACATTGTCTGTCTCAACTTGTTCAAATTATATTCTCTGCCACCCTATCCCATAGCACGATCGATTTGGGGATTATGTCATTGCAAGTGGACGCACACACAAACATACACACACACACACACAAACCCAGAGCTCACATTGTGAGGCATTCATTCAGAGACAATAGACACACAGACTAACCTACGCAGTGTAAAATAGCTACTTATAACAACATTGGCAATCATCACTCTAAGTAAATGCAATGAGCTTTTAAAAAAAAGACTAAATAGGAGCTTTTACCGGCAAGAGCTTACATTGTACACTCATTCACTTAATCACAATACAGTGCAATCATCACAGTTCAAACCCGGCACCAGCTAACCCATCGCATATTTGTTACTTTATTATAAAGGAATGATCTTTTAAAAGGAGGACCACTGAAATCAGTTTTTATTTTCCTTTCAAGTAGCGGCTACTGCTCGCATCAGCTCACGATGTGTAACTCGTTCGGTCGGGAAGTTGATTACGGCAATTTTTTGCTGGGCGATATATTTAAAACTTTATCGCAGAAAACCATTAAAAAAAAAATCTCCCAAACATTGCGCACCAGCAATGAAACTACCCAGATTTTACTGAGCGAAGGCAACGGCACTGTGCAATGATTCGCTCAGTCAGAATACACACCATCAGTCTGAACATTGCCGTTCAGAGCCAGGGCCAACTGTAAAGTTGCAACCATTTGCCGTAGTTTATTGTAGAAATTGTCTTTCTAAGTCAGTGTTTGTTTCTAATTTTCAGTATGTTTGTGTGTGCGTTTATTTAAGGGTGAAGGGTAGAAAGTGGAGCGGTGGCTGGTGTCACAAGTGCTAGCGTGCTTGCTTGCCAGATGGCCATGGGCTTAAATCTGAGAGTTTCATCTTATAGTCAGATGGTTTGATTACTGATAACAAAGAGGGCGATCCAAAAAAAAAAACCCACACCCTTAATGATTAGTGTAAAGAAAAACACTTCAGGTTTTGAGTAGTTCTCCATATATGAATTAAAACAGAATTACAGAAAACCTTTGCAAACCTTACAAACAGCCTTCTTTTTCTATGCTCTCATCCTATCGGTGATGGCAGTTCCCCACTGGTCCTGTACTGTAATGTGGTAAGGCTGCAGTTTAATACAGAAATCATTCTCCGTTTAATACAGTGGATTTCCTTCTGCTTTAAGAAATAAAGAGACACCTCTCATTTTAAATGGGAACGGGCTGCCTTGGCAGCACTTCCTTGATTAAATACTCTTCCTTCCAGTATAATAAACACATAAGCTAATGCCCACATGTTCCACATAAAGCCAGCGGCTATTGATAATCTCAAAAGTTTTTTGGTCCGTGTGATGCTCTTTTTCTGTGCTCCGGTTCAATTTCAGCAACAAAGAAGGTGAACGCTGGCAAAGCAGCTCACATCGCACATAGTCACCCAGTCAATCACAACACATTGTATTCGCATATACATAGGCTAATTTGTGGCAGTGTGGAACTGGCACTGAGTATTAAATGTGAATTTTCTGGGTAATGTTTTAAAGCTGTAAATACATTGTAGAGATATTCATTTTGGAAGTTTTGGCACAATGCATTGGAATTTTCTCCTTTGCTTTCCTCTTTTTAAAAAAAATTTTGTTGCAATTTTGGGGTTTATATTGGCACCGATTCCCACCACGCACATTCAGTCACTAAATACTATTTACACACAGGCAAGTCTGCACGGTTCAGGACGGCCACTAAACCATTTGCAGTGGATTTTTTGACAGCAGGGTTTTCAAAGCTGCAGTTAGTTAACAGAAATCATCTCCGCTTTCCCGTTGTTGTTGATGTCTTAGCAGGCGCCTCAGCCTCCGTTTCTGTAACTGAGTTTGGCTACTGGCAAAAATAAATCAAGTGGAGTGGGGCTACTGCTGGCAAGAGCCCACATAGCACACATTCATATGAGTCAGGTACAATGCGCTCGTGTAGCCTGCCCTATAGAGCTTAGGATTTACAGCGCCAGTTAATTGCAGCCCCAATTGCCAGCAATGTTTGAGCACTGTCATGTATTATGTTTTATTAAAAAAAAATTGTGACCATTGCATCCCAACAATTGTTCTCACTCACTTGACTGTCCTTTTGCCTCCTTCTTCACAAAGAGAAGAATACTTTTGTTTTTTTTTAAAACACGCACACACACAACTTGGAAAAGTCAAGGAGAAAGAAAAGATGCATGGAAGGAGAGAACAAAACACAAGGAGTGAGAAAGGAGAGAGAGAAAGAGAGAGAGAGAGCGAGACGGGTGGGAGGAGCTGTTAAACTGACACCGTCCTACCAGAATACTGGAAGCCAACAGGAGTGAACTCATGAAATCAATCACCGTCACAGCGGGAGGGGTGAGAGCTTAGATCTGTGACATCAGAATGGAATGGAGTGTTTGTTTACAGAACACACTCTGTTCCTGGGGTCCATCACTAGTCTCAGAGCAGCTCATGGACTGCACATGAATCAAACACCTTTCAGGCTGAAAATTCCACTATAAACTGTTTACTTAGGAACTCGCTCTCTCCTCTCTAACCTATTGCTCTTCCATTCTGATTTCTTAAAATGTTGCAGGGCAGGTTCCTCCATTTCAAAGCAGCTTCCCATTAAGAGTTAAGTTACCCCAGGTTTTTGTGTGTGTGTGTGTGTGATGGCAAGCCCCGCGGAATACAAAATTCCTCTTGAGAACAATTCCACTTTAAGAGCAATGTTTTCCATTGGAAAATTCTCATTCCTTAGAGGGATTGACTGGATTGTCTTCCTCGGTGAAAGCTCGGTTTCATCACGTGACTGGGATGTTACCTGTGATTTTACACTGTGTTTGGACACTTCTTGCCAAACATTTATACACTGCCTTCTTTAGCATCAACATTTAAAAAGTGACTAAAGGAACGCGCTCTGAAACACTGGGCCAAGGAGGGAAGGGGAAAAAAAAAGTCAGGCAGTTTCCCATTGGAAAGGGCTCGTGTGTGTGGGTGTCAGGTGAAGGTGGGATAGGGCTCGGCAGTGATGCCTCCCGGGTGCGAATAGCCAACCGACACTTGTTATCTAGCTTACACGTAAAGAATGGCCACTCATCAACCAGCCCCCATGGAACAATATCCCCACTTGACCAAGTGAAGCTCCACAACAAATATAGCATTAAAGAGATGAATAGAACCACAACTTTTCTTTCAATTTACTATATTAATTCAATGCAGTAAAAGAATGAAGCAATTATGATACAGCCTCTGTAACAAATAAAATTACAACCTACTTTAAATAGGCAACCTTGTAATACCCTTCTGTCAGTCACATGATGGTGTAATTACATCATAAAGAGTTGTTAATATCATTCTAGGAGTCACATGAGCTCATTAACGCCCAACAGCGCTCACTGAAGAACACTATCAGCCCATAGCCACTCAGCTGATGTTGACAGCATACCTATAAATGTATATATTTTCTAAATAAATTAAAAGGAAAATCTTTAAAAGGCTGTAACCCGATCTCAGGGTTCCGATCGTGTTCATCAATTGCTCAGGTTTCATTGCAATGATTTATGATGTCATCCAAGCCTGTTAATTGGGTTACAGCCTGGTAACTCACCCCCAGGTACCTATTATTCTGTGCATAATCACAATATGTTTTGGTGCCGTTCTCTTCCTCTGCCCTCGTACAATTAATAGGACCCCGTGCAGTAAAACCATTGCATCATACTCTGAAGTTACTTTACACTCTACAGCAGAGGCAGGCCAGATAAAGTCTTGGAGCTGAGGCTTCTGAAGCATTAACGGAACTGTAAAATTCCCCGATGAGACATCGGTACAGAATCTTCTGCTTCTTTTCCTTCGTTTTTTTTCCCTTCTCCAGCAGTTAGTTCCCCTAATATAAAAACAGAAAATGCTGGAGATACTCAGCAGGTCAGGCAGCATCTGTGAAGAGAGAAACAGAGTTAACGTTTCAGGTCGATAACCTTTCGTCAGAACCGGTACTTGAGTGGAGTGTGCTGGACTCCTCCTTAAAGGGCTCCAGCGGTCACTTACTCATGGCGAGGCCGTACCATGGCAGCTCGTGCAAGAAGTGGCAATTACACTCCCCACCAAACGCAGCACAAGCTATGGTAAACGGTCAATGGATTTGATGGCCCTAATGGTCCTCCCTGCCCTTTTTTTGTCTTATCTTCATGTGGACTGTTTGCAAAAAAAACGGTGTGGATAGATCTTCTGCTGTTTAGATACATATAAACATGACCAGTTCCTCCCCAGTGATATAAGGTGAGCCATCCAATAAAGGTGAGCGTGTTTACTCTTCATGATGCGACACAACATGCACACCTGTACTGCATAGGTACAGCTGCACAGGTTCTAGATAGTGCAGGTGACTCGGTGACCAAACTACCACATCATTATGTATTAAAAATCGATGCAGGACTAACAGATCAAATTTCTATAGACAGGGGCGTCCCTGATGCTTACAGGGTAAGTATGGTACAGGAAACTTTCTGGTATCCGGCACGGACGGGACCGACCTGGTGCCGGTCCATCAACAATGCCGGACGACCGAACGCTATAGTAAAAGATACGGAGCTCAGAGCTCCGTATAAAGCAACAAACCCTGCCAGCTTCAAAACAATGGGCACAAGTTGCAAGCATCTCTGTAGCTTAGCAACAGCTTCTGCTACACCCTTGCACAGCAACAAATGGAGGAAAAAAAAGTAATAACAGTAATAAAAGTTACCTGAACTGACTCCTGAATTTTGCCGGTGGATAGAGCGCTCCGGTTATTTAGGGGCCAGTTAATCGAAAGTTTCCTGTACTGAGTCATATAGAGCAGGAACTTTAATCCCTAGACTGTTCCACTACTGAGCCGGAACATGCATTTTGTGCACTATCGTTGGTCTCAATATTCCCAGGATAAGAAGGGGAAACATCAGGCAAAGTTTCTGCTTCTGTTCATTATCCAGTAGCCCCTGCTGGAAAGTGTGGATGTTAGATAAGGCCAAACTCAAACAACAACAACCTGTATTTATATAGCATCTTTAACGTAGTAAAACGTCCCAAGGTGCTTCACAGGAGTATTATAAGACAAAAGATTTGACACCGAGCCACATAAGGAGAAATTAGGGCAGATGACCAAAAGCTTGGTCAAAGCGGTAGGTTTTAAGGAGCATCTCAAAGGAGGAAAGAGAGGTAACGAGGCGGAGAGGTTTAGGGAGGGAATTCCAGAGCTTAGGGCCTAGGCAACAGAAAGCACGGCCACCAATGGTTGAGAGATTATAATCAGGGATGCTCAAGAGGGCAGAATTAGAGGAGCGCAGATATCTCGGGATGTTGTGGAGCTGAAGGAGATTAGAGATAGGGAGGGGCGAGGCCATAGAGGGATTTGAAAACAAGGATGAGAATTTGGAAATCGAGGCGTTGCTTAACCGGGAGCCAATGTAGGTCAGCGAGCACAGGGGTGATGGGCGAACGGGACTTGGCACGAGTTAGGACACGGGCAGCCAAGTTTTGGATCACCTCAAGTTTACAGAGAGTAGAATGTGGGAGGCCAGCCAGGAGTGTGTTGGAATAGTCAAGTCTAGAGGTAACAAAGGCATGGATGAGGGTTTCAGCAGCAGATGAGCTGAGGCAGGGACGGAGTCGGGCGATGTTACGGAGGTGGCAGTAGGTGGAAACTCAGCTGTGATGCCCCCATGATTAAATAGCCAACCAGTACTCACTCTCCAGGATCAACACATGAAGACTTTAGTGAATGAAGTATGGAAATTCTGGGCAATCTAACCTAGAAAAAGTAGCTATCTTCAGGAGTGGAGAGGGCAAGTTTGTTCATAGAAAACAGTAATCATATCAGAAATTCTCCCATCTTTCTTAACTTTGTGCTATGTTACATTGTGACAGCCTCAATCGTCTTTATGTAAAAACCTCCTCAAAGCCTGTTTAACTGTGCTTTTATCCACCTCTTCTAATTTCCTACTACTGCTCGATCTGTTCTCTGATATGTGGAGCACCTTGGAATGTTTTATTATGTTAAAGGTTATTATACAAATGCAAATTCTCGTTATTTATATAGTGCCTTTGTAAAGGTCGCAAGGTGCTTTACAAAGGAGAAAATGGCGCAATGCAGTAGGGAAAAGACTGAAAGCATGGTCAAAAAGGTAGGCTTCCAGGAGACTTCGAAAGGCAGAGAGACAGGGGAGGGTAGCAAGGCGAAGGGGTTTAGGGAGGCAGTTCAGAAGTGTCAGAATGGGATGGCTGAAAGGTTGTGCCTCCAGTGATGGAGAGGAGAGGGGGAGAGGTCTGAATCAGAGGACCAAAGGATTCTAAATAGTGCTAGAGGAGATTTTGGGGGTGAGGCATGAGGTCATGATGAGACTCATGAATGAGGGCGAGGATTTGGATGATGGGTAAGCGGGAACCTGGTGCGGGACACGAACCCGGGCAGCAGAGTTTGGGCAAGTTGGTATTTGTGCAGGGTGGTTGGTAAGGAGGGCGCTGGAGATGTTAAAACCTGGGGTGGCAAGAGTGCGGATAAGGGTTTCGGCAACAGTGGGAATGAGGTAAGGACAGAGGCAGCGATGCAGCAGAGATGGAAGCAGACGGTCTTGATGTTAGATAGGGTAGGGCGTTTGAAGCTCAGCTCCGGGTCAAACAGGGCACCAAGGTTGCAAACCAGTATCAAACAGGCAAATGATAAGAGACACCATCCACTGTGAGATATGAGGGACCAGCAAATAGTTTGGTTTTCACCTCTCTTCCCCTCCCCCCCATCTATAAGACAAGTCCTGGTTCTTTTTCAGACAGGACTTTTTGTTTTAAATCACTGGTGCTATTTTTTTAGCAAAACTCTGTACTTGACATCTTTTGCAAAAGATCCTTTCTTCGCATGGGGAAAGTCAAATGTTGGGAAGTTGTGCCCTTGCGCCCCGTGATATTTACACATTGACTATAAAATGGCCAGTGCGACAATATCTGACTAGCTGAACAGGAGATTTGCTTATCCTTTAATTCCACACAGGGGTTCACTCCCAATATATACATATATAAACCCTCTTATATTTTGGCAGGCGGCGTTCAAAAGCTGCGTTGAGGCCCCTCTGTTGCCAATTTTCGCTCTCGTGTGTAATAAAATGGATGCCTGTTAATAGGCGCCGTATAATGAAATCATCGCTGAGCATCGAACTCGTCAAGTCGGCCGTGTCACATGCTCAGCCATTCTCTTGGGATGCGTGCTGTGGCTACGGAGGAGTGATCGTTCAAATACAGTCACTTCTGAAAACTGCCTCAACTCTTCAAAATGTCCCATATCTGGCCCATAAAATGTCACTGGGACAAACATCTGTGGTGGATAATTAAGATGCCTGAAAGGCCTAATGTATTATATAAAGCCCTTTAGGTTAAGAATGATCGCAGCTGACCTCAGGTGGAGCAGCAGGGATGAGGAGGTTACGATTGAGTTCAGTGGGGCTAAGAAGGCCAAAAGTGAACCGGCGATCTGATCCTGATTGTGTTCCAGTGGCATCTGCTCAAGTGTGCATATCTGGACAGTCGGTGAGGATAGGATCGGCTTTCGAGATAATTTACCCCCACCCCACGGTATGAACGACCTGCCAATATATCTAGACTCAGGTATGAAGAGTGGCCACTTGGGCCAGGTAGCAGAGGGTGGGCTGTGTCAATGGACCGTCCGGTCAGACTGTGCCCCTTCAAGAGAGCAGGAGAGAATTGGCCTCGTTAACAAACTCTGTATAGTTTTGAATTCTCTTTCTACCTTTCCCTCCAGTTCATTCCCACACAGGCATACACATACAGTCAAGCCTCTGCATCTGCATCTCTTGCAGATTAGTGCTAATGATACTGAAATGTTGGCTCACAGCGCCCCCTTTTGGTAGCTTCACCACACTTTCAGCTCTCAGCTCCAAGATCAGTAGCAGCCTACCTAAGGTGCCCTTCTCCCCTGGACCCTTTCCCCATGCCCCTTCTCATATTAATCCACCCTCACCCAAAATTGGTGTGTTCTCCTCAGCTGATGAATAGTCTCAGATGCAGGGAGAAGTGATTGTTGTCACCCAGACACTCAGGTAACCTGCAAGCAGTTTGTTCAGAGGGAGCCTCCATGACAATATGATTGGAGTATTGGTTTGCGAGGACCAGGATGAACTCCAGGAATCCTTTGAAGGGGGGGTTATAACTCTTTAGATTATTCCTCCGATCGAACATCTGCAAAGATTGTTTGCTGTAAAAATGTGGACACTGGGCGAAAGGGAAGCAAAGATTCCGAGAATTTTTAAACATGTATTTTTTTTACTTTCAGTTCAGTTTTCAAACTTTCCTCTCCCACTTTTACATCGTTCAATGAACTGGGTGGATATAAGCAAGCTGCTCTCAGTGCTTTGGCCAAGGCACAGCCAGGTGAGCTGCCAGGTGCAGGAAAGGCCCTTGACTTGTCTCACCCTACTTCTTTCGGTCAAGCCCCCTTCCCCCAGTGGGCCCAGACGGCTAAGCTAAAGTCAGACAGGCTGTGAAATCATGGGCACGGAACAACGTTCAGGCTCTCTGTGGAGCAACATGTTGGACCGACAGGTCACTTCGGCCGAGGGGTATATCTGAACCGCACATAGCCCACAAATTTGCGATTATTTTCACGTGAAAATGTTGCTGCGCGTAGAATTAAATGATTGAAAGCACGCGCATCGCGTGTTACCAGTACGCATAACCCCTGTGAAAACGACAAAGTGCTGCTTTGTTTCAAGAACGCGATAAGATACTGAGGGGGCTCGACAGGGTAGATGCAGAGAGGATGTTTCCCCTCGTGGGGAAATCTGGAACTCGGGGGCACAGTCTCAGAATAAAGGGTCGCCCTTTTAGAACTGAGAGGAGGAGGGACTTCTTCTCTCAGAGGGTCGTGAACCTGTGGAGCTCTCTGCCCCAGAGAGCTGTGGAGGCCGGGTCATTAAATACATTTAAGGTGGAGATAGACAGATTTTTGCAAGATAAGGGTGTGAAGGGTTATGGGGAGCAGGCTGGGAAAGTGGCTTTGAGCCCAAGATCAGCCATGATCTTATTGAATGGCGGAGCAGGCTCGAGGGGCCAAGTGGCCTATTCCTGCTCCTAGTTCTTATGATTGTACAAAGTATTTTTGAAATAATGTACTCAGAGAACATGGCGCAGGGGCACAACAGATGGGTGTACCAATGCACTGTGGCATCTAACCCAGGGCTACTGAGACTAATTGTAGTGCCCCAACCATAAGAACATAAGAAATAGGAGCAGGAGTAGGCCATTTGGCTCTTCGAGCCTGCTCTGCCATTCAATAAGATCATGGCTGATCTTCAACCTCAACTCCACCTTCCTGCACTTTCCCCATATCCATTGATTCCCTTAATATCCAAAAATCTATCAATTTCTGTCTTGAATATACTCAACGACTGAGAATCCACAGCCCTCGGGGGGGGGGGGGGGTAGAGAATTCCAAAGATTCACCACCCTCCGGGTGAAGAAATTCCCCCTCCTCCTCTCAGTCCTAAATGGCCAACCCCTTATCTTGAGACTGTGATCCCTGGTTCTAGGCCTCCCTTCTGATACCAGCTCACTCAGCCCAGGGCGGGGATCGAACCTGGAATCGGCCTGGTCTGTGTGTGGCTGGGATTGGATAAACTTGCTGGCCCTTAAATGTTTCTTTCATTCTACTTTAAAATGCTTAGTTTTAGAAATGTGTGGGAAATGAATGTGTTCCGCAGTCTTACACGAGAGAATAGTTTAAAAGCACAAAGGGTTAATTTTGGTTAAGTTTAAGAAAAAAATTACCAGGCGTCAAAAATATAATTTACTCATCTAGAGTGCAGCTATTCAATTGGCAGGAGCTCTTATTAAATAGTCAGTTTCTATAGCAATATTGCAGTAAATGTTTAAATGCAATGTGAAGATTTATTTGAAATTTATACAATTGATTCTCGTTATAATAAACTCTGATATTACAAAGCTCCTGCATTAACAATTTTCTTCTCTGGTCCTACCTGACGGAGCGCAGAGCCTGATGAACTCATAATAAGAGCTACTTTCTTAGCCCATAGGGGTTTATAGTTAACACGTTTTATTGAAGCCTTGTCTTCGAATCCCTCCATGGCCTCGCCCCTCCCTATCTCTGTAATCTCCTCCAACTCTACAACCCTCCGAGATCTCAGCGCTCCTCTGGCCTCTTGCGCATCCCCGATTTTCATTGCCCTGCCACTGGCAGCTGTGTAATCAGCTGCCTGGGCCCTAAGCTCAGGAATCCTCTCCCTAAACCTCGCTGCCTCTCTCTCTCTCCTTTAAGATGCTCCTTAAAGCCAACCTCATTGACCAAGCTTTTGGCTACCTGCCCTACTATCTCTTTATGTGGCTCGGTGTCAAATTTTGTTTGATACCGTTGCTGTGAAGCGCCTTTTTACTATGTTAAAGGCACTATAAAAATGCAAGAGTTATTGTTGTTGTTGTTGAAGGGCCTCACTACAACATTCCCTGATAATACTCCAAGCCCCTCGCCTTCATCACTATATATCTCTTCTGACCTCTCTTCCCTGCACCGTTCACCCTGACTTCAGACGCACAGTACAAGAAATCATAAACATCTACTGTCCAAATCCACTGGCAGATGCCACCTCCAGTCTCCTCTTCATACAATCCTCTCAACTCCCAGTCTTCCCTCCTGCTCTCCTCCCAAACGCGACCTCACCTTTCCTGTGTTCTGCAGTCCATTTCCCCGCAGTTCTCCTCAGTACACTCATCTTGTCCATTAAGCTCACCATTTGCTTCCTCAAAACCCTCCTGTCCCAGCTGCTGACCATCCAACTGAGCCATGACTCGATAAAGGCATGGGCAAGGGATTGCCAAAATCATTGGCCTGTCTCTAGCCTTGGCCAATGTCCCTTATCTACCTCAAAAACCACCATGAGCAGACCCCCTCGTCAAAAGAACATAGAAACATAGAAGATAGGAGCAGGAGTAGGCCATTCGGCCCTTCGAGCCTGCTCCGCCATTCAACGAGATCATGGCTGATCATCCAAACCCTAGCACCCGGTCCCTACACTGACAGCCATCCCACCCAAGCCCTATCCCCATAGCCCCATAACCCCACATATTTAATCCCCCCTAACACGAAGGGCCAATTTTTATCATGGCCAATCAACCTAACCCGCACATCTTTGGACTGTGGGAGGAAACCGGAGCACTGGGAGGAAACCGGAGCACCCGGAGGAAACCCACGCAAAAACGGGGAGAATGTGCAAACTCCACACAGACAGTCACCCGAGGCCGGATTTGAACCCGGGTCCCTGGCGTTGTGAGGCAACAGTGCTAACCACTATGCCACCGTGCCGCCGAACAACACTCCTCCCCTCCATTCTATCTCACTCCTGCCCTACCTCCAACTTTTCCTTAATTTCCAAAGTCCTGGAGTGCTTTGCAACTGTTCTCCCACCTCCCTCACTGCTCTTTTTTAAAAACCCTCTACACACATACGCATGAAGGCTGGGTGAGGATGGGATTGGGCTTGACTATGATGCCATTCCCAAACTAGATCAGACCGTCAACATTCACTTTGTAGGCTCACACTTGACCTTTGACCCCTGCGTAAATCCATGACGTTAAGAAAACAATTGGGGGAAAACTGGGTGACAAACACAAGCTGAACTGCACTTTCTGCCCTCAAATAAAGCCTTCTGGAGAGAGCCCAGTGTATTCCTTATACTCTGACTTTGAGTTTGCTTTTCTGCAATTGATGGAAAGTCCAGAAATAGTTCTGACAGCAGGCATGCAGGAAATTGTGCAGAGCATGTGTCAGAATGGACTGTAAACAGAGGGAAATGAGTAATCTGGAAAAGAATCCATTCACTGAACAGAATGCAGAGCTAAAATATTCAGCCAGCAGGTAGGAATTTGCTTTTTTTTATATGTTCAGAGACCACACCAAGGTTAAACCTGAAATTAAGAGGGAAATAAAAGGCTTTCACGGTTGGTAGGGAGTTGGATAAAAAAAATAGCTCAGAGTCTCGTCATCCAGCCACCAACAGCTGGAAAGTGTGTGAATGTGAACATCAGCATGGAGTGCCAACTGTGCACGAGTGTGAACATCAGCGTAGAGCACCAGCTGTGCACGAGTGTGAACATCAGCGTAGAGAGCCAGCTGTGCACGAGTGTGAACATCAGCGTAGAGCACCAGCTGTGCACGAGTGTGAATGTCAGTGTAGAGTGCCAGCTGTGCATGAGTGTGAATGTCAGCATAGAGTGCCAGCTGTGCATGAGTGTGAATGTCAGTGTAGAGAGCCAGCTGTGCACGAGTGTTAAAATTAGCCTAGAGTGCCAGCTGTGCACTAGTGTGAACATCAGCGTAGAGTGCCAGCTGTGCACAAGTGTGAACATCAGCGTAGAGTGCCAGCTGTGCACAAGTGTGAACGACAATGTAGAGTGCCAGCTGTGTACGAGTGTGAACATCAGCATAGAGTGCCAGCTGTGCACAAGTGTGAATGTCAGTGTAGAGTGCCAGCTGTGCACGAGTGTGAACATCAGCGTAGAGTGCCAGCTGTGCACATGTGACCGACAACGTAGAGTGCCAGCTGTGCACCAGTGTGAACATCAGCGTAGAGAGCCAGCTGTGCACAAGTGTGAACATCAGCGTAGAGTGCCAGCTGTGCACCAGTGTGAACATCAGCGTAGAGAGCCAGCTGTGCACGAGTGTGAACATCAGCGTAGAGAGCCAGCTGTGCACGAGTGTGAACATCAGCGTAGAGTGCCAGCTGTGCACGAGTGGGAACATCAGCGTAGAGAGCCAGCTGTGCACGAGTGTGAACATCAGCGTAGAGTGCCAGCTGTGCACCAGTGTGAACATCAGCATAGATTGCCAGCTGTGCACGAGTGTGAACATCAGCGTAGAGAGCCAGCTGTACACGAGTGTGAACATCAGCGTGGAGTGCCAGCTGTGCACGAGTGTGAACATCAGCATAGAGTGCCAACTGTGCACGAGTGTGAACATCAGCGTAGAGAGCCAGCTGTACACGAGTGTGAACATCAGCGTGGAGTGCCAGCTGTGCACGAGTGTGAACATCAGCATAGAGTGCCAACTGTGCACGAGTGTGAACATCAGCGTAGAGAGCCAGCTGTACACCAGTGTGAACATCAGCGTGGAGTGCCAGCTGTGCACGAGTGTGAACATCAGCATAGAGTGCCAGCTGTGCATGAGTGTGAACATCAGCGTAGAGAGCCAGCTGTACACGAGTGTGAACATCAGCGTGGAGTGCCGGCTGTGCACGAGTGTGAGCATCAGCGTAAAGTGCCGGCTGTGCACGAGTGTGAACATCAGCGTAGAGTGCCAGCTGTGCACCAGTGTGAACATCAGTGTAGAGAGCCAGCTGTGTACAAGTGTGAACATCAGCATAGAGAGCCAGCTGTACACGAGTGTGAACATCAGCATAGAGTGCCAGCTGTTCACGAGTGTTAACATCAGCGTAGAGTGCCAGCTGTGCACCAGTGTGAACATCAGCGTAGAGTGCCAGCTGTGCACCAGTGTGAACATCAGCATAGAGAGCCAGCTGTACACGAGTGTGAACATCAGCGTAGAGAGCCAGCTGTGCACCAGTGTGAACATCAGCATAGAGTGCCAGCTGTTCACGAGTGTTAACATCAGCGTAGAGTGCCAGCTGTGCACCAGTGTGAACATCAGCGTAGAGTGCCAGCTGTGCACAAGTGTGAACATCAGCGTAGAGTGCCAGCTGTGCACCAGTGTGAACATCAGCGTAGAGTACCAGCTGTGCACGAGTGTGAACATCAGCGTAGAGAGCCAGCTGTGCACCAGTGTGAACATCAGCGTAGAGAGCCAGCTGTGCACAAGTGTGAACATCAGCGTAAGAGCCAGCTGTACACGAGTGTGAACATCAGCATAGAGTGCCAGCTGTTCACGAGTGTGAACATCAGCGTAGAGTGCCAGCTGTGCACGAGTGTGAACATCAGCGTAGAGCACCAGCTGTGCACGAGTGTGAACATCAGCGTAGAGTGCCAGCTGTGCACGAGTGTGAACATCAGCGTAGAGTGCCAGCTGTGGCTCCCCCCACCCCGCCCCCCAACTCCATGCCGACGCTCATTGTGGGATCTACAGGAATGGGTTGTTTCAATACGCGGATGCATAAAAACCAGATCCCTGTCCTCACCTGATGTTTACTTTTCAGCATGGGGGCAGGTGGTGGGTCAATGGACAGTGACCGGGGGCCAGCTGATAGCTCAGAGATGGTGAGGCCAATTGTAGCACCACTACCACTGGCTAACTCGGTGCAGACTGGTGGCCAGACCTCAGGTCTGTGGATATCAGCACTGAGGTGCCAGGGGGCTGCCAGTGTCCATGAGACTATATGCCAGGGAGTTCAGCCTCTTCAGGGCAAGAGAGGAGAACATTGGAGAAACTGATTTGTTCTGGAGATGAATAATGCTGTATTGTAACACTGAGAGAAACTGGTCTCTGGTAGCGTTGTGCAAGGAATCCCCACTCGCATTTGCAACAACAACAACAACTTGTATTGATATAGCACCTTTAATGTGGTAAAATGTCTCATGGCGCTTCACAGGACTGTTATGACACAAAATTTGACACCGAGACACATAAGGAGATATTAGGGCAAATGATTGGTCAATGAGGTCGTTTTTAAGGAGCATCTTAAAGGAGGAGAAAGCGGTAGAGAGTCGGAGAGGTTTAGGGAGGGAATTCCAGAGCTTAGGGCCTCGGCAGCTGAAGGCACGGCCACCAATGGTGGAGCGATTATAATCAGGGATGCTCAAGAGGCCAGAATTAGAGGAGCGCAGATATCTCGGGGGGTTTGTGGGGCTGGAGGAGATTACAGAGATAGGGAGGGGCGAGGCCATGGAAGGGATTTGAAAACAAGGATGAGAATTTTTAAATCGAGGCGTTGCTTAACCGGGAGCCAATGTAGGCCAGCAAGCAGAGGGGTGATGGACGAACGGGACTTGGTGTGAGTTAGGACACGGGCAGAAGAGATCTGGATGACCTCAAGTTTACGGAGGGTAGAACGTGGGAGGCCAGCCAGTAATGCATTGGAAGAGTCAAGTCTATTGCAGATGGATATACAGCTTAAATAAAATGCAGCCTAGAGTTTTTAGGGGGTAATTTTAACCTAATGGGTCCGGTGAGGAACTGATGGGATCGGAACGGCTGCCCATTTTACACCCCCGCCCAATTTTACTTTACAAAGACCACCGTAGTTAAAGTTTTAACACCATTTTAAGTATAAATGGCCTCCTTCCTTTGCAGCCACCTGCTAATGCTGTGTAGAACTTTAATCAAAGGAAGTTATCATTATCAGATCTCACCATCGGCACTATCCCACATACACCAATGATGTTGCTTCCTCCCATAGCTTTGAGTGACCTCTCGCTATACCTATATATATTTCTTTTTAAATTAAGTTGGTGATGACATTTTTCAGTCAGTCCTGTGCAGAAGCGTTGTTGCACGAGCAGATTGCAGCTCTAAACTGGGCACCCTTTCAAGTGTATTCAACGGAACCCCTCAGAATCCCCAGCTAGTTTTTTTTCAAAAACAGCGTACAGAAGAATAAGAAGAACAACAACAGCAACAATTTTTTTTCTGGCAGGTCTCAGGAGGTCTCAAGCACCTGCCGGGCTCTCTTGCCATGTCGTCCAGTCCTGAGCACCAGCAGGAGCCTCGCCCCACGGGATGACTGAGTTACCTGGTCCCCTGCCACCAAATCATACACGTTAGGAGGCTGCCACATTCCCTAATTTCTGTATTGAAGTGAGATGCTCGCAGCCAGTTAAGCGTAATGGGGAGAGGCTAGAGAATGATAAACAGAAAGGGGAAAAAAATGGTAAACAACAAAAAATAATGCACGACCTGCTGAGTATTTCCAGCATTTTCTGTTTATATATATATATATATATATAAAATTCTAAACCTCATTGTAACAAATTGTGGTCCTTGCACATAACACTTAAAGTAGCAGCTTATTCATTACATTGATGACGTATTTTATTGTCTTTTATATTGCAGCTTTTATATCGTACATTAAGTGATCTGAACTGCCCATAAGTTAACGCATGATATTTATGTAATGAGATAAGGCCTTTTTTTTATTCGTCCCTGGGATGTGGGCATCGCTGGCGAGGCCAGAATAATTGCCCATCCCTTGTTGCCCTTGAGAAGGCGGTGGTGAGCCACCTTCTTGAACCGCTGCAGTCTATGTGGTGAAGGTACTCCCACAGTGCTGTTTGGCAGGGAATCCAGGATTTTCACCCAGCGATGATGAAAGAATGGCGATATATTTTCAAGTCAGGATGCTGTGTGACTTGGAGGGGAACTTGGAAGTGATGGTGTTCCCATGCTCCTGCTGCTCTTGTCATTCTAGGTAGCAGAGGTTGTGGGTTTGGGAGGTGCTGCCGAAGAAGCCTTGGCGAGTTGCTGCAGTGCATCTTGTAGATGGTACACACTGCAGCCATGGTGCGCTGGT
The DNA here is from genome assembly GCF_052327205.1 of Somniosus microcephalus. Taxonomy (NCBI): domain Eukaryota; kingdom Metazoa; phylum Chordata; class Chondrichthyes; order Squaliformes; family Somniosidae; genus Somniosus; species Somniosus microcephalus. The sequence continues at coordinate 33,657,993 of NC_140998.1, read as the reverse complement.
GGTGGAGGGAGTGAATGTTTAAGGTGGTGGATGGGGTGCTGATCAAGCGGGCTGCTTTGGTCTGTCAGAGCCCATTAGGGCATCGCTAAGGTGTCCAAGCTCCATCAGTGGCCCTTGCAAGCCAGAACAATTCCACGGTTTGATCCCCAGTCCGCATTGGGTTAGCTGATCTCAGTCTGGGTGGGGGGTGGGGTGGTGAAAGTGTTGTTACAATTGGCCTCAGCACCAGTGGGATAATGGGAGGGGGGGAGGGGAGTCAGTCCGCTCCTGAGCGCTGTTGAGTGACTCCCTGGTGGAAAGTAACACCAAATGAAGACAGGATGGGGCCTGGCTTTGATGCTTCCCAATATTTAAGTAGCCTGTCACCACACATTGTCTACATTCATGCATGAAAAATGACCCCTTGGGCAAGGCCGTAGAGAGAAGCTGGTACACGTGGAACTGTAACCCAGCAGGAGCTGGGGCGGGGTAATATTCAATGTCACCAACTGGATGATAAGGTTGTATTTCGGATTTCCAGCATCCACAGTATTTTGCTATCGGATAAGGTTGTAGAACCCGCCTGATTGAAATCCCATTGGAACGACAATCGGGCAGTTTCTATATACAGGAGGCAAACCCGGCAATGCCACATAACCATCTGATGGCAGGAGAGGAAGGGGGAAAACTTGGAGGGAAATTGGACTGGTCGGTCCCACGTCCAGGTGAAGCATTAGAATAGCACTGGCTATCTATTGGGTGTAGATATCAGATCAGGCTATAATCCATTTAAAAATTGCGCTGGTGTGTGGTCAGAATGTGGATCTCGCTACCACGTGGCATAGTTGAGGAGAATGGCACAAATACCTTTAAGGGGTAGCTGGACAAACACATGAGGGCGAAAGGAATAGAAGGGTATGTAGATAGAGTGAGTTGAAGTAGGGCGGGAGGAGGCTCGTGTGGAGCATAAACACCGGCATAGACCAGTTGGGCCGAATGGCCTGTTTGTGTGCTGTGCATTCTATGTAATTCTATGTGTCTCTCTCTGTGTGTTACTGTTCCAAGGCACAGGTCCAGTACAGCTGTGCAGTAAATTCACAAACTGTATTTAAAGGCGCTCTCCCCCAGCAGCTGAGGATGTATCCCATAGGATGACTGACTATAGCTCATATTGTTGCACCGTGTGTCCAGGGAATAGCAACCCCATAATTTTCACTCGTTTTATATAATTTTAAGTAATTTGTACATACAATAACTTAGTTATGAAAAGATATAACAGCACTGAGGCAATAATAGCACGTGAACCTTTGGAGACACTGTGTGAAATAAATAATAAGAACTGAATTTCTTCCGTTGACAGTCACTCTTTTATTTGTCCGCGAATTCTCTCAATGAAAATATAAACTAATACACTGTGCAAATCTTTCTGCCCCAAAATGAAAAATAAATTGAGTTTAAAGGACCAGAGGTTGGTGGTTTTTGCAGTCATTTGATTGTGGGTTTTTATTTATTTATTCACTTTTGGTATTGTACGAGGAATTGTGATCACCAACAGTGTACAAGCTGTGTAGGGCAGCTCCCGATTCATAATAACAAATAAATTAACTGCAGGTCCTCCTCTCAATTGGAACGGGGTTAAAATTCCAGCAGGAACAGGAAAGGATTAAAAAGGGAGAGGTGGAGAGGGGTGGAGTGGGGGGCGGGGGGCGGTGGGTGGGGGGAGGGGGTTGGTGAGCGAGGTGGTGGAAACACAGGTATGCTGGAAAATCAAGCAGAAATTTCTGGACATGTACAGCAGGTCAATATTTTGACCCTCATGCAGAGAAGAATCTTTTGATTGTCCCTGCCTGTCCACCCACCCCGAAATCTGAAGTCTGCCAATGGGGGAGCAGCGCTGGGATCTTTCGAAAGCCTCGGCCTGCATAACTCCCACAGACACACCCAGCAGGCTAAACAACAACAACAACTTGTATTTATATAGCACCTTTAATGTAGTAAAACGTCCCAAGGCGCTGCACAGGAGTATTAAAAAGTATTTTTTTTTAAAATTTGACACCGAGCCACATAAGGGGAAATTAGGGCAGGTGACCAAAAGCTTGGTCAAAGAGGTAGGTTTTATGGAGCCTCTTAAAGGAGGAAAGAGAAGTAGCGAGGCGGAGAGGTTTCGGGAGGGAATTCCAGAGCTTAGGACCTAGGCAGCTTAAGGCACGGCCACCAATGGTTGAGCGATTATAATCAGGGATGCTCAAGAGGCCAGAATTAGAGGAGCGCAGATAGCTCGGGGGGTTGTGGGGCTGAAGGAGATTACAGAGATAGGGAGGGGCGAGGCCATGGAGGGATTTGAAAACAGGGATGAGAATTTGGAAATCGAGGCGTTGCTTAACTGGGAGCCAATGTAGGTCAGCGAGTACAGGGGTGATGGATAAGAAAAGATCTAGAAATAGAGATTGAGCACAAAATTCAAATAGTTAGCTTGTGCTTCAGCTTGGCGGAGGAACTGTTTCATGTGTATTTAGTCACAAAATTAACTTTTAAGCAGTAAAGGTGGTCGATTGATAGCAATAGCTCCCCACAGCCAAAAACACTGTGATATTGATAATGGTGACATGTGGTACACAGAACTCCACTAACTGACCCACTGTGACAAAAAGTTTGACACCCCCCTGCACGAATAGGATTGGAGGTCTTTTTTCTTTGGTCTGGGTGATGACACATAAACCAGGGCTACTGGTTTGCAGTGACCACATACGTAAATTCTGCTTTTACTACCAAATTCCAGGGTTTTTACCTGCACTTTGGAGATTGCATTCTGCAAATTCTGATATAACACCAACTTGCATTTATATAGCGCCTTTAACATTATAAAACACCCCGAGGCGCTTCGCAGGAGCGATTATCAAAACAAAATTTGACACCGAGCCACATAAGGAGATATTAGGCTAGGAAGAGGTCGGTTTTATGGAGCATCTTAAAGGAGCAGAGAGAGGGAGAGGTAGAGAGGCGGAATGGTTTAGAGGGAGGATTCCAGAGCTCAGGGCCTGGGCAGCTGAAGAGTCAGCCGTCAATGGTGGAGCGAAGGAAATCGGGGCTGTACAAGAGGCCAGAATTGTTATAACTGGGGCCTCCGGTTTATGGTAGCTGAATAAGTCAAGTCGAGTTATTATTCCAGGATTTTACCCGATGATTTGGATATCGCTTTCCGCAAATCCGTCCATTTCCTGTGAAAACTGCAAATTAGTGGCCTTGATTATCACGCACTGTCCTTCCACCAATGGGACCTGGGTTAAAGGCAGGTAGAGAAGGCTTCGGGAGGGAGGAGGGGGGGCGAATTTTAACTCGCTGAAATCATAAGAACATAAGAAACAGGAGCAGGAGTAGGCCCATCGGCACCTCGAGCCTGCGCCGCCATTCAATAAGATCATGGCTGATCCAATCTTGTCCTCAACACTGCTTTCCCGCTCTCTCCCCATACCCCTCGACTCCCTTGTAGTTCAAGTGACTGTCAATCTCCGCCTTGAATATATTCAATGACTCCACCTCCACAACGCTCTGGGGTAGAGAATTCCAAAGATTCACGACCCTCGGAGAGAAGAAATTCCTTCTCATCTCCGTCTTAAATGGGCGACCCCTTATTCTGAGACTATGCCCCCTAGTTCTAGATACCCCCACTAGGGGAAACATCCTCTCAGCATCCACCCTGTCAAACCCCTTCAGAATCTTATATGTTTCAATAAGATCACCTCTCATTCTTCTAAACTCCAATGAGTATCGGCCCAACCTGCTCAACCTTTTGCCATACGTCAACTCCTTCATCCCAGGAATCAATGTAGTGAACCTTCTCTGCACTGCCTCCAATGCAAGTATATCCTTCCTTAAATATGGAGACCAAAACGGTACGCAGTACTCCAGGTGCGGTCTCACCAGTGCCCTGTAAAGTTGCATCAAAACTTCCCTACTTTTATACTCCATACCCCTAGCAATAAAGGCCAACATTCCATTAGCCTTCCTAATTACTTGCTCAGTGTTAAGGGGGCCGGCGACAACCCCAACATCGCTCCCGCCGCCGCCATTTTGTCAGGGGCCTACTGCTGAGGGCCCAAAGTGGCAGCCTGCTTCAGGTGGTAGGTACATTTTACTATGCAAAGGGGGGAGATCCTATGACGGGCCAGAGCATGCTCCGCGCTTACTCCAACCCGTCCTACTGACGGCGCTGCTAGACCAGACCCCGAAAAGCTATTTTTGTGGGGGTTAAGAAGAGCAGGACTGCTCCTTTGGGCCCCACAAAAAATATAATCTGGGCCACTGCTGCCTCGGGAATTCTCTATAGGATAGATGAATGGCCTTCCTCATTGAGAGTTATCTTCTGATCTTGTGATGTAATATATATTATTATCTGGAAGGGCCCCGGTCTGATCCCTTGTCTGCCATGGTTTGGGTGATATCAGTGCCCCAGCAGTAGGGGAGGAAAAATGACCTGGGGTCACTGCCCTGATCACTATCCAGTGACCCCCACTGAGAGGTCCAAGCGGGTGGAAGTTGGGTGACGACGGGCTAATTTGCCCTCCAAGCTGCTGACACGTAATAATTGTATATATCTCCTGGAATTGAGTATAATCCATTAGGGTCTAATTCACTAATTAAAGGCTGCATTCAACAGTAAGTCATGGTGAAAGGGCAATTGGATGATCAAGTAGAATTTGCTCAGAACCACAGCGTTTGGAGATTGAGATATTCAAAGGTAGAGAGAATTTCCTTACATTTTGAATATACTCATTTGATTTGGATCTCCCCGAACCCTTTGCACGACGCTGCCCGATATTCCCCGGATGAGAGGACAGAGACGAAAGCCGATGCTGGCTTTCCCCCTGACTTGGTTGCTATGAAATAAGTGCCTGCAGCTCTGCTTGATGCTCCCTGCGATTTCCCCCCTGCCCCGCTAAAAAAGACCCCAAATATCTCCTCACCCACGCACACGTTTCCCCGATGGGGCGATTGAGATCACAAACTCATCATCTGGGGACTCCCAGGCACAATGGTACAACCTTCCACTCCGTAGCTGCCCAATATGCTGCACAGATTAGGCAACTTCTTGCGGTGTTGTTTCTTAAAGGGAAGGACTTGCATTTATATAGCGCCTTTCATGACCCCAGGACATCCCAAGGCGCTTTGCAGCCACTTTTGGAGTGTCGTCACTGTTGTAATGTAGGAAATACAGCAGCCAATGTGTGCACAGCAAGCTCCCACAAATAGCGCGGTGATAATGACCAGATCATTTGTTTTTAGTGGTGTTGCTTGAGGGAGAAATATTGGCCTGGACACCAGGGATAACGCCCCTGCTCTTCTTCAAAATAGTGCCATGGGATCCCTTACATTCACTTGAGAGAGCAGACGGGGCCTCGGTTTAACGTCTCATCTGAAAGACGGCACCTCTGACAGCGCAGCACTCCCTCAGCACAGCACCGGGAGTGTCAGCCTAGATTTTGTGTGTTCAAGTCTCTGGAGTGGGACTCGAACCCACAACTTTATGACCCAGAGGCAAGAGAGTGATACCCACCGAGCCACAGCCGACAGAATTAGAGAAGTTCTCATAGATCTCTAAAGTAACTTTTAGACAAGAGTCTAGCGAGCCTATTGAAGGACGTAGAATCATAGTGGCCTCATCTTACAGCACAGAAGGAGGCCATTCAGCTCAACATGCCTATGCCCGCTCTTTGAAAGAGCTATCCAATTAGTCCCATTGCCCATGGCTTTTTCCCCATAGCCCTGCAAAATCTCTCTTTCCCAGTTTCTTTTTCAAATACAATATATAACCTGTAGGTCATTCTGTTGAATTCGTAATGTTGAGTTCACTCGCATGGTTTCATGTTCCTTATGAAGCTGGTCACTGGAGGACTGGGTGATAACAGTGGGCTAGCACATCAGCCTTACAACTCTGGTACCCTGGGTTTGAATCCAACCAGGACTGATGGAGCGAAAGTTTCCTCTGTAAGGATCCCGATAGACCGGGGCTCACAGTACCAAAACGACCCCCTAGTTTGGGTCAAATCGGACCTAAATGGGCAATGCTGCTCAGAGAGGGCAATAGGTTGGCTGGTGTGAGAAATGGAATCAGGTCACACTGGAGCAGTGGAGGTGGGGAGTAGCGTTACCCTCCAAAGTTGGGCTGAACAAATCAGAGGGAACTTTACACTGCACCAACCCATGCTGTACCTGACCCGACACTGACTGTCTGAAATAGGAAGGCGCTCCATTTCCCAACACGTCTCACCTTGATGAGCACAAAGTCGTCAAAAAAATAAAATAAAGTTGAGTCCCGTCTGATGTTCTGCACAATAAAAGTTAATAACCTTCATTTCAACCCCTACCCCAAAACATTCTCTATAGATTGCATCTAATCGATGCAGATTAGGAATTTCTTACTGAAGAAAAAATCCTTGTAGCACGCTGTCAGCAGCTACATGACCCTGTATCGAGCATTTCCTGCATTACAACTTGTCTTGTTTTGCACACTTTGTACAAAAATAATAAATTGCAGGACAATGGAGTATTACAGTTTAAAATCTTTTAATGAAGCATCAGGTCTGTAAGCTTTCTCAATCATCCAGCACCGTGTGGACAAAATGGAGTCAGGACCCCCTGGGTCTTCTAAACAATAGCAGTCCTTACAGATGCCTGCAGGCCAATGACAACTCAGCCTGTGATCACATGTGAATATAATAGGTATTCCTTACAGATGCCTGCGGGCCAATAATAATTCAGTATGCAAATGTTACATCCCCTTTCTTTTAAAAGAAAAATGTTATGCATTACTTTTGAACCTTTCTTCTACATAATGTTCTCAGTAGCATCAACATATAAGTAAACTCAACATTTAACTAGCACTGAAAACATCTCAACATTTCAATAACGATGTACAGTTTTTTTTAGGGCAGCGATCCACCTACACCCTTTGACAGTTCACAAGTCAAGGATAACCCTATTGTGCAGCAGCGGCAGTAGTCTAGCTGACCTGTCATAGTATCTCTTTTGGTGTTGCTGTCTCTGTACACGTTTTGCATGCACTTGCTTGCAGCTGACGACCTGCCAGGGCCTGTCTGGGATACAGTGAGGTATCATGGGCTATTTGACATTTGATGGGCGGCGTTCTAGATAAATGGAACATTTTCCGACAATGTCCTCAATGTGTTTGCACATTCCGGGCCAAAACATAATGTCACGTGCTCTTTGTTTGCATTTTTCCATGCCCATATGTCCAGCATGAATTTTTGTCAACATCTCTTCTCTGAGACTGGTAGGAATGATGATTTTCTCCCCTTTGAAGATGATTCCGTTGATTTGTGACAGTTCATCTCTGTGGTTGCAGAATTCAGATATGCGCTGAGGGCATTTCCTCCTTTCCTCAGGCCATCCTTCATGTATGACTTTGCTCAGCAGTGTGAGTTGTGCATCTTTCTCTGTTCCTGCTCGGATCTCCTTCAGTTTTGAGTCACTCACAGGTAAGCTGTTGTACACCATGTGCACCTGCACATCCATGCCTTCGCTGAGGCTGCTGTCCTGGTAGCTAAGAGACTTTCTGGAGAGCGTGTCTGTGACAGGAATGTCTTTGCCTGGACGGTGAATGATTGTGAAGTCATACTTCTGTAGCTGAAGGATCATTCTCTGTAGCCTTGGTGGGGGGCTGCGGCTAGTGGTTTCCTCATGATTGACTCGAGGGGCTTGTGGTCGGATTCCACAATGACTTGTCGGCCATAGACGTACTGGTGGAAACGCTTACATCCAAACAGGATTGCTTATAGCTCTTTCTCAATTTGAGCATAGTTGATTTCACTGTCTGTGAGAGATCTGGAAGCGTAGCCGATGGGCTTTCCTTCTTGCAGTAATACTGCACCCAGTCCGTACTTTGACGCGTCCACTTGTAGTCTGAGCTCTTTGTTGGGGTCGAAGTAGGCAAGAACTGGTCCTGGTTCTCTGGTGATTAGGTCTTTCATTTTCTGAAATGCTGTGTCATGTTGTTTGTCCCACAGGAACTCATTGGATTGTTTGAGCAACTGACGCATGGATGCGTTGATTTCGGAGAGGCTCGGGGCAAACTTGGCTAAGTAGTTAACCATGCCTAGTACTATCTCTAGCTCTGCGCGGTTCTTCGGCGGCTCCATCTTCTTGATGGTGGAAATTTTCTCTGGATCCAGTTTAATGCCATCAGTTGAGAGGCGATGCCCGAAATAACTGATCTCGGTGGATCCGATTATGCTTTTCTCGGGGTTGAGCCGAATGCCTTTCTCCCGTGATCTTTGTAGCATCGCACGGAGGTTTCTGTCATGTTCCTCTCTATTCCTGCCATAGATGAGGATGTTGTCTACGATTGCGACTACTCCGTCGAGGCCTTCATAGGTTTCGTCGATCTTCCACTGAAATTCATCCTGAGCCATTAAGCCGGATAAGACCAATGGTAAACGCAGAAATCGGTAGCATCCAAATGGTGTGTTGAACGTTGTTAGCTTAGATGACTCTTCCATGAGCTTGTTAGTCCAGTATCCTGATCGTGTGTCCATTACACTGAAGTAACGTGCTCCCACTAGCTTGGGTGTGATGTCATCTAGTGTTGGTAGAGGGTAGTGAGGGCATTTGATAGCCTTGTTCAAATCTCTGGGGTCGAGACAGACTCTGAGCTTGCCTGTACGTGGTTTCTCAACCACTACTAATGTGTTGACCCACTCTGTCGGTTCTGTTTCCCGGACGATGATTTCTGTATTCTCCATGCTCTGCAGCTCCTCCTTCAGGTGACTACGTAGAGCAAGGGGTATCCTTCTCGGTGGGCAAACCACAGGGGTTGTTGCTGGGTCAAGGTGAATAGTGCATTCACCTGGGAATAGTCCGATTCCTTTGAAAACGTCAGCAAACTCCTCCATGACTGTCTGCTTCTCAACTGGTGCTGTCAATGATAGCACTAGCTTGACGAGGTCCATGTCTAATCATGCCTTTAGACCTAGCACTGGAGGTGCTTGAGTGTCAATAATGTAAAAGTCCAACATCATGTTGCTTTCTTTGTACTTGCATTTCATCACGCATGTGCCTTTTACAATGAGCTGCTCACCCCCATAGCAGGTCAGTCTGTGTGAGGTGGGCTGTAGCTCACACTCATCCTTCAAGCTGTGATACTCACTCAGAGGAATTACGTTAACCTGAGATCCAGTGTCTAGTTTAAACTTAAGCTCTTTGCCCTGTTTTCCTATCTCAATATCGGCATAGGCTTGCTCAGTCTCTGAAATCTGTTTTTCCTGTGACACAGAATCAATAAACAGTTCCTCTGCATTTGGCTCTCTATCTGGCATTTGGCTGTCACTCACTGTGTATACTGTTTTTCCGAAAACAGTCCTGCAAACTTTAGCAAAGTGGTTCCGTTTACCACATTTAGTACATTGCCTTCCTTTGGCAGGGCAGTACTCCTTTTCTCCATGCCAGTTGTTTCCACAATGTCCACAGTTTTTGAAGCGTTTTATGTCTGTGTCGCCCATTTTTAGAACTCTCGCTGTTCTTTCTGTTCTGAAACACGCTCTCTGGGCAGTGTTCTTTGGTGTGTATCTATTAACTGCGTGCACTGTCTGTTCACTCGAGCTGCTCGTGGCACCGGTTATGGTTTTCAACTGTGCTTGGGCTATCTTGTGCGATCTAGCTATGTCTACAGCTTTGTCCAGCGTTAGCCCGGACCCAACATTCAAAAGTTTCTCTCTCACTTTAGCTGAATATATTCCAAACACGATGCGGTCTCTGACCATCTCATCTTTATCTGCATATACACAGTCTTTTACCAGCAGTTTTAACTCAGTCACGAACTGTTCAAACGACTCACTAGCTCCTTGTACTTTCTCCTGAAACTTGTACCTAGCGAATATCGTATTTGTCTTGGGCATCACATATGATTCAAAACGGTCAAATTAACTTTTCAGTACCTTTGCTTCATCTGCGGTGAGAGACCATGTTAAAAATGTCTCTCCCTTTTTCTTCGATCCACAGGAGTAGGTAGCTGCATCTTTCTTCCTCCCCTTTGCTTTTCAGTGGACCCGAGAACATCAACTCCACGTGTTGCTTGAACTTGCTCCATTCTCTAGGTAAGTTCAAAGATTCCCAATTCATTCGGGGTAAGGGAGCTCCAACGATGTCCATTTCAAATCCCACTTCTGACGCCATGTCTTGTTTTGCACACTTTGTACAAAAATAATAAATTGCAGGACAATGGCGTATTACAATTTAAACTCTTTTAATGAAGCATCAGGTCTGTAAGCTTTCTCAATCATCCAGCACCGTGTGGACAAGATGGAGTCAGGACCCCCTGGGTCTTCTAAACAATAGCAGTCCTTACAGATGCCTGCAGGCCAATGACAACTCAGCCTGTGATCACATGTGAATATAATAGGTATTCCTTACAGATGCCTGTGGGCCAATGATAATTCAGTATGCAAATGTTACATAACTCACTTGGTAATACCATGGGATCATGCCCTTGGACTGGGCCAGTTCTGCCAATTCTCTTATCACTATCATAGTACGAATTGTAAAGCTTAAACTGGGAGGGAACTACAGAGAGTAAAATAATCTTGGAGGTCACTAATAAAATTTATAGAATGCTTTGCTCTTTGGATTTATGAGGCCAATGTATTCTTCCACTGTGTGGCTGCCTTGTAACTCCCTCCAAGCCGCCCCTCTACACCATCCACCAACCACTTGCTGGCCAACTTCCACTCACCATCTCCAAGTAGGTCACGTGACAGCTCCCACTGACTCACAGCATAACAGGACAGCTTTCATCAAAGGCAAATCGAACAGCAGTGAGCATGGGCTGTGTTTTATTCAACACCCTCTTGGTTATGTCATTGCCCTGTAACTCACTTGTAGCCATCCATTATTGTACAGTTACAATTTAAAGTGCTCGTGTTATCTCATTAGCCGTGGCTCAGTGGGAGGCACTCTCGCCTCCGAGTCAGAAGGTTGTGGGTTCATAGTCCCACTCCAGAGACTGGAGCATGTAATCCAGGCTGAAAATCCAGTGCAGTGCTGAGGGAGTGCTGCACTGTTGGAGGTGCCGTCTTTCAGATGAGATGTTAAACTGAGGCCCCGTCTGTCTTCTCAGGTGGACATAAAAGATCCCACGGCACTACTTCGAAGGGAATTTTTCCCCCGTTGTCCTGGTCAATTTATCCCTCAACCAACACCACTAAAAACAGATTATGAGATCATTATTTCATTGCTGTTCCTGGGGTCTTGATGTGTGCAAATGGGCTGCTGCGTTTCCTACATTAAAATAGTGACTGCACTTCAAAAGAAGTACTTCATTGGCTTTGGGATGCCCTGAGGTCATGAAAGGTGTGATATAAAAGCAAGTCTTTCTTTCTCATTAGAATAGATTTCAGATTATTAATGGCTCCCATTGCAATCAGAGCACAATGGTGTCTTCACTTACAGGGTATGTCTGTGGCTGGGACCGAGCAGTCATTGCTGCTTATCACGACAGTTTGACCTATAATTACCCTGGTATCTCATACACTGCCTGTCCTTGTATTGCCGCCTGTACAATCACTGGCGTATTTTAGCAGCAACAGATTTCAATGCCAAGAGGTCAGGAGTCCCAAAAACCAAATAGGTTTATTAGTTGCAATCAGGCTGAGCTTTCACCTTTCATTTCACAACAAGGGAAAGCTGAGCAGAGATAAACGAACTAAGCTGGTTAGCCACCAAGGAATGGTAGAAGGAAAAATATATATATATATAAAAACCTACATGGGAGTTCTGCAGGGGTTCAAAGTACACTAAAAGTCTTTGGTCTAGAACCATTGCTGTGGCAATGCTGCAAGAACCAATTGCCTCAACAACTTGCATTTATATAGCGCCTTTAACGTTGCGAAAAGGTCCCAAAGTGCTCCACAGGAGCGTTATCAGACAGAATCAGTCTCCTCGCTCTGTGGCTACTGATTCAATTCCTGACTCTCTCTCTCTTCTTCAAAATCCGCTTGCTGGTGTGATTTTGAACTTTCTTCAGTTCCTAGTGGAGGTATATAGGTTTGCTATTCATGGAGCGGCGAGGTGAGTTCCTTGTCCGGTACCAAGGGAAATGATTTCTTCTGACCTCGGGACTGAGAGACTCAGCCAGAGCTATCACGTCAGGTGTCACCGTCCTCTGAAATAAAAAATAAACCTTAAAAAAATAGAGAAACAAGTAAGGTAATTGGCAAAAGAACCAGAGGGGAGAGGAGGAGACATATTTTTAATGCAGCGAGTTGTTGTGATTTGGAATGCGCTGCCTGATAGGATGGTGGAAGCAGATTCAATAGTAGCTTTCAAAAGGGAATTGGATAAATACTTGAAGGGAAAAAAATTGCTGGGCTGTGGGGAAAGGGCAGGGGGAGTGGGACTAATTGGACCGCACTTTCAAAGAGCCGGCACAGGCAGAGTGGGCCAAATGGCCTCCTTCTGTGCTGCATCATTCTATGAACAAGCCACGATTGCTTCATTTACATGCATTCGATACGTCAGATTTACTTCAAAAGTCAGTATTTCTTGGCTGCTGTAGAAACCACTCAGTTCTTCTTCTGTAGCCGGAACGTTTTTGAAGAAGAACGGTCGTCCCTGAAAAGCTCGCCGCACAGGATTAATGACATTGGAGCACAGTGGAGCTGGTGTTCTGGGAGAACGAGGCCAAAGGGCCTCTTTCATCCAAACCCCACTTACAGCTTTTGTGAAGTCAGCAAAACAAACACTTGGTGGGCTGGCCCTGAGTGTAGGAAAGTTGACTCAAAATTAACTAAAAGATTCACTCACCCAGGATCGTCAGCCCCTCGGCGGTTTTAGTCCTTCTAATGTACCGAGAAGCAGAATTTAACCCGAGTCAGTATATTGCAGGCGTGGATTGGGCTGATGTTGTGAATTTAGCTCTTCTAAACATACTTATTTGAATTGACTGATTCACATCTTATTGTACCAATAATTTTATAGAGGTATCCAAACATCTAAGTCCTGTCACTTAAAAAGGAAGTCATTTATAGAAAATTTGGAGATGGATAGATGTCATAATGGGAAAGAAAGGAACTGCTGCCATCTACTGGCAAAATTGTAGTAATTTTGCTGATTGAAACAGGCTGGTTAATTTTTAACTGTGCTTTGAAAGCATTAATCGCACCTTAAACAATTTGCATACATGGGACATCCAGTGTACATCTGGTTACAGAGACAAAAAGATTTGTTTTAGTGAGATTCCAGTGTATGGTGAGTGAGCTTCACACTGGAAAAGGTCTAAGAGAGCTGATTTGGCCCAACTATCTTCAGCTGCTTCATCAATCATAGGGTCAGAAGTGGGGCTGTTCGCTGATGACTGCACAGTGTTCAGCTTCATTCGCAATTCTTCAGGTAATGAAGCAGTCCGTACCCGCATGCAGCAAGACCTGGACAACATCCAGGCTTTGACTGATAAATGGCAATTAACATTTGTGTCACACAAATGCCAAGCAGTGACCATCTCCAACAAGAGAGAACCTAACCACTTCCCCTTGACATTCAACGGCATTACCATAGCTAAGTCCCCCACCATCAACATCCTGGGGGTCGCAATTGACTAGAAACTCAACTGGACCAGCCACATAAATGCTGTGGCTACCAGAGCAGGTCAGAGGCTAGGTATTCTGCGGCGAGTGTCTCACCTCCTGACTCCCCAAAGCATTTCCACCATCTACAAGACACAAGTCAGGAGTGTGATGGAATACTCTCCACTTGCCGTGATGGGTGCAACTCCAACAACACTCAAGAAGCTCGACACCATCTAGGATAAAGCAGTCTGTTTAATCGGCACTTCACCCACTATCCTAAACATCGAGCCCCTCCATCAATGGCACATCGTGGCTGCAGACTGTCCTGTCTACCGGATGCATTGCAGCAAGTCCCCAAGGCTTCTTCGGCAGCATCTGCCAAACCCGCGACCTCTACCACCTAGAAGGAGAAGGGCAGCAGATGCATGGGAACACCAAGTTCTCCTCCAGGTCACACGCCATCCCGACTTGGACATATATAATCATACCTTCATCATCGCAGGATCAAAATCCTGGAACTTCCTTCCTAACAACATTGTGGGAGCACTTTCACCATACAGACTGCAGTAGTTCAAGAATAAGGCTCACCACCACCTTCTCTAGGGCACCTATGGATGGGCAATAAATGGCAGCCTCGCCAGTGATGCCCATATTCCGAGAATTAATACAAACAAATTAGAGCACAAGGCAGAAACCAGTCTCCTATTCCAAAGCTTTTTTTTTTCCACATGCTATTGCCAGGGTGACCAATTTTACATTTAATTGGGGGTAAATGTTTTCAATTCGCTAAGAACATTCTGGGAATATTTCTCAGCAGCGACAGAACTGGAGAAATAAATTAAAACCGCTGGCCAGCTACTCTGAACCTTTCGTTTGACTCAGCCCTTTGCCTAATAAAGTATAATTAATGACAGTGTAGGTATTCGTGGTCACCGATGTAGGCATTGGACGAATTCCTACTTAATAATCGAGTTAGACTCCAGGAGAACAATCAAAAAGGTTTTTAATGCAGGAACAGAGGAATTCGCTACAGGAGAGCCATAAAATAGGTCTTCACCAGACGGAGACGCCACGGGGACTGGGTAGGCAGTCCCGTGGATTGCGTGATGACGTCATCGCGTTTCTTCCGCGCTTCGGTAGTCACGTGACTTGCGTGATGACATCATCGCGTTTGCCCGCGCTTGGGACGGTCACGTGATGTGCAACGTGACGTCATTGCGTTAACCCGCGTCATCGAGTTCGTCCGTGCTCCCAAAGGAGGAAAGCCCCGTACCGGCTACATCGTTACGTTAAAGGGAATTATGTACGGTAAGTAAGGGACACTCAGTGGTACCGCTACATGCGACCCCCCAGAATTCGCTTTAATGGACGTCGAACAGTGAGGCGGTCTGACGAGCCTGTCCGAACGACTCCTGTAGTCTCGAGACGGAGACTGCTGGGTCGTTGGCGGTCTGGCGGGCGGTCGTACTTGGGTTGGCGTAACGACGATGGGTGTCTGGTGGTCAGGCGGACGATCGTACCAGGTGTGCCGTAACGACGATGGGTGGCTGATGGTCAGGCGGGCGGTCGTGCTGTCTCGACGTGGCGGGCGAGGTCGAAATATGTGGTCCGGTAGACGGGGCCTTGAGCGGATCCCGATGCGTGTAAGGGTGAATAAAACGTATTCCGCCCTGTGAAGGACCGTGGAAGCATGTGACCTCTGTAGCCCGTGGTTCGAAACGGGCGCCGGGGCGAAACAGCTGGCCGCGTCATAGCGACTGGCAGGTTGGGCAGACGCGGACCATGGCTCTGTCATTGTTGGGAAAAGGTCCCCAGTCTGACGAAATCTGCAGGAACGCCGAACGGGTGATCCAGGAGGAAAAAATCATGCGTCTGGGCAGGTCGGTGAACTCGCCAACAGGCGAGCGATCTCTCCGGCAGTCGGGAACGCACGGAATGGTGCGTGCCATAGTATTACTACAGTAACACAGAAGAGAGTGAACCGTTGCTGCGTTGATCAGTGATCGGTGATAACAGCAATTTTCGCGTGGCCGATCGCGGCCGCGGGATGCCCGTTGGACCCGTCCTCGATGGTCGCAGCGTCAGTAGATGTTTGCTTTTGTTGAGTGGAAAACTGTAGAGAGGGCGGCAACGCTTCTAGTTGTTGTTGATTGCGGTAGGGGGAAAAACTGCCGGGAGGGCGGCAACGCTTCGCCGTCGCGCCGAAAAGCATGGTAGAAAAGACAGACCAGCAGGCTTACGGGCTGGTGCGGCGTCAGCGGGGGATGGGTGCTCGTGGTTTGCGAGGGGCTAGTCCTCGTGGGTTGCGAGGGGCGAATCCTCATGGACTGCGAGGGGCGAGTCCTCGTGGGTTGCGAGGGGTGGTTTGCGAGGACTGAGTCCTCGTGGCCTCTCCGCCGGGGCGCGCTCCGATCCCGTGAGCCCGTAAACGTGCTGTACCCGCGCTGTGAGGGTGTTATACTTGCTGTTCTGCCATGGGGTTGTTGAAGAGGCTGACGCTCCGAAAGTCGGTAGAGCTGTCGAAAACGAAGACCGTATCCAGATACGTGGTCTGCGCCGTATCGATGTTGCACAAGGCGAACGGGGCTTCTACCAGGATAAAGCACGAGGGCGGTTATTGCTCCCAGTGTTGCGGTAGCTGAGCGAAACGGCTGTAGCTTCCAGGCGTGCTTCTTTCGTGAAAGACGTTCACGAAAAATCGGGGTCCGGCTGCGCTGCTTTCGTGAAAAACGTTCACGAAAAACGGGGTCACCAATGTAGGTATTGATGAGCTCCCGTCCTCACGTCGTTGGTCACCAATTGTAAGAATTGGTGTTCGCCGGTTGTTGTGCGTCGGTTGTTGTTCGGCGGTTGTTGTTCGTCGTGCTCTTCTTCTGTGAAAAACGTTCACAGAGACGGGGTCACCAATTGTAGGTATTCGTGGTCACCGATGTAGGTATTGGACGAATTCCTACTTAATAATCGAGTTCAACTCCAGGAGAACAATCAAAAAGGTTTTTAATGCAGGAACAGAGGAATTCAAACAGGTTGCTGAGCTCGCTACAGGAGAGCCACAAAATAGGTCTTCACCAGACGGAGACGCCACGAGGACTGGGTAGGCAGTCCCGTGGATTGCGTGATGACGTCATTGCGTTCCTCCTGCGCTTGGGTAGTCACGTGACTTGCGTGATGACGTCATCGCGTTTGCCCACACTTGGGACGGTCACGTGATGTGCGACGTGACATCATCGCGTTAACCCACGTCATCACATTCGCCCGCGCTCCCAAAGGAGGAAAGCCCCGTACCGGCTACATCGTTACGTTAAAGGGAATTATGTACGGTAAGTAAGGGACACTCGGTGGTACCGCTACAACAGCACATTTAACTAGTGCACTAGGACTTGTTCCAGGGTTGTATAGAGTACAGAGTCTCTCTGGCACTTTTTTTTTACCTGATTTCATCACCTACCAGCCACTTAGGCATAGAGGGATGCTGAACGGCTTGCTATGGATCACAAGACAGTAATCCAATCCAGAGGTTCTGAAGAGATCCTAACAGCAAGGATCAGGAATTTATCAGCTGAAGCCTGAGGTTGGATGTCTGTCAGTGATCCTCTGTCACACTATTTTTTTCCAATCTATGAAGATTTTTTAACCTTTAATTTCCCCTCTGCTTTTCTTCTCCCAGGGTTAAACTATGAAGACAGGTTGCATGGACTAGGTTTGTATCCCCTTGAATGTAGAAGATTAAGGGGTGATCTAACTGAGGTGTTTAAGATGATTAAAGGTGTGCTAGGGTAGATAGAGAGAAACTATTTCTTCTGGTGGGAAGAGTCAAGGTCAAAGGGGCACAACCTTAAAGTTAGAGCTCGGCCATTTAAGGGTGATGTCAGGAAGCACTTCTTCACACAAAGGGTAGTGGAAATCTGGAACTCTCTCCCCTCAAAAATCTGTTGAGGCTGGGTAACATTCGCACCACACAAGTGCCAGGCAATGACCATCTCCAACAAACGAGACTCTAACCATCTCCCCTTGACATTTAATGGCATTACCATCGCTGAATCCCCCACTATCAACATCCTGGGGGTTACCATTGATCAGAAACTGAACTGGACCAGCCATATAAATACTGTGGCTACAAGAGTAGGCCAGAGGCTGGGAATTCTGCGGCGAGTGTCTCACCTCCTGACTCCCCAAAGCCTTTCCACCATCTACAAGGCACAAGTCAGGAGTGTGATGGAATACTCTCCACTTGCCTGGATGAGTGCAGCTCCAACAACACTCAAGAAGCTCGACACCATTCAGGACAAAGCAGCCTGCTTGATTGGCACTCCATCCACCACCTTCAACATTCACTCCCTCCACCACCGGCGCACTGTGGCTGCAGTGTGTACCATCTACAAGGTGCACTGCAGCAACTCGCCAAAGCTCCTTCAACAGCACCTTCCAAACCCACGACCTCTACCACTTAGAAGGACAAGGGCAGCAGACGCATGGGAACATCACCACCTACAAGTTCCCCTCCAAGCCATACACCATCCTGACTTGGACCTGTATCGCCGTTCCTTCACTGTCGCTGGGCCAAAATCCTGGAACTCCCTTCCTAACAGCATTGTGGGTGTACCTACACCATATGGACTGCAGCAGTTCAAGAAGGTGGCTCACCACCATCTTCTCAAGGGCAATTAGGGATGGGCACTAAATGCAGGCCTAGCCAGCGACGCCCACGTCCCATCAATGAATTAAAAAAAAAATTAAACATTTCAAAACTGGGATTGAAAGGTTTTTGTTGGGCAAGGCTATTAAGGGTTATGGAAACAAGGCCGGTAAATGAAGTTAAGATACAGATCAACCAAAATCTCACTGAATGGCGGAACAGACTCGAGGGGCTGAATAGCCTACTCTTGCCTATGTCCCTAGGTCCAGTTCCACAGGTGCTGACCACCCTCTAGTACCTGCCCCAAGGGCCTATGCTTCAAGTGTGAGCCTAAACATTGAGGACAGGCTTTTTTTCTCTCCGGGGTGGCTTCACTGGCAGAGGTATGTCAGGCCGGAACTTCTTCCCACTGCTTCGACCCCGTCATGACCTTGACCCATTTTCCTTGGGGTCGGAGGTCATTACACGTGCAGGGTAGACTCTTGGCAGTAACTCCGCTCTGTGAAAGAATCCTGCCGCTGCCTGCGAGGGAAATCCGGTGATAAAGTAGCAGAAGGATGAGGAGCCAACGTCAAAAGGGCAGAAGGTCCCTGAAGATTAAACGTACAAGTACCTCAGAGTGGTTTGGAAAGGGGCATCATAGACGGACCCACCGGGAGGAGGACATAGAAGAGAGAGAAATGACCAGGAGCAGATCCTTTCATTCATTCTCGGACTACAGTTCCCCTTCTGCCACCGCCCCAGCATGTGCCTCCACCCCTCTCCTGTTCTTACCTTGGGTTGCTGGCACTGCAGCGGGAAGGCAGAGAAATCAACCGGGTTTTCCTACACCCACCCCCAAACAAGGCCACTGGTGCGGAAGGGGGTGGCCGAAGGTGGGGGTTTCCCTATGCTAGAAGTTTCTGCTTCCTTAATGGGACCCAACATATGGTTGAAGGCCATCATGCTGAGTGAGACGAGGTGTGCCGGCCTCTTGAAGAGCGCAAGTGGGCCCCACCTGGGAATACAGATGTCCAGGCCAGGGTTAGAGCCTGGACCCCCAAAAATCATGGGGAAACTTTATATATATATATAAAGGCCTTCAGGAACCCTCTGGAGCAAGAGATTGTAGGAGGCACCAATTAGTACATTCAGGGGAGACAATTTTGTTCCATCCATTTCCATTGATTTTTAAGATACCAGGGTAGAAATTCTGTCCCCTGGGGGAACTTGTGGCAGGGTAGGGGTTTAGAATTTGGCCAGGAAGGCTGATCTGCTGGGATCAGGGGTTTACACTGAACGCATCCCATTTGGTCCTCACCTGGGCGAGTCATGTCAGCTGAATCCCCAACACGCCATCTACATTTTTAATACGTGTATCTGACATGCCACGGTCACTTTCCTCCCCCGTTGGGAATTCTTGACGTTTAGAACAACCCCATCTGCATCAACAGGGGTCGCTGTTTTTTTTTTGGTGGGGGCAGGTGTGGGGATGGGAGGGTGGCTTTGTCTGTTTCTAACCTCTTTGGGAAAGCTCTCAGGAATAGTTCAGTACTCACTGGTGGGGAGCCAGTGCCCTCAAGTTTGGTTGGAACACACTACTGCCACAAGAGGTGGAAGTTCGGCTCACGCTGAAAGATCAGCACGGTGGCATAGTGGTTAGCACTGTTGCCTCACAGCGCCAGGGACCTGGATTCAAATCCGGCCTCGGGTGACTGTCTGTGTGGAGTTTGCACATTCTCCCCGTGTTTGCGTGGGTTTCCTCCGGGTGCTCCGGTTTCCTCCCACAGTCCAAAGATGTGTGGGTTAGGTTGATTGGCCATGATAAAAATTGGCCCTTAGTGTTAGGGGGGATTAAATACGTGGGGTTACGGGGATAGGGCTTGGGTGGGATGGCTGTCGGTGTAGGGACCGGGTGCGAGGGTTTGGATGATCAGCCATGATCTCGTTGAATGGCGGAGCAGGCTCGAAGGGCCGAATGGCCGACTCCTGCTCCTATGTTTCTATCTCATCAGGCCGTGGCTCCGTTCCACCGCTCTTATTGCAGCCACTGTCAACGTTTTGTTCAACACTTCAGTTTTCCTCGACCAGTGAGTGATCTTCTGGTCAGACTCACACATTGAGCGGCGACCAACTCGCCATCTCCCATCGCCAATCTGCTGTCCACGGGCTTTGAAAACGTGGGGCCGTTAGTGAATAAGAGTGCCGGCAAGGCCAGGCTCTTCTTGTACCCATCCCCGGTCATGTTGAACCAGCAGTTTGGTGGCGTAACAAGCCCGGCAGAACCTACATCTGCGGACACTGGCAGAGGTGCAGCTGTGGGCCTAAAATAGGCCCCGTCAGGAAGGAAGGGCCTGCCAGCTTTGGGTCACCTCTTGCCTGCCAGGGTGGGAGCCACACTGCACCCTTCAGGGTGGGAGCCACACTGCACCCTTCAGGGTGGGAGCCACACTGCTCCCTTCAGGGTGGGAGCCACACTGCTCCCTTCAGAGTGGGAGCCACACTGCTCCCTTCAGGGTGGGAGCCACACTGCACCCTTCAGGGTGGGAGCCACACTGCACCCTTCAGAGTGGGAGCCACACTGCACCCTTCAGGGTGGGAGCCACACTGCACCCTTCAGGGTGAGAGCCACACTGCACCCTTCAGGGTGGGAGCCACACTGCACCCTTCAGAGTGGGAGCCACACTGCACCCTTCAGGGTGGGAGCCACACTGCACCCTTCAGGGTGAGAGCCACACTGCACCCTTCAGGGTGGGAGCCACACTGCACCCTTCAGGGTGGGAGCCACACTGCTCCTTTCAGGGTGGGAGCCACACTGCACCCTTCAGGGTGGGAGCCACACTGCACCCTTCAGGGTGGGAGCCACACTGCACCCTTCAGGGTGGGAGCCACACTGCACCCTTCAGGGTGGGAGCCACACTGCTCCCTTCAGGGTGGGAGCCACACTGCACCCTTCAGGGTGGGAGCCACACTGCACCCTTCAGGGTGGGAGCCACACTGCACCCTTCAGGGTGGGAGCCACACTGCTCCCTTCAGGGTGGGAGCCACACTGCTCCCTTCAGGGTGGGAGCCACACTGCACCCTTCAGGGTGGGAGGCACACTGCACCCTTCTGGGTGGGAGGCACACTGCACCCTTCAGGGTGGGAGCCACACTGCTCCCTTCAGGGTGGGAGCCACACTGCACTCTTCAGGGTGGGAGCCACACTGCACCCTTCAGGGTGGGAGCCACACTGCTCCCTTCAGGGTGGGAGCCACACTGCACCCTTCAGGGTGGGAGCCACACTGCACCCTTCAGGGTGGGAGCCACACTGCTCCCTTCAGGGTGGGAGCCACACTGCACTCTTCAGGGTGGGAGCCAAAGTGTGCACTTGGACCTCTTCAGGTTCTCCGGCCCCAGTGACTTTTGCCTTTCCCCATCGGAGCATCAGTGGGCCTTGCCAATGTTCCCCTGCCTCTGCAGAATGGGCAGCCCTGTTGTGCCGCACTTCGATTATTTAGAACATAAAACGTAGGAGCATTTGGCTCCCTCAAGCCTGCTCCGCCATTCAATAAGATCATGGCTGATCTAATCTTGGCCTCAACTCCACTTCCCTGCCCGTTCCCCATAACCCTTGACTCCCTTACCTTTCAAAAATCTGTCTATCTCAGCCTTGAATATATTCAATGACTCCGCCTCCACAGGTCTCTGGGGAAGAGAATTCCAAAGATTCACGACCCTCTGAGAGAAGAAATTCCTCCTCATTTCTGTTTTAAAAGTGAGCCCCCTTATTCTGAAATTATGCCCCCTAGTTCTAGATTCTCCCACGAGGGGAAACATCCTCCCTGCATCTACCCAGTCAAGCCCCCTCAGAATCTTATATGTTTCAATAAGATCCCCTCTCATTCTTCTAAACTCCAATGAGTATCGGCCCAACCTGCTCAACCTTTCTTCATAAGACAACCCCTTCATCTCCGGAATCAACCTGGTGAACCTTCTCTGAACTGTCTCCAATGAAAGTATATCCTTCCTTAAATAAGGAGACCAAAACTGTACGCAGTACTCCAGGTGTGGTCTCACCAAGGCCATGTACAGTTGTAACAGGACTTCCCTACTTTTATACTCCATTATTTAAATAATCCTGTCCCCAGAATTTGAGACAGGGTCACCACCAGTTGAAAGCTGGGGTTGGAAGTTCCATCCTGACGCACTTCCAGTGGGTAAATGTGCCGCACAATGTTTTAAGGGGTGGGTGCTTTTGACATTATCAGAGACATTAGCTTGAAGGACCTAACAAGACTATAAGGGAGCTGAATTATTGCCGCTTGAGATTAATGCATAGACTTTGGGATGATACAATACTGATTCAGGCCCTCCTATCCCCTATTCTTCTTACCACCCTGATCACCTCTTCTTCAATATCCTCTTCCGCTATCATCCGCCTAAGCCCCCTGGGGCTATTCCTCAACTAAATTTCCTTTCTCCTGTCCACCCTCACTCTCTGCACTGAGCAAGTTCTCCTCCTCAGTGATTTTGACCTGCATCTTTACTCACACACCCCAACCTCCATCAACTTTCTTTGCCACCTTTGCTTCACCTTTCACAATCATTCCCCCAACCACACAAATGGCCAGCCCCTCAACCTTGATTTTTTGAAAACTGAATTAAGATTCTCAAACTGCCATGGTGGGATTTTGAACTCACGTTCTAGCTAGGTTATTAGTCCAGGCTTCTGGGTTACCGACTCCAGTCACATAACCACTGCACTACCATACCCATTACTGAATTTGCGATTTTTACGCTGGCCTGAGAGGGGAAGCCACTGTGACTTTCTCACCAGGTGACGGCAGTGGGAAGAGGATGCAGGATCAGATGAGGCCATTTAAGTTTATTGTTTTGCTTTCCTTGTGGGGCCAGGAACAGCAGGAGTGCTTCTCCAGACCCCATAAGGAAAGTTAAGGCCTGCTCTTCCCAGGCCATCCTCTCCACTCCCTCCCACGAGACCATCCCGAAAGCTCCTCCCCACGACTTACCCGAGTGCCGGCGAGACTGCCAGCCTCCTGTCACCTGCCGGTCGGTCAGCTTCCGCTTCCTGCCTATTCCAGTGTCAGCTGTGACTCAGTGGGTAGCACACTTGCCTCTGAGTCAGAAGGTTGTGGGTTCATAGTCCCACTCCAGGGACTTGAGCACATAAAGCTAGGCTGACACTCCAGTGCAATGCTGAGGGAGTGCTGCGCTGTCGCAGGTGCCATCTTTCGGATGAGACGTAAAACCGAGGCCCCGTCTGCTCTCTCAGGTGGATGTAAAAGATCCCATGGCACTGTTTTGAAGAAGAGCAGGGGAGTTATCCTCGGTGTCCTGGCCAATATTTATCCCTCAACCAACATAACAAAAACAGATTATCTGGTCATTATCACATTGGTGTTTGTGGGAGCTTGCTGTGCGCAAATTGGCTGCTGAGTTTCTCTACATTACAACAGTGACTACACTTCAAAAAGTACTTCATTGGCTGTAAAACGCTTTGAGACGTCTGGTGGTGGTGAAAGGCACTATATTAATACAAGTCTTTCTTTATATTTCCAGGCAGGCAGCTGACCAGCCGCGGCGGATGAAGCCCGGGAGTTAAAATCGCCCGGGCCTCTCGCTGCCGAGGTTGGGGCGAGTTTACCGCTCACCTCTTTGCCCCCGCCCGCCCACCCGAATTCTGCTCCAGGTTAAAACCGGGGCTTTGAAGCCCGCAGATCTCAGCTGGAAGAGGTCTGGTGGAGCTACAGTTGGCCTCTGTGTTCCTGACCCAGGGAGGAGGGAAAAATCATCCTGGGTTTCCGACCTTGATCAGTGTCAGCTGAACAATGCTGCAAAACGCATATAGGTGCAAAAAGAACCAGAGATGAGGAGAAATTATTTTACACAGCGAGTTGGGGATTCCCCGGAAATATTAAAACATGCCTGGGAAGGCCTGGCAAATACTTACACGTTCCCAAGGGCTCCTTACAAATATTACCACACTCGCTGGGACCTGCAGTAAATACCGGGCCAGTATTTATCCTTCAACCAACATCACTAAAAAAAACAGATTGTCTGGTCGTTATCACATCGCTGTTTGTGGGAGCTTGCTGTGCACAATTGGCTGCCGCGTTTCCTACATTACAATAGTGACTACACTTCAAAAAGTACTTTGTTGCCTGTAAAGCGCTTTGGGACGTCCTGAGTTGTTTAAAGTTGGTGAGTTAACAGTGATTCCTCCTCATCTCAGTCCTAAACGTCCCCTTATTCTGAGTCTGTGACTCCAAGTTCTAGACTCTCCTGCCAGAGGAAACATCCTCTCAGCATCTACCCTGTCAAGCCCCTTAAGAATTTTACATGCTTCTGTGAGATCACCTCTAATTCTTCTAAACTCCAGAGAGTATAGGCCGAGTCTACTCAATCTCTCCTCATAGGACAATCCTCTCATCCCAGGAATCAATCTAATGATCAGGAGGAAGTGGAAGATGATGAAGCGGAAGGGAGGAAGCAACCCAGACAGCCCCTTTCTGACCGGGCTGTCCATGATCGACTCATCCAACTGCGGTACCAGTGAATGCAACCCCAATTCCCCATTCAACAATAGTCCCACACAATGTTCCCTGTAATTTTTTTTTCAGGCCGCGCGGCCCCTTTAAGGGGCCATTTAAAATACCGTGCATGTGTGCTTTTTCTATTGAAAAGGCGGCAAGCTGGCTGTGTGGGACCCCTGGAGCACCGCGTGGCCGTGCAGCTTACAGGGAACCTTGGTCCTACACCTTACCTTCCTTCCCTCTGTTACTGACCATCACAGTGTCCTCTTGGCCACAATGCTGAAATAAAAGCCACCAGAAAAGAAACATTCCAATCCAACTTTATACATAAATCCATCCAATATTACATAACAAAGTCAACTGATCATCCTTATGCATTCCCTTAGTCCCTGTCTTCACTGTGCCTTTGCCTGTGTTAGTGCTCCTACGAAGTGCTACCCCACTGGCTGCAGCATGGCTGGTAGAAGATCTGCTGACTTTCCGTGGAGAATACTGCAGCTGGTCTTGCAGGACAATCTTGAGCTGCTCTGGGCCTAGAAGGCCCAGCTGTAGACTGCACCACCTCGGCATGGGCGGCAGCAGTCTGGGCTGGCTGACAGGCAACAGCAAGGGCACTAGCGGAGTGGCAGTGGTGGGAGTAGGAATGCTGTCATCCTGAGAGAGGACAGCGGGTTCGTGCTCCACGGAGCTACTCCCCCGGGGCGGCGCCTCAGCATTCCTAGTAATCTGTTGGAGGACAGATTGCTGGACTGTTGTGACACCCTGCAAGCCCCTTTCAACACTGGTAAATGCAGCCACGATGGCAGGAGTCTGAGCTTGCATGATAGCAAGCTGAACCTGCATGAGAGCAGTCAGAGATTGCTTGACAGAAGTCTGAGCTTCCACTGCAGCGCTCAGATGTTTCTTCTGCTTGTGCTACAATGGAAGCTGAGACATCAGCCCTCAGACACTGCATCATGGTTAGATCCACAAGTGCGCTAATGGAATTGCCCATCACTTCCATGCTGAAAATCATGGGCTCCAAGCTCCGCGCAAAGCCCTGTGCAAGGTTGGAGCCAGACTCCTCCATGCTCCTTGACATTGCACTCAGGCTTTCTGGCAGGCCTGCCAATGCACCAAGCATTTCATTGTGGATATGCATCAGCGTTCTTCTGTAGGCTGTCCCATCGAAGTCCTCATCTGAGTCATCTACAGCACAACTCGTGTGTGAGCTCGCATTTCGGGGAGCTGGTACCGGCGCTACCCTTTCCCCTACCCTGGCTGCAGGCCACTCGTGCCCAGTGACCCATCACATGCAGATCCCGCCTCTAAGCTGCCCTCTAAACTACGTGGAGTGTCACTATCTGAGCTGGTGGCTGCGAGAGTGAAATCAAGTGACGGTGCTGCGTCTTCATCATCTGTGCCTTGGTGTTCTTCCATTTCGTGCTCCCCTATCCGTGCCTGGCCAGATGTCAGTTCTTGGCTATCTGAAAGGAGGAAGGCACAAAGGTAAGGTTGTGGTGAGGCATTGGGTGGAAAGCAAGAGGTGCGAGCTTCCACCATGTGAAGCTTGTAAATCAGAAGAGATTGTGGCATGAGGGGGAGGTGGCGCTGGGCTGAACTCCGCAATCATGCTAATCGGCAGGCCAGCACAAAGTTAGCGTGCTGCCTGCATTCCTCGAACAGCCCGTTTTCAGGGGCAAACACATTTTTAGGCCAGTTTCTGCGAGGTGAGGAGAATTTTTTGTTAATGTTTTTATGCAGCGAGCTGTTACAATCTGGAACGACCTGATAGGGTGGTGGAAGCAGATTCAATAATAACTTTCGAAAGGGAATTGGATAAATACTTGATGGGAAAAACATTGCAGGGATATGGGGAAAGAGCACAGGAGTAGGATTAATTGGATAGCTCTTTCAAAGGGCTGGCCCGGGCATATTTTTTCGTTCCTGGGATGTGGGCGTCGCTGGCAAGGCCAGCATTTATTGCCCATCCCTAGTTGCCCTTAAGAAGGTGGTGGTGAGCCACCTTCTTGAACCACGCAGTCCGTGTGGTGAAGGTACTCCCACAGTGCTGTTAGGTAGGGAGTTCCAGAATTTTGACCCAGCGACGATGAAGGAACGGCGATATACTTCCAAGTCAGAATTGTATGTGACTTGGAGGGGAACTTGCAGGTGATGGTGTTCCCATGCACCTGCTGCCCTTGTCCTTCCAGGTGGTAGAGAGGTCGCAGGTTTGGGAGGTGCTGCCGAAAAAGTCTTGGTGAGTTGCTGCAGTGCATCTTGTAGATGGTACACACTGCAACCACGGTGTGCCGGTGGTGGAGGGAGTGAATGTTTAAGGTGGTGGAATCAAGCGGGCTGCTTTGTCCTGGATGGGGTTGAGCTTCTTGAGTGTTATTGAAGCTGCACTCATCCAGGCAAGTGGAAAGTATTCCATCACACTCCTGACTTGTGCCTTGTAGATGGTGGAAAGGCTTTGGGGAGTCAGGAGTTGAGACACTCACCGCAGAATACCCAGCCTCTGACATGCTCTTGCAGCCACAGTATTTATGTGGCTGGTTCAGTTAAGTTTCTGGTCAATGGTGACCCCAGGTTGTTGATGGGGATTCGACGATGGTAATGCCGTTGAATGTCAAGGGGCAGTGGTTAGACTCTCGCTTGTTGGAGATAGTCATTGCCTGGCACTTGTGTGGTGCAAATGTTACTTGCCACTTATCAGCCCAAGCCTGAATGTCATCCAGGTCTTGCTGCATTTGGGCATGGACTGCTTCATTATCTGAGGAGTTCCAAATGGAACTGAACACTGTGCTATCATCAGCAAGCATCCCCACTTCTGACCTTAGGTTTTCCCCTTGTGTTGGTTCTATCACCACCTGCCGCAGTCCTAGTCCGGCAGCTACGTCCTTCAGGACTCAGCCAGTTCAGTCAGTAGTGGTGCTACCAAGCCACTCTTGGTGATAGACATTGATGTCCCCCACCTAGAGTACATTCTGTGCCCTTGCTACCCTCAGTGCTTCTTCCAAGTGGTGTTCAACATGGAGGAGTACTGATTCATCAGCTGAGGGAGGGCGGTAGGTGGTAATCAGCAGGAAGTTTCCTTGCCCATGCTTGACCTGAAGCCATGAGACTTCATGGGGTCCGGAGTCAATGTTGAGAACTCCCAAGGCCACTCCTTCCCGATTGTATACCATGGTGCCACCACCCCTGGTGGGTCTGTCCTGCCGGTGAGACAGGACATACCCAGGGATGGTGATGGAGGAGTTTGGGACATTGGCTGAAAGGTATGATTCTGTGAGTATGACTATGTCAGGCTGTTGCTTGACTAGTCTGTGGGACAGCTCTCCCAATTTTGGCACAAGTCCCCAGATGTTAGTGAGGAGGACTGTGCAGGGTCGATTGGATTGGGTGTACTGCTGCTGTGTCCGAAGCCGGTGCTGAGGTCGATTTTGGGAGGTCCATCCAGTTTTATTCTTATTATTGTTTCTTGTAGCGGTTTTGTACAACTGAATGGCATGCTAGGCCATTTCATAGGGCAGTTAAGAGTCAACCACATTGCTGTGGGTCTGGATCAGACTACGTAAGGACTGCAGATGGGCTGTGAGGCCCCCTTCTGTTTGGCATGATTCTATGTGGTCATCAGGAAAGGACAGGATCAGGCCTGGCTGTGGCATTCTCCCCCACGTCCCATTGTTGAATGGCCTGCCAACACTCACTGTCTAGCCTCACTCAAGAAGAATGGGTTAAGTACCAGAGGGCTATTGGTGTCCACGAAACCATAACCTAACATGAAGTAGATGAAACAATGCAAAGAGATATCAATTTTGCTTTGTATGTGTATAAAAAGGGGTGCTGATGGCTAGACAGAAATATACTTAGCTGTAATTGTAAATGGAAAGGAATGTTGTGTGCCATGCTGAAGGAATGCAATGCCATACCATCGGTTTTCAACACCTGCATGCACATGCTCATTGCAGTGTGGTGCAGTATGTCAAAATGTCATTCCCAGGTTCATTGATGTAGAAGCAAATAAACAGAGACAGACTGATGTAGCAAGAAATTTGGACCAATCCTTCCATTGGAGTTTACTTTTAACTCACTACCCTGAGGTTTTTTTTAAATTCATTCACAGGATCTGGGCATCACTGGCAAGGCCAGCATTTATTGCCCATCCCTAATTGCCCTTGAGAAGGTGGTGGCAAGCTGCCATTTCAGAGGGCAGTTAAGAGTCAACCACATTGCTGTGGGTCTGGAGTCACATATAGGCCAGACTGGGTAAGGGCAGCAGATTTCCTTCCCTAAAGGACATTAGTGAACCAGATGGGTTTTTATGACAATCTGATAGTTTCATGGTCACCATTACAGAAACTAGCTTTTTTTTATTCCAGATTTAATTAATTCAATTTAAATTCCACAGCTGCTGTGAGTGGGATTTGAACTTATAATTTCCACAATCATTAGGTCAGGCCTCTGGATTACTAGTCCAGTAACATAACCACTATGCCACCATACCCCATAAAGAGGTGGGACACTTCTCAATTTGTATGATTGTGTATTATAATTAACATGGTGCTATTCAATTAAATAATGAAGTTAGTCATTTAGTTGAAGTGGAGGGTTGGGGGGAGCTCCTGAATGTATCAGTGCTGCAGCTACGTGCTTTCGCTGGTTAGAAACAGCAATGAGTTACCAGGAAGCGTTTGACATGTCCAATAATCTTCTCAACACCTTCAAACATTTTTAACTGGCTCCTGTTACTGATGTTGTCAGTAACAGTGTGGAATAACCGACCAGCTGCAATTGACACTTATCCCGTGAAGAATAAGAGGTGCTGAAATTCGCAGTGGCCGCAGGCTACCCATGTAAGAGTTGGGCTATTAAGTTCAAGGCGTCAGAGGCTCAGTTGGTTATTCGTCGTGCAATAATGAATATCTCCTCCAATCGCCACGTGGTTAAAAACGTGCTAAAATAGGTCAAGTTTTGAGCATGTGCAGATCTCTGTGCAGTTTGAAAGTACAACAGTTATGTGCACAGACAGATTGGATGGCCTGGTAGCACAGAGTGGGGTAGATTTTGACTTTGTGTGATAGTGTAAACTGGATTGGCAGCCTTTTTTACATTCCTCCTGATTTTTATTTCCCTTGGAATACAAGAAAGAAAGGGTGCATTTATATAGCATCTTTCACAACCACTGGACATCCCAAAGTGCTTTACAGCCAATGAAGTACTTTTTGAAGTGTAGTCACTGTTGTAATGTACTCGTTGTACAACAAAGTCAAAATCTACCCCAGTCTGTGCTACCAGTCTGTTGTGCATGACTGTTGTACGCCGGCATAGACCAGTTGGGCCAAATGGAGAGCATCCTGACGAACTGTATCACAGTATGGTATGGCAGCTGTAGCTACTATGACCGGAAAGCCCTGCAGCGGGTAGTCAAAACTGCCCAACGCATTACCGGCTCCCGGCTACTGACCATAGAGCACATATACCAGAAACGCTGTTTACGGAGGTCACGGACCATCATCAAAGACCCTACCCACCCCAGCCACAGTCTGTTCACCCTCCTGCCATCTGGGAGACGCTACAGATGCATTCGCACCCGTACGACCAGATTTAGGAACAGCTTCTTTCCCAGGGCTGTCATCCTACTGAACTCCACAAATAAACTCTAAAGCCTGCACATCTGCCAATGCACTTTATCATGGTTATGTTTATGTTAATGTATTACAAGCCAAATGTATGTTGAATGTTTAAATGTCTTAATCTAAATGTACACTCTCGGGAGCCGCAAGCCTACATTTCGTTGTACTGCACTTGTGCACTAACAATGACAATAAAAAGTTGATTATTATTATTATTATTATGGCCTGTTTCTGTGCTGTAGACTCTGTGTAATTCTATGTAAAGTAGACAGCTCATGTTGGATGAGGATTTTCAGCAGGCCCACCAGCATTCTGTTAAATATAGAATCATAGAATGGTTACAGCACAGGAGGCCATTCGGCCCATCAAGCCCATGCCGGCTCTCTGCAAGAGCACTTCAGCTAGTCCCACTCCCCCTCCCTTCCCCCGTAGCCCTGCAAATTTTTTCCCCTCAGGTACTTCTCCAACTCCCTTTTGAAAGCCACGATTGAGTCTGCCTCCACCACCCTTTCAGGCAGTGCGTTCCAGATCCTAACCACTCGCTGCGTAAAAAAGTTTTTCCTCATGTTGCCTTTGGTTCTTTTGCCAATCACCTTGAATCTGTGTCCTCTGGTTCTCATATGCATCAGCAACCTTCCCAGTCCTAGACACCAATCCCAATCCCAATGCCCACCACAATTCAAGCCTTCACGACTGGCTCATGCTCTCAGCACCTGCACTCAGTTTACAATTTTGTAAATGACGGATGCACATCTGAACACAAATCAAGGCAAATTTGGATCTTCACGACGGAATGGACCAATTCTAGACACTTCCAATTCTCAGTTCCGTTTAGTACAGTATTCACCCCTGGCTCAGCTCCAAGATCTTTGACCAGTCCAGGTCTGGATTGCATACAGCACAGCGAAATCTACCATATTACATGAAATTCAAACCCAAATCCACTCCAAGTTAACTGGACATTTAGATGTAGGTTGGACTTGGACCGTGTCTTGTGGGTTTGGTTCCCCTTAATTGCCCTCCCACCTCCCCCCATTCCGTGACAGAACTCACTACTGTAACAGGCCATCCATAATTGTCAACAGTTTCTCGAGAGTATGAAGCTTACTCTGGGAGGCAGGGGGTTAATTCTCTCTCTCTCTCTCTCTGTCTCTCCGTCAATTTACATTTGTTTTTACACTATTCTTTTGGGAAAAGGAAAAAGGGGGATATAACCAAAAAAACAGTCATCTTTGTACTGTGTGGTAAAATACAACAATCATGGACGCTCCCTAAGGCATTCCACCTGGTGGCTCCATTGCAGAGTGATGGAACTCATCATCACAGAGTATGGCTGGTGGATCTGACTGTCAGACATTACTTGTTTGGGACCTCCTGACTGCTAGCAAGCTACGGCACTTTGTTCTGAAGAAAAAAAAGACAGCGTACGTTACACAGGGAACATTTTGTTAAAAAAATATCTCAGTTGCATTAAGATAATGCAGAAACCGTCCTAAAACTTCAGCATGTGATGGCTGGCTGAGCCCAGAGCCCGCCAAAAGGGTTCATTGTCAAGCTGCGGGATAATACATTTTATCTCATAAAGTTTAAGTGAAATACTAAAACAAAACAAAAACAAAAAAGACGAATAATAATAATTGGCCGCCTAAATGTACTGCTGTCTTGCCATAAAATGTCTGAGAAAATGTGGTTTCCAGGCCCATAACTGCACTGGACATTTAGCTCAATTGTTTCATTGGCTGGACAGCGCTTTGGGACGTCCCCGGTGGCCGTGAAAGGCGCTATGTAAATGCAAGCCCTTTCTTTCAATGTCTTTGGGGCTGTGACCTGCAATATGAGGTGAAATAAATAGAGCGTCGCTTTCTAGGAGATATTTACTCCAATGAGTCACCAATGTCATCCCTACTAATAGAAATTAATCAGCTGCTCAACCTATTATTTTATGTGTTTTATATATAGATATACCTGTACTCAAAAGGCACACAAAAAAGCTGACAAATACAGTTTTATCTTGACATACATATAACAATCAATATCATATACTTCACACACATACACTAAAAAAATAACGCTCTTTAAATGTTTACAAGCAGACTTACTGCAATAAATAACTACTAGTTGAAGTGATTTTTGTTTGTTTGCTCTCTGCGTTTGAGGCTGGACAGCTGAAAGCTCCTTGCGCTGCCGCTTTGCTCTTGGATTTTCTGCAGTGTTCTCCGAGCTGTACAGTAAAACTCATAAAACAGGAGACACCGTGGCTGTCTGTCATTCATCACACTTCTTCTCACCCTCTTATTAATACGCTGAGCAGTGATGTATGGAGGTGAATAAAATTATCTGCCATGTAGCCTGGGACCTGGGCTCTCTCTCTCACTCTCTTTATTTCTGTCCCTCGCAAGGATATGTTTGTTCATCTAGAAAATAGAATTACACTTAAGGTTGCGATCGCAAATTAGATACAAGGCTTTTTTTTTAATTGAATTATTTTGTTAAAAAAAATGAGAAACAAAAGTCAGGTGCGGGAACAACGATACCTACAGAATAATGGATGATCAGGGAGACATTAAAAACAAGGTATATGTGGTCTTGATGTGGTTATAGGCCAATATATGTAAGAGCTGTATTGAAGCCCAGGACCAACACGGAACTGTATACAACCTTAGTAATCCACCTCAACCATCTGTTATTTTATATAATACAGATAGCATAATTTGTTTTACTTTGTCTCCTCAATAGGAGGTTGGTGTCATGTTGCTGGGAGTAGACTGTACACAGGTAAGCAGATGGTTTGTAATTAAAGACAACAGACATATGACATCGGAGATGTGCAATTACAGGCTTGTTTTAACGCACATTCTGTTGTCTCTCGGCTCTTGTGTGTTCCAGTTAGTGATGTGTGTGTGCGCGCAGGTTATCAAAATCACTGAGGAGACGACTGACTCTTTAGCGAGTAAAAACTAAAGGGTTAACTTTTACCCAATGGGAGTTTTTTTGTTGATAAATCCCATTAGGTAAAAGGGTGACATCAAACGCCAGTCAATGTGAGGTGAGATCTATCGTCCAGGGGCGACACTCTGGTGACTGGTTCTTCTTCACCCTCTCCGACTGTTTGGATGCTCTGCAGTGATTGTCTTCCCATTGTGACCTTCCACATGCCACCTGACTGAATTTACCAACACCCGTCTCTTGAACGTGCACAGGATGGCGGAGCTCACATCAGCTCTGCGATACCCTCTGATGAAAGAGCATTTCACCTCCGCGAATGGGGGCTTTCAAGATGGCAGCTCTGGAGAGGGCCATGGCACAACCCAAGTGGTGCACTGGGTTAACTGAAGTGCCCTGCTTGCTTTCAATAATCCCTATTGACACCATTTAAAAAGAAAGCCATAAATCTTATTTTAAACAAGATTATTTAAACATTGGTACTGTAAACAGTACCCACAATGGGAAATTAAATTTATTACTGTATCCCATAATATCTCCTTGATATATTGTGGAAAAAATGCTACTGATAATAATATGTTGCTCACTGAATATACATTGACTTTTCTTTAACCTGTTGAAAGCTTCTGTCCCTTTAACTTTTATAGCTCTGTAATTAAGGTCACCTCAAAACCAACTCCAACATTTCAGCTTCTTAATAGAATATATTGTTCATAAAAGGAAGTGCATAATTTTTCTTGCTCAGTAAACTCCTGTGGATGTGTACCAATGGACGGCAGAACCCATGTGTGAGACCTGATATAAAAAAACAGCATCAGAAAGGAAACAACTGGACAAATGAGCAAATGGACATTTGGAAGTAAAGGTGGAATCCCTCCATATTTGGTCAACATGGAACAAGAGGATGACTTTGTGACTTTATTTCCCTATGACAATCATCTATGAGATGAAGACCGAACCTGCCTTTAATGCCATTCCTCTTAACATAAGTGTTTTACTTGGGGAAATTCCTGTGCCCTAGCCATTGTATTAATATCCATCCACCATCACCCTCCTCCGCCTGGCTGAACTTGATCTTACATTGAAGAACTTCTTCTTTGATTCCACTCTCTTCCTCCAAATAAAGGTGTTGCTATGGGAACCCGTTTGGGTCCAAGCGATGGCCTGCTTTTTCATGGGATATGTAGAACACTCTTTGCTCAGGTCTCCTCCCCCACCTCTGTTTCTGGTACATTGATGACTGTGTTGATGCCACTTCCTGTTCATGCCCCGAACTGGAAAATTTCATCAACCTTTCTTCTCAGCAACCTCAGTATTAATACGGCTGGTCCAGTTAAGCTTCTGGTCATTGGTGACTCCCAAGGTGTTGGTGGTGGGTGCCGTTGAAGGTCAAGGGAAAATGGTTGGGATTTCTCTCGTTTGAAATGATCATTATCTGGGACTTATGTGGTGCAAATCGCACCTGCCACTTGTCAGCCCAAGCTTGGATGTTATCGAGGTTCTGCTATAGGCTGGCATGGGCTGCTTCGTTATTGGAGGAGTTGCGAACGGAGCTGAACACCGTGGAATCGTCAGTGAACAGCCCCACTCCTGACCTATGACAGAGGGAAGGTCATTGATGAAGTAGCTGAAGATGGTTGGGCTGGGAATGCTTCCCTGAGGAACTCCTGCAGTGATGCCCTGTGGCTGTGAAGATTGGCCTTCAACAAATACAACCATCTTCATTTGTGTCAGGTATGACTCCAACCACTGGAAGGTTTTGCATGGAATAGGTTGGCACAAATGGGCCACTTCTTTGGCGACCACCTGGTCCTATGTACCTAGAAATTGTGACAGCTGCCCATCAATGCATGGATGAGGGGGGCGAGGCAGTTGTCCAGGCCTCCCCCCTAATCCTGCCACTGCTTCTACTGGCACTTGAACAAAGAGGCCGATCCAGGTAAAGTAAATATAATTGGGGTCTCAACCCTTTGCCAGGCTTAGACGTCACCAACGTAGCCCACATGCACCCTTGTGGAGGCTTCTACACCTCATCCCTCTCGGTGCCTTTGTTACCTCTAGACTTGACTATTCCAATGCACTCCTGACCAGCCTCCCACAATCCACCCGACGTAAACTTGAGGTCATCCAAAACTCGGCTGCCCATGTCCTAACTCGCACCAAGTCCCGTTCGCCCATCACCCCTGTGCTCGATGACCTCCATTGACTCCCGGTTAAGCATCGCCTCAATTTCAAAATTCTAACTCTTGTTTTCAAATCCCTCCGTGGCCTCGCCCCTCCCTATCTCTGTAATCTCGTTCAGCCCCACAAACTCCCCGAGATATCTGCGCTCCTCTAATTCTGCCCTCTTGAGCATCCCTGATTATAATCGCTCAACCTTTGGTGGCCGTGCCTTCTGTTGCCTAGGCCCTAAGCTCTGGAATTCCCTCCCTAAACCTCTCTGCCTCTCTACCTCTCTTTCCTCCTTTAAGATGCTCCTTAAAACCTACCTCTTTGACCAAGCTTTTGGTCACCTGCCCTAATTTATCCTTATGTGGATCGGTGTCAAATTTTTTGTCTTAAAATACTCCTGTGCAGCGCCTTGGGACGTTTTACTACGTTAAAGGTGCTATATAAATACAAGTTGTTGTTGTTGTTGCACCAGCCACCACTGATACACCAAGTCCCCAGGGCCAGGAGTAAGAACTCCTGGCTTAGGTTGACCCGTGCCCTGGCCCTGCCCCAGCCCATCATTTGGCCTTGACAGGAAGTCCTGCCCCTTTACAAGTCAATGCAGAAACTGGCAAAAATGTTGGCGGCCTGAAGATTATGAAGTCACAGTGGGAGAACCAGCAGAATTCCCTTGGAATCTGAGGGTCACAGAGTTGCAGGAACATAGGAACAGGAGGAGGCCATTCAGCCCCTCGAGCCTGTTCCACCATTCAATTAGGTCATGGCTGATCTGTATCTTAACCCCACATACCTAACTTGGGTCCGTATCCCTTAATACCCTTACCTAACAAAAATCTAACAATCCCAGTTTTGAAATTTTCAATTTAACCCCACAGCCCAAACAGCTTTTCGGGGAAAGAGTTCCAGATTTCCGCTACCCTTTGTGTGAAGAAGTGCTTCGTGACATCACCTCTGAACTGCCTAGCTAACTAACTATCTAACCCATGGACTGAGTCTATAGGTAAAACTCATAACTGAGCAACAATGCCACTCTAAAAAGGCATGTCTCTGTAGAAATGATGGCGATTAGGCCGTGCAGTGGATTAATCACGCTGGCATTTCCCTGGGCTGATGAAATGGCTGTCCGCACTCTCCGCTGGCTGTAAGTGTCCAACAAGAATTGAGTTTGGGCATTCTGAACCTAACTCTTAGTGACCGTGAGTCCACAGCATGAAACTGCTCAAAATTTGTCATGCGCCGTCACAAAACTGGCAACCTTACTGCAGAACTAAGGATAGCCGGCATCAGAGCAGAAAGGTGCAGTGGAGAGTGTACTTTTGAGGTTGGGGGTTAGTAGTGGGAGCTAAACTCTGCATCTGGCTGTGCTATATCTGACCTGGGCTGTTGGATGCTACCAATGAGTGCCCAAAGTGGAACATTGTTCCAATCTCCGGCATTGACATCCTTCACAGTGCTCAGCACAAATAATCATGAAAATAAAAAAAATGTTAATAATAAAAGACCTATGGATACTTACAAACGACTTGTACAGGAGCTAAAAAAAAATGTCCATGTGATTCATTTACAGTGAAGACTTTCTATAAGTTACCTTTTCATTATCCATAAATCTGTTCAATATGGGCTCCCAGTAATGATGGCTGCAGCTAATGTGTAATAGGGCTTTTACTGTCTGCATCTAAACCACCTTGGTCTGTGTGAGATTGCTCAGGTATGCAGCTGGTAATATTAGCAGACTTGATGGCCTAAAGATTGAAAATCGTATGTGCTGGGGTGAATCAAGTGAAAATATGTTTGTCTTTAAAGGCTGTGGAAATTCCCCCTTTTCCAACAATCATCTCGTCAATTTCAGGTCAGTTTCAGAAAGTTACAAATCAACCAACCAGCAACCTTTGTGTAGTTAGATTGATTTAAGAGCAGGGGGCTGTCAGTGAAGGAGATGAGTGCAATAAAACAGGACATCAGGGGCTTGGGGAAGGCGGAATAATTACAGAAACTCAAACAGGGGGAGGGATACATTTTTATCTGACAAAGTTTTTAATAGCAATGAGCAAGCACTGCCAGAACAGGTTTGACTTGCCCCTTTTAAGCTAATACCTCAATCCTTTTGGCAGGTATGTTTAAGCTGTAAGTAATTTCTCAGTGAGACTGCATCTAGATAAAAACATTGATGTTATTGTTTCTTTGCATTCTATTCATCCATCCGTCCATCATCTATCTATTCTATATATATATAATATATCATGCACAACAATCTAATTAATCTGGTATTTATATCTATCTATTCTATATATACACCACCTGTCATGTACTATCTAATTAATCTGGCATCTATCTGCTTATTTTATTTGTAATGTATCTATTTTATCAAGTATTTATCTGAATATCTATTCACTTCTGTATGCACACGTATAATTAATTCTAACAAATAAAATAACACAAATATTTTAACCTGGGCTATCTTTCTTTATTTTTAGGTTTCCTTTCACCCAGTAATAATTCCCCAGTGTGTTTTTTGGAGGTCAAATTTTAGTTCTACAATTCAAAATCAATCTTGGATTATCCAAATCCAAATCAGAAAAAAAAAACATTGCTGTTGCTAAAAACGCATTTGTATGAATGACTCACTATAGAAAGTGTTTGAAATATTGTAATGATCATAGCAACCTTGACCTCTCTGTCATAAGAATACAAGCAGACATGTGCGACACATTTCTGTGTTAGGAAGTTTGTCCAGTTAAATTTATCATTTGCCCACATGATATTTCTGAGATGCAGTAGATACCTGTGTTTAAGCAGAAAATGCCATAGGATGAAAGAAAGAGGATAAAAGTCAAAGACAGCACCCCTGAAGATTTACAAGCGGATTTGAGTATAAGAGTAAAGACGTCTTACTGCAATTATATAGGGCCCTGGTGAGACCACACCTGGAGTATTGTGTACAGTTTTGGTCTCCTTACCTAATGAAGGATAGTCTTGCCATAGAGGGAGTGCAACAAAGGTTCACCAGACTGGATGGGGGGGATTGCCCTATGAGGAGAGATTGAGTAGACTAGGCCTATATTCTCTAGAGTTTAGAAGAATGAGAGGTGATCTCATTGAAACATCCAAAATTCTTACAGGGCTTGACAGGGTAGATGCAGGGAGGATGTTTCCCCTGGCTGGGGAGTCCAGAACCAGGGGTCACAGTCTCAGAATAAAGGGTCGGCCATTTAGGACTGAGATGAGGAGAAATTTCTTCACTCAGAGGGCGGTGAATCTTTGGAATTCTCTACCCCAGAGGGCTGTGGAGGCTCAGTTACTGAGTATATTCAAGAAAGAGATCAATAAAATTTTGAATATTAAGGGAATCAAGGGATATGGGGATAGTGCAGGAAAGTGGAGATGAGGTAGAAGATCAGCCATGATCATATTGAATGGCAGAGCAGGCTCGAGGGGCCAAATGGCCTACTCCTGCTCCTATTTCTTATGTTCTTATGTTTTTACTACCTGAAGGGCAGGTCAGATCCCAACTTTTTACTTGTTCTTAATTTTTAATGTGAGGGAATCAACCCTAGATACACTATGCAGTTATTGTATAAACCAAGAACATGGTAGTGGGGAGACTGCCAGGCAGGGTAATGGAGACCGCCAGGCAGGGTAATGGAGACCGCCAGGCAGGGTAATGGAGACCGCCAGGCAGAGTAATGGAGACTGCCAGGCAGAGTAATGGAGACCGCCAGGCAGAGTAATGGAGACTGCCAGGCAGGGTAATGGAGACCGCCAGGCAGGGTAATGGAGACCGCCAGGCAGAGTAATGGAGACTGCCAGGCAGGGTAATGGAGACCGCCAGGCAGGGTAATGGAGACCACCAGGCAGAGTAATGGAGACCGCCAGGCAGAGTAATGGAGACCGCCAGGCAGAGTAATGGAGACCGCCAGGCAGGGTAATGGAGACCGCCAGGCAGAGTAATGGAGACCACCAGGCAGAGTAATGGAGACCGCCAGGCAGAGTAATGGAGACCGCCAGGCAGAGTAATGGAGACCGCCAGGCAGAGTAATGGAGACCGCCAGGCAGAGTAATGGAGACCGCCAGGCAGGGTAATGGAGACCGCCAGGCAGGGTAATGGAGATCGCCAGGCAGGGTAATGGAGACCGCCAGGCAGAGTAATGGAGACCGCCAGGCAGGGTAATGGAGACCGCCAGGCAGGGTAATGGAGACCGCCAGGCAGGGTAATGGAGACCGCCAGGCAGAGTAATGGAGACCGCCAGGCAGGGTAATGGAGACCGCCAGGCAGGGTAATGGAGACCGCCAGGCAGAGTAATGGAGACCGCCAGGCAGAGTAATGGAGACCGCCAGGCAGAGTAATGGAGACCGCCAGGCAGGGTAATGGAGACCGCCAGGCAGAGTAATGGAGACCGCCAGGCAGGGTAATGGAGACCGCCAGGCAGAGTAATGGAGACCGCCAGGCAGAGTAATGGAGACCGCCAGGCAGGGTAATGGAGACCGCCAGGCAGAGTAATGGAGACCGCCAGGCAGAGTAATGGAGACCGCCAGGCAGAGTAATGGAAACCGCCAGGCAGAGTAATGGAGACCGCCAGGCAGAGTAATGGAGATCGCCAGGCAGAGTAATGGAGACCGCCAGGCAGGGTAATGGAGACCGCCAGGCAGGGTAATGGAGACCGCCAGGCAGGGTAATGGAGACCGCCAGGCAGGGTAATGGAGACCACCAGGCAGGGTAATGGAGACCGCCAGGCAGGGTAATGGAGACCGCCAGGCAGGGTAATGGAGACCGCCAGGCAGGGTAATGGAGACCGCCAGGCAGGGTAATGGAGACCACCAGGCAGGGTAATGGAGACCGCCAGGCAGGGTAATGGAGACCGCCAGGCAGGGTAATGGAGACCACCAGGCAGAGTAATGGAGACCACCAGGCAGGGTAATGGAGACCGCCAGGCAGGGTAATGGAGACCACCAGGCAGAGTAATGGAGACCGCCAGGCAGAGTAATGGAGACCGCCAGGCAGGGTAATGGAGACCGCCAGGCAGGGTAATGGAGACCGCCAGGCAGGGTAATGGAGACCGCCAGGCAGAGTAATGGAGACTGCCAGGCAGGGTAATGGAGACCGCCAGGCAGGGTAATGGAGACCGCCAGGCAGGGTAATGGAGACCGCCAGGTAGGGTAATGGAGACCGCCAGGCAGAGTAATGGAGAACGCCAGGCAGGGTAATGGAGACCGCCAGGCAGGGTAATGGAGACCGCCAGGCAGGGTAATGGAGACCGCCAGGCAGAGTAATGGAGACCGCCAGGCAGGGTAATGGAGACCGCCAGGCAGGGTAATGGAGACCGCCAGGCAGGGTAATGGAGACCACCAGGCACAGAGGCATAATCAGACAAAAGTGGCTGCCAAGCCAAAGAAGGAGATATTGGACGGGTTGACTAAAGGTTTGGTCAAACAGATAGGTTTTAAGAAGGGTCTTAAAGGAGGAGAGGGGGTGGATAGGCAGAGGCTTAGGGAGGGAATTCCAGGACATAGGGCCCAGATGGCTGAAGGCATGGTTCCTAATGGTAGGTCGAAGAGAGCGGCTTTGCTTAACAGTTATGAGAGGGATTGTAGGGCTGGAGGAGGTTACAGAGATATGGAGGGGTGAGGGATTTAAACATGATGATAAGAATTTAAAATTGGAAGTGTTGGGGGACTGGTGGAAGCCCAAGTGTTGGGAGCCAATGTAGGTCAGCAAGGACAGGGTGATGGGTGAGTAGGACTTGGTACGGGATAGGATGGGCAGCAGAGTTTTGAATGAGCTGAAGTTTATGGAAGGTGAAAGATGGGAATCTGGCCAGGAGAACATTGGAATAGTTGAGTCTGGAGGTGGCAACAGCATCAACGAGGGTTTCGCAACAGACATAGGAGCGGAGACAGGCGATGTTACGGAGGTGGAAGTAGGCGGTCTTTGTGATGGAAAGGATATGGGGTCCATATATGAGCTCCACTCGGGATCAGAAAGGACACCCAGGTAACAAACAGGATGGGAAGAGGAGGAAGATGTGTCGGACAAGCAGACCGACAACACAGAAGTAGTGGGGGATCGAGAGAGGTGCTGGAGAGGTAGAGCTGGGTGCCGTCAGCGTGCATGTGGAACGTGACCCCCACTTGGGCTGATGTTGCCAAAGGACAGCATGTAGATGAGGAAGAGGAGGGGGCCAAGGATAGATCCTTGGGAGACTCCAGAGGTAAAGATGCAAGGGCTGGAAGAGAAGCCATTGCTGGAGATGCTCTGGCTATGAGTGGATAGGGAAGAGTGGAAACACTCTAGTTAAACGTTCAAAAATGCATCTGGACAGATAGAACCAGTGATAGGATGGATGTGTCACCTCATAGCTCTGTATTTACCAACCTAGTGACAGTATTCGTCAAGATGCTTTTCTCAGTTGTCAACACCCCTTTGAAATAGTTCATTTGGATTTGGGTCAATTTAAGTCAAGCTCACCCATTCACTATGACTGATTTAGACCTAGAATGAGATCAAGGGAACAAAGCAGTTTTAATGAAGACATTATGTGTTCTTGGGTGGACAACTCCTCTATGATTTCTAAAATAAGCAGGGGCTTTATATTTCAGATGAGGGTACCTCACATAAAGAAAGTGGGAGCATCGGCCCTCGCAGATCATTGCTTGCAAACTCACTTAGAGCTTAGCTCGATTCAATCAAAGCCACATTGATCAAGTCAACCGTGGCTTTGATTGAAACGTCCCAACCTGGGACGAGAGCACCCTCGCAGCGGTACGGAGAAGCTTCGGCGCTCGAGGGGTTAACGAAAATTCCTATTTTTGCAATACAATTCACATCAAATAGTCAAAAGCACTTTGGAGAAATTACGCAGGCATTTATAAAATAGCCAAAATGTTATTTCTTTTTATGTGAGTGAGTGTGTGTGTGTGCCTTTTTTCCCCCACAGTTTCAAGTTAAAAAAACAAAAAAAAAATCCTTGCTGTTCATGACTTTGTCTCGCTGTATCCATTTGCAAATTACATCACTTGTCTGCATATTGTCACTCGCTGCCTGCTCGCCCATTCATCAACTGTCCGCTGCACAGTGAAAACTGGCTGCACCCTCCACACTTAATTGTTCCCACACTGACCTGGGAGAATAGAAATGATATGCTCTCCTAACGAATATGGAGCGCGTCCCTCCTTTTTTGGGAAAAAAAAGAGGAGAAATGCATATCTGGAACCACAATTAGGTTATGAGAAAGATGACGGCTCCCCTCCTGGCACTGATAGATGAAGGTATGGGAACCCGAAGTGCAGAACATCCGTTTTTGTCCATCTCCCTGACCCAGGCCGCTGGGCCTGCTGGGGCCTCCACTGCTTGGCAGCCTGTCTCTCTTATCCTGAGTACCATGTTCAATTTAAATTAACTGGTTCCGAGCAAGCAATCTCCAAGGAATGAGTAGGGAAATGAACTTGGTAACAGCCTGAATGGTTTAGTGGTCATATCATTAAACAGACAGCGTTTCTCCGTCTCCGAATTACACAGTCTGGATTTTTAAAAGCTTTTTTAGCAAACCAAAGAGTGTGGCTCCTGTCTTTCTGATCAGCTATTCGGGTTCTTTGTTTCCTTAGTCTTGTAACGAGAACGTATTTTTTTTTGGACGCGTTTAAGTTGCGGTAAACAAGTACGAGATTGAATGTATAAACTCCCCTCTAACGCCAAGTCAATGAATTATTTGAATCAAAATGATTGTTTTTCTCCTGCGCCGCTTTACTTTGCTGTTGTCTTGTTTCAGACACTTAGTTGAAGCCCACCTCTGAGTGATTATTTTCTACAGGGAATAAAGGCACTGATCCAGCAAATACTGCAGGGTGGGATTATTCATAACGTCATCTGTCGTAGGAGGAAGCTCACTTAAATGTGGTGGCATTTTCAAATTTGCCAAGTCTTAATTACTGTTGCTATGTAAATAACGTCATGAAGCTCTGCTTTTTATTCTGATTGGTCGTTGCCTTAATTTGTACATTGCGTATGAAAGTCAACGATGTGACCGTTTTTAGTCCCCTAGTTCAGGACTTACTGAAACTTAAGCTTGACTTTTTGTTTCAATTACTCAGAAAATACAATTAGTTTCACTCTCAGGTCGGCATGTGTCAACTGGATTATTGTAGGAATTATCTAAGGATCAGGGGTAAGCCATTTGGGACTGAGATGAGGAGGAATTTCTTCACCCAGAGAGTGGTGAACCTGTGGAATTCTCTACCACAGAAGGCAGTTGAGGCCAATTCATTAACTATATTCAAGAAGGAGTTAGATATATTTCTTAAGGCTAAGGGGATCAAGGGATATGGGGAGAAAGCAGGGACAAGGTACTGAGTTTGGATGATCAGCCATGATCGCATTGAATGGCGGAGCAGGCTCGAGGGGCCGAATGGCCTACTCCTGCTCCTATCTTCTTCTATGAATTACCCATTTCAGGCTACATGAATGAAGAAAAGGAAAATTAATCTCTAATTTCC
Source organism: Somniosus microcephalus (assembly GCF_052327205.1). Lineage (NCBI taxonomy): Eukaryota > Metazoa > Chordata > Chondrichthyes > Squaliformes > Somniosidae > Somniosus > Somniosus microcephalus. The sequence goes on along the minus strand of NC_140998.1, from coordinate 33,614,070 downwards.
AAACAACTGGTATCATGCAAAGAAGTTTAGTATGAATGTCCCAGGTTACTTAAGGGTTAAGCGCTAGTATAATCCAACGAATTAAATTTCTTCCAAAGATCTGAAACTGTGGACCTTCTAGACTTCCTCAATCTTTCCTCCTTCTTCTAGTTGACAAGCCTCCCTCAGACTGCCTTTCCTTGCATAGTCTACAAGCTGGGCACCAACGAACCAGTACTTTCTGATTTATCTTTTCTCCTACATTTCTCGAGCTTGGTGGTGTCCTTCACTACTGAATGACATTAAGTCAGCTTCCTCTACGACAGACTGCAGCGGTTCAAGAAGGCAGCTCACCACCACCACCTTCTCGAGGGTAATTAGGGATGGGCGATAAATGCTGGTCTTGCCAGCGACGCCCACATCCCATGAATGAATTTAAAAAGAGATGATTTTTCAATAGTCCCACCCTGCCTTTTATTCCCGGCAAAATATCATTCAGAGGTGGGCTTCAATTTAAAGTTTGAAGCAAGAAAATTGCTAAGTAAACTGGTGCAGAAATATAACATCCATTTGAATCAAATCTAAATAATGCATTGACTTGTGTTCAAGAGGGAATTATCCATTCAATCTCTATTTATTTATTGTAACTTAAATGTATTAAAAATACATTTTCATTACGACAATACTATGAAGCCAAGATCGCAATCCTATTTGGTTTTCTAATAGCTTAAAATCCAGACTGTGCAAATCATCTTTTCTCCTATTATTGCCGAGCTTGGTGTCCTTTACCATGGGCCTCAGTTGGCCCTTTGCTTAGGCTTCTCAATTTTTCTGCTGGGTATAAGCTGCAAGAAAGCTTGAGTCAAATTTAATATTTGTTGTACTGGTACAGTAAGCGGTGCAAATGCAGAAGCACGGTGACATGTTTTAATGATCTCCCAAGCCTTGCGATTAGGGGAGTAGGGGTGAGGAGGGTTTTCATGTCACAGTACTGTGGATGGGACTGAGGGAAACAAGTCCCCTTTAATGCAGCACGCCAAATGTTAGCAACAGTACTGGCATTTGTTTTGGGGGCAGTGGACTCCTTCTTTCCCCTCTCAAACTGTGCTTCCCTCCTCTCCTGAAGATGCTTCCTAGCGTTAGAGTACAATTCCATGGGCCCTCTATTAACAAGCCCAAGGAAACAACTGTCACACGCGTTACAGCAATTTAAGCTATTCGAAAGGAGAGGCCAATGGGAGAGCGTTCAAAACAGAGTCTGATTCTGCACTCATCTGGCATCTACACAGATGCACTTTTCAGTAGGGACCACTGGAATAACAATCAGGAAATAAAGCCCGAGTTAATGTAATCCCCAACCCAACCTAGGTGGTACTGAGCCCTATTGTAGCACTTTACTGGCTACCCCAGATAATTCAGCACAGAGCAGGTACTGAACCAGGAAACAAATACATGTTTCTATCTGTTCTCTCGAAATAAGGGAGTGATTTACACACTTAAATGATTTTATGCCATAATGGCAGCTGTAAAATAGATACTGAAGGTAAGCAGGTTTAACTTAAAACACGGTATGGTATGGAGTTATATTAGGATACAGGTCCAAGTGAGACATGTGAGCTTTCGAGCTAGTTTATTGTGGATTGAAGGTCACTCAACAACACAACACACACCAGAGGAGGTTTGAAACAGAAACCTCTATCACCTATGCAAAGTAGCAAAGTCTTTGCTTTAAGTACCAATGGGAAAGGCCTGGTGGCCAAAGAAGAAATGGCAAATCATAACTTTTAAATAGTGCACATGCGTTAAAGCTGTTTGTTGCTCTGGTGCGGTGGAATTCAGTTGCTATTTAATGGGTGGTTACGAAAGCAGGTGTTACCTCTGGTATTGCTGAGACACGGTCTCGCTCAGATTATAACTAAGCATTGTTTTGACGGGATTTCCAGAGATAAAAATGTTACCCAGATGTCTGAACACTCAAGAGTTCCCCCGTGTGCCCCCTTTTCTTCCAGTTTTGCTTCTTAAGGCTATCTTGATTTTTTTTAAATTAATAGTCATTAATGTGAATTCTGGCAGAGGCCAAACGCAACCTGCAGTCCTACACCTGATCAACCGAGCTAGAACAAAGCTTTGTTACTTTAAACTTTCCCTCAATGGCCGAGGCTGAAGAAATAACCCAGCATTTCAAAACTGCTAGTGCTCACCTCAAAAAAAAAAGTGCCACATGGTTTCAGTTCAACATTTATATAGTTTGGTTACATATTGCACCTACCTACTATTGCCTACTCTCCCCCACCCCAGCCTGTCTTAGTGTTGTGACTCGGATTACAGTAGAATGCAATGATCGGCTTGTGAAATGTTCATGCTCTCTCTCCATTTGAACTGTGGTCTTGGCCTAGAGCTTCATCTCCTTTCTGGGGCAGAGGTCAAATGTAGGGATTGGTGGAGAGACCAAAAGTTGGGTTGGAACCCATCTCTACCAGAGTCCTCCACATGCAAGAAGGTCTGATGGAGGGAACAGGCTCTGCTTCCTGGGTCTGGGGATGCTTCCCAGGGATCAGGACAGGTATGCTGCCGTAAGGCCCAGAGATACCCAAGTGCAGTTCTACACCCCAAGTAGGCCCCAACAGGGAGAAATCAATTGACCGTCAATCTCAGAGGGATCAATTGCCATTTGAGTCTGGCTCTACCATCAACAGAGCAATGAAGACAAAGATATGGCCAAATATTCCTCTTTGGCCAGACTGACCTGTGGATTCCCCTCTCAGAGCAGCAATGTGCCTCTCCAAGAATCTGTCACTTGCTCTAGTTGGACGGTCCTTTAGCACCGCTACTGCCGTGTGCACATGCCCTTAATATGATACTGGCCCCGCTTTACTGATTTGGAACAAGGTCATGGCAGGACCAAAGCAGCCAGTAGAAGCTTTGCCCCACTGCAATTCCAGCAACACAATGGTGCCATTGGAATTTCTAGGCTCTTGTCCTTCCAAACGAGAGTTGAGGTCAGAGGGAGTATTTTGTGCTGTATAACACAAAAAAAAACTTGCATTTATACAGCGCCTTTCACGACCATCGGACGTCTCAAAGTGCTTTACAGTCAATGAAGTACTTTTGAAGTGGAGTCACTGTTGTAATGTGGGAAACACGGCAGCCAATTTGCACTCAGCAAGCTCCCACAAACAGGAATGTGATAATGACCAGATAATCTGTTTTTGTTATGTTGATTGAGGGATAAATATTGGCCAGGACACCAGGGATAACTCCCCTACTCTTCTTCGAAAAAATGCCATGGGATCTTTTACGTCCACCTGAGAGAGCAGACAGGGCCTCAGTTTAATGTCTCATCTGAAAGACAGCACATCCAACAGTGTAGCACTCCCTCAGCACTGCACTGGAGTGTTAACCTAGCTTTATGTATTTAAGCTTCTGGAGTGGGACTGGAACCCACAACCATTCTAACTCAAAGGCAAGAGCGCTACCCACTTTTTTTTTATTATACTTTATTGAACATTAAGAACATTTACAACATTGTAATCATTACATTGTATCATACAAATCAATTCCACCGCTCTGCACAGCCATTCCGCCACCACCTTTTAACAGCAAAACCTGAAATTTAATTTGTCACCTGCAACATATTAATCGATTGTACTTTAAAAGTTGGTTGTAAAATACTGTCCTTAAATTCCTTTCTGAATAAAACATCTACAGAGCCTTATAATGATCTTTTAGCTTATATTTAAAATACTCTTTTAGATTGATTCTCCTCCCCTTAAAAAACAGAGCAGTCCTTCTTTGCACAATCACGAATCTAGCCAAACTGAACATTAAATTAATTGCCGCTCCGCTAGACTCGGGCAGACTCTCCTGCAATCCCCATCTCAAAATTGAGTCCCACGGAATTCCCATTCTCGCTCTTCGGTCCCCACCCAGCAAAAAAGCTTCACACAACTGTCGAACATAGTACTTAAAGTCATTTAACTGTGGACATAACACCAGTAAATGGGACAGAGTCTCATCCTATGTCCCACACATTGGGCAAGTTGCCGCCTCCACTCGTCCAATCTTGCACAAGACCGTCATGGTAAAAATCCGGTTATGAGCCAATTTGAAATCCAGTTCATAGAAACATAGAAACATAGAAGATAGGAGCAGGAGTAGGCCATTCGGCTCTTCGAGCCTGCTCCGCCATTCAATGAGATCATGGCTGATCATCTAAATTCAGTACCCTGTCCCTGCCTTCTCCCCATATCCCTTGATCCCTTTAGCCTTAAGAAATATATCCAACTCTTTCTTGAATATACTTAATGAACTGGCCTCCACCGCCCTCTGTGGCAGAGAATTCCACAGGTTCACCACTCTCTGGGTGAAGAAATTCCTCCTCATTTCAGTCCTAAATGGCTTACCCCTTATCCTTAGACTATGACCCCTGGTTCTGGACTCCCCGGCCATCAGAAACATCCTTCCTCCATCTAGTCTGTCCAGGCCTGACAGAATTTTATAGGTTTCAATGAGATCCCCTCTCAATCTTCTAAACTCCAATTGACACAATCTCTCCTCATACGTCATTCCTGCCATCCCAGGTATCAGCCTGGTGAATCTTCGCTGCACTCCTTCCATGGCAAGAACGTCCTTCCTCAGGTAAGGCGACCAAAACTGCACACAATACTCAAGGTGTGGTCTCACCAAGGCCCTGTACAACTGCAGCAAGACATCCTTGTTCTTGTACTCGAACACTCTTGCTACAAAGGCCAACATAACATTTGCCTTCTTAACCGCCTGCTGCACCTGCATGCTTACCTTCAGCGACTGGTGTACAAGAACACCCAGGTCTCTTTGCACTTCCCCTTCTCCCAATCTATTGCCATTCAAATAATAATCTGCCTTCCTGTTTTTGCCACCAAAGTGGATAACCTCACATTTATCCACATTATAGTGCATTTGCCATGTTTCTGCCCAATCACCCAACCTGTCCAAATTGTGCTGGAGTTTCACGACATCTTCCTCACAGCATACCCTCCCACCCAGCTTTGTGTCGTCTGCAAATTTGGAGATATTGCATCCAATTCCCTCGTCCAGATCATTAATATATATTGTGAACAGCTGGGGTCCTAGGACCGATCCTTGCGGTACTCCACTAGTCACTGCCTGCCACTCGGAAAACGACCCGTTTATTCCAACTCTTTGCTTTCTGTCCGCCAACCAGTACTCTATCCAAGTCAATACCTTGCCCCCAATCCCATGTGCCTTAATTTTGCACGCTAATCTCTTATGCGGGACATTATCGAAAGCCTTCTGAAAGTCCAAATACACCACATCCACTGGTTCTCCCTTATCTATTTTACCAGTTACATCCTCAAAAAATTCCAGTAGATTAATCAAGCATGATTTACCTTTGGTAAATCCATGTTGACTTTGTCCGATCCAGTCACTGCTTTCGAAGTGCTCTGCTATTGCATCTTTTATAACGGACTCTAGCATTTTCCCCACTACCGATGTCAAGCTTACCGGTCTATAATTCCCCGCCTTTTCTCTACCACCTTTTTTGAATAGTGGGGTAACATTAGCTACCTGCCAATGCATGGGTACCGTTCCAGAGTCTATCGAGTTCTGGAAGATGACCAGCAATGCATCTACTATCTCTAGGGCCACTTCCTTAAGTACCCTGGGATGTAGATTATCAGGCCCTGGGGATTTATCGGCCTTCAGTCCCATCAATTTTCCTAACACCATTTCCCTACAAATACTGATTTCTTTCAGTTCCACCCTTTAATCAGACCCTATGTTCCCCGGCATCTCTGGGAGGTTATTTGTGTCCTGCTTTGTGAAGACAGAACCAAAATATGTATTTAGTTGGTCTGCCATTTCTTTGTTCCCTATTATAAATTCCCCCGATTCTGACTGCAAGGGACCTACGCTTGACTTCACCAATCTTTTTCTCTTCACATATCTATAAAAGCTTTTACAGTCAGTTTTTATGTTCCCTGCCAGCTTACTCTCATATTCTATTTTCCGTTTCTTAATTAATCCCTTTGTCCTCCTTTGTTGAATCCTAAACTGCTCCCAATCCTCAGGATTATTGCTTTTTCTGGCCAATTTATATGCCCTCTCCTTGGACCTTATGCTATCCCTAATTTCCCTTGTTAACCACGGTTGGGTCACCTTTTTTGTTTTATTTTTATGCCAAACTGGGATGAACAAATTCTGTAGCTCATCCATGTGATCTTTGAATGTTTGCCATTGCCTATCCACCGTCAACCCTTTGATTGCCATTCCCCAATCAATCCTACCCAACTCGCTCCTCAGACCATCGTAGTTTCCTTTATTTAAATTGAGGACCCTAGTCTCCGAGTCAACTACTTCATTCTCCATCTTAATGAAGAATTCGATCATATTATGATCGCTCTGACCCAAGGGGCCTCGTACAACAAGATTGCTAATTAATCCTTTCTCGTTACATAATACCCAGTCTAAGATGGCCTGATCTCTGGTTGGTTCCTCGACATATTGGTCCAGGAAACCATCCCATAAACACTCCAGGAATTCCTCCTCCACAGTATTGTTACTAATTTGGTTCGCCCAATCTATATGTAGATTAAAGTCACCCATGATGACTGCTGTGCCCTTACTGCACGCTTCTTTAATTTCTCTTTTAATGCCATCCCCAACCTCCGCCTTACTGTTTGAAGGTCTATAAACCACTCCCACTAATGTTTTTTTCCCCTTAGTATTTCTCAATTCTACCCATACAGATTCCACCTCATCAGAGCTAATATCCTTCATTACAATTGTGTTAATCCCTTCTTTAACCAGTAATGCTACCCCACCTCCCTTTCCTTTTTGCCTGTCTTTCCTGAATATCGAATACCCCTGGATGTTGAGTTCCCAGTCCTGGCCTTCCTTGAGCCACGTTTCCGTAATCCCAACCAAATCGTATTTGTTTACTTCTATTTGTGCAGCCAATTCATCCACCTTATTACAAATGCTCCTCGCATTAAGACACAAAGCCTTCAGGCTTGTTTTTTTAACGCTCTTAGACCTATTAGAATTATTATTTACTGTGGCCATGTTTGATTTAAACCGTTGATTTCTCTGACTGCCACTTTTTTTTTTCTCCTTCCTATCTTTTGCTTTTATCCTTGTTTCCCTTTCCTCTGTCTCCCTGCTCAGTTTCCCAACCCCCTGCCATTTTAGTTTAAACCCTCCCCCACAGCACTAGCAAACACTCCCCCCAGGACATCGGTTCCAGCCCTGCCCAGGTGCAAACCGTCCGGTTTGAACTGGTCCCACCTCCCCTAAAACCAGTTCCAATGTCCCAGGAACTTGAATCCCTCCCCCTGGCACCATTCCTCTAGCCACGTATTCATCTGAAGTATCCTTCTATTTCTACTCTGACTAGCACGTGGCACTGGTAGCAATCCTGAGATCACTACCTTTGAGGTCCTGTTTTTTAATTTATCTCCTAACTCCCTATATTCCGCTTTTAGGACCTCATCCCGCTTTTTACCTATATCGTTGGTACCTATATGCACCACGACAACTGGCTGTTCACCCTCCCCTTCCAAGATGTTCTGCAGCCGCTCGGAGACATCCTTGACCCTTGCACCAGGGAGGCAACACACCATCCTGGAGTCTCGTTTGCGGCCGCAGAAATGCCTACCTATTCCCCTTACAATTGAATCCCCTATTACTATAGCTCTACCCCGCTTTTTCCTCCCATTCTGTGCAGCAGAGCCACCCCTGGTGCCAGGAAGTTGGCTGCTGCTGCCTTCCTCTGATAAGCCATCCCCCCCAACAGTACTCAAAGTGGTGTATCTGTTGGAGAGGGGGATGGCCACAGGGGACCCCTGCACTACCTGCCTGCGCCTAGTACTCTGCCTGTTGGTCACCCGTTCCCTTTCTTCCTGTCCAACCTCTACCTGCTGTGTGTCCAACTCCGTAAATGTGCTATTCACGATGTCCTGAGCATCGTGAACGCTCCAGTATGTATCCAATCGCAACTCCAGCGCCGCAATGCGGTCTGTCAGTAGCTGCAGCTGGATGCACTTCCTGCACATGTAGTTGTCAAGGACACAGGAAGTGTCCCTGAGATCCCACATATCGCAGGAGGAACAGATCACGGGGCCCGGTTGTCCTGCCATGATTTACCCTTTAATTAATTGAATTTAAATTAAATCAATCAATCCCACTAATTACACTACAGTTAACTGGTTTACCAACAGTCCCTGCTACACTAGAGAGACCTTAGAAACTATAAAGCAGAGTTAAAGTTTAAAAAAGAGAGAAATACTCACCAACCAATCACTTACCTGCTTCCTGGTGATGTCACACTTTGATTACTTTTTACCTCTCTCCCCTGCTGTTGAATTAGTATGCTGCTCCTCACTCACTGCTGTCGCTGCTCAGTGTTCCCACGCAGGCCCGCTCTGGTCAGGCTGCTCTTGACTCACTGCCGCCGGTTTTAACTGCCGCCGATGCTCAATCCACTCTGGGCATTTAAAATTCGCCCACACTCCCTTCCAAATCCTGTTGAAGTCCAGCTGTGGGTATATACTCTGCCAAAACTCCTGACCAGCAGGTGTCTTGAATCTCCATTCTCTGAATACCTCATAGAAATCTCGAGTATTACAGTTGTCAAATTGGACCAACTCTCCCCCTTTCTCCAGTACAAAGCTTGGAAAAGCAGGACGCATTTGACTTCCTTTGGAGATTTCCGCATTTATTTCTTCCATCCAATCCTGTGGCATTGCCCTCACAATCTTCTCATACATGATTCCTATTGCTTTTTCTTCTACCTCCTGATCCTCCTCCCACACCATGTCCCTCACTATCGCTTCCGGCAACCAACCTGGAATCGCCTCGTATAATACATCTTTCACAGATATAATCCCAGCTTTTATAAAAGCTTGATTAAATACAACCTCTCCTTCGATGTTGACCCACCTATTCAAAAATAAGGGCTGTTCTAAAAACTCCTCAGCCCCCTTGGGCATAAACGGCACACTTTTTAAAAATTGAGCCCAAGTCTCTACAACCCCCTTATAAAACCTAGGGAGAAGTTTAATCAATTTCAAAAACATATTATTGTATTCCATATACAATATCCCCTGCCCTCCTATCCCACTTCATTTAAAAAAATGCTCAAAACAACTCTTCCAAAAACTTGTATTTGACTTCTGAAGAAATCTCTTCACCCATTTGATTCTAAAGGATTTTTTCTTCAAATCAATATCTGGGAAATTGAGTCCTCCCTGGTTTCCCTTCCCATAAAAACCTCACACAAGCCTCTCGGATGGACTTTTCTGCCCACTTAGGAATATCCTCCACCGTCAATAAGTACCATAGCTTAGATAGCAGGAGAGCAGACACCACTGTTGCTCTTCCTTGCACTTTCAACCACCTTCTTTCCCATCTTCCCAAAATCTTTTTAATTTTCATAACCTTCGGTTCCCAATTTAATTGATCCACTTCTTCCCTGTCTTTCTTGCACCCCATATGCACCCCCAGAACTTCCAAAACCTCCACCACCTTAAAGGGACATACCCCCAACCATTCCCCCCTACCCCTCCCTGCAACCAGGCATTGGGACTTACTATAATTCACTCTGGCACCTGAAGCTCTGCAATATTCCTCCACTACCTCCATAGCTTTCCTCACTGACTCCCCATTTCTCAATGTTAAGGTTGTGTCATCTGCATATTGGTGTATCACCGACACCAGCCCGGAACTGGGTACCACAATCCCAACTACACCTTGTTTCTTTCGCATCATGTAACCTAATGGTTCTGCTACCAATGTGTACAGCAATGGGGACAGGGGACAACCCTGTCTCACTGATCTCTCTATCAGAAAATACTTAGATAAAAAACCATTACATTTAACACAGCTAAATATGTTTGAATAAAAAATCCTTATCCACTGAATGAAATTTTCCTTGAAACCAAATCTTCCAAAACCTTCAATAAAAACTCATGAGAGACGCTATCAAAGGCTTTCTCTTGATCTATCTTTAATACATAAGCCTCCCTCCCACTCTCTTCCATGAGCTCTATCGCATCTCGGATTGAAACCACAGAGTCTGCGATGTCCCGGCCTATGACTCCATAGGACTGAGAGGGCAAAACTATCTCCGGTAACACCTCCTTCAAACGATTTGCCATAACCCTCGCCAAGATCTTATAATCCACATTTAATAGTGTGATGGGCCTCCAATTCTTCAGATCCCGTCTATCCCCTTTATTTTTATAAGCTAAGCTTATGATACCTCTCCTCATAGATGGGGCCAGGCTTCCCTCAATATTAATTTCCTTAAAAACTTCTAAGAGCAATGGACTTAAAATCTCGAAAAATTCCTTATAAAATTCTACACTTAATCCATCGGACCCTGGGCTTTCCCCCCCCTTCATTCCACTAATTGCTATTTTTATTTCCGCTAATCCTACTTCTTTATCACACATGCTTCTCTCATCCTCCTTTAAACCCTTTTCAATAAAAGCAGTAACCTTCTCCATCTCCAAATTGGAAATGTCTTCTTTTGTATATAGCTCTTGATAAAAGCTGCTAGCCGCCTCCAAAATCTCCTCACTTTCATGAATGATCTCCCCAACCTTCAACTCTTCAATTAACGATAATCTCTGTCGCAGCTTCTCTTGCTCCAGAAAATATCTGGTGCATCTTTCGCCCTCCAATGCATCTCTAGCCTTTGCATGGAGAATGGCCCCCTTGCATTTTTCAGCTTGCAATAATTCCCACTCTTCCTTTAGCACCCGGAACTTAGTCTCAGCTCCCTTATCCCCTCTGTCAACTGCTTTACAGACATCCGTAAACCTTTTGTTTATATTCTCTTCTCGATGCCAGTTAGCTGCCGCCCTCTTTTTCCCATAACGTACCGAAAAAACCTTTACCTCATATTTGAAATTGTCCCACCAAACTCTTCTTTCTTTCAAGAACAAAAATTCCTTCCGAGCATTCTTTATTATATTTATAATCCCTTCTTTATAAGCACTTTCTTTCAGGTATTGATTGTTTAAAATCCACACCCCTGAACCGATCTTAACTCTGCTGTTCCTAATTCTAAGAACCAAAGCCGAGTGATCACTAAAAAATACTTTTTTATAATAAATCTCCATCACCTCTGAACTTAACCCTTCCCGCATTAACACAAAATCTATTCGACTCTGTTTTAAAACATCACCCGCCCAACCTGCTCTGGAGAACTCCCTTTTTATGGGGTTCCAGTCCCTCCATAAGTCTCTCAAATTTAAATTTGCCATCATTTTTACAATCATCCCTCTGGAGTTATCATCTTTAAAGGTCATCTGGGCTGAAATGTCCATCCAAGATAAAAATACGTTAAAATCCCTCACTATACAAGGATTTTCCACCTCTGCCACTTCAGTGAATAACCCCCGAAAAAACTCGCGATGCTTGCAATGGTCGTTCGGTGCATAGATATTAAAGAGATCACAATTAAATCCCTCCAAATTTACCCTTAGCCGTAAAAATCTCCCCTCAGTGTCCTTGTCCACCAAGGCAACGTGCTCTTCCATGGACGGACTCACCAAAACAGCCACCCCTCTACGGTTATTGTTTGCACAACTTGCAAACACCTCTCCCTTCCAAACCTTCTGAACTCTTTCTAGAATATCCTCATCCCAAAAGGTTTCTTGCAGACACAACAAGTCAGTGCCTTTAAAACCCTGCAACAACTGCTGCAATTTCTTCTCACCCCTCAGTCCGTTCACATTAATCGAGACCAATGTAATCATGGCTCCAAAGAAGGGAAGTATGCCCAATAATCTCCCCATCATTTAATCTCTGGCTCTTCCCTCCTCTCATGCTCCTTCTCAACTTTTCGGGCAGCTGTTGCTTTTTCCTGCAGCCTCCAGCTCTTTTTCACCTCCTGTTTGACCCCACCCTGCTGTTTCAGCCTCTTCCTTGCCTTAAGTTTGGACCCAGGAGCTGCCCTTTCTCCCTCCTTCTGCCCCTCACTACCCTTTCCCTTTCCACATGATACCACCCCATCCCCGACTTCCATGTCTCTGTCCCCCTCTAATTCCTCACACTCAAGCTCTTTTGCAACCCCCTGTGCCTTCTCCCCGTCAGTAACATAATCCTGCTCCCCGTCAGATACTTCATCTCCCATAGAGAGTCTTCCTGCTATCACAGTTTCTCCCACTGTGCCGCCCCCTCCAACCACGTCTCCACCTCTGACCCTTGCACCTTGTTCCCTCACTCCATGGGACAATGGCGCACCTAAATTGTTCCCTTCTGATGTCTCTATCTCGCCGATCCCATCCTGCTGTCCCTTTAAGGCTCCTGCCTCTTGCTCCCTCTCCCCATCCTGCCCCATCCCGCTCACCAAAATATCCGACACCCCGCCTCTCCCCGGAGCACTCACTTCCACCACACACCCCGCTCCTGCCTCCTCTCCCCCCGCAGACACCAGACTCCCCAGGGGGAGCCGAACTGCACTAAGGCTCGAGTCTGCACTTGACCCTCGCTGCCCGCTGCTGTCTTTGTTCCCCTCTACAGCCCTCTCCGTGTTTTCCGCCATCTCCATCTCGTTCTCCGCTCCGCCATCCTCTGCCTCTTCCTGTGCTCCTTTTTCCTTCATTTTACCGGCTGTGTCCTCCGACTGCACCGCACCTCCGGCCATTCCACACTCCTCTCCTGCTCCTTCTCCCATCTTCTCATCACTCATTTCGCTCCCTTCTGCCACACACTCACAGTGGGTGGGGCCTTTACGACACACCCCACAGCTCTCCGCCTTGCAGCTCCGCGCGATATGTCCCGACTCATTGCAATTGTAACAATACAAATCAGGACAGTTTCTTACGAGATGGTCATGTTCCAGACAATAGTAATACACCTTTACTTGGTTATCGTGCAGCACACGAAAGTACTGCACTCCTTCCAGTGTCTCAAACTTCATACTGTACGGCAAAGACCTCACCCCCTCTGGGAACTGCACCTTTACATACTGGGTTCCGTCTGCTACCCGTGTTCCCGGATAGTACCTCCTCTTTATTTCAGAACAGATTTTAATGTCCCACGACTCCAACTTTTTGCTCAGCACTTCGTCCTCGATGTACACAGACAAGTTCAAAAATGAAACCACCACCTCCTCTGAATATAGCAGAGCCACCTCTAAGAATTTCTCCCCAACTTTCAGACTGAGCAGCAGTTTTTCCACCTCCTCACGGCCACTGACCGTCACTTCAAATCCCACATTTGGCTTTGGTCGGCAGGCAAAACAGCTTCCCTCACCACAGTCCTCATGAACCGCCTGAATTATATCCCAGGCTCGAATCTTCTTATCTTCACATTGCACCACCACCGTATTTTCTTTACCAAACCTCCTGAGGTCCCAGCCCAAATCTTTGGGCCTTTTTTTTCCCCTTCCCACCACAGTTTCTTCCCTAATAAAATTCCTCTCAGGAATATTGTCCTCTGAGGGGCCCGGCACTCTGGACCCCTCAGCAGCCATCTGGCTGTTTTTTGTGGGCCAAAAAGGCCCTAAAACCTGAAAACAACACCCCAAAACCCTCCACCAACTTTTTACAAAACTCGCTCCAACACCCAGCTGCAATTAGGCAACCAGTCACACCTGGCTCACTCCTAGCCCCTCCCACCTAGAGAGTGCTGCCCACTGAGTCACAGCTGACAATACTGTGATGCATTGGCAGTTAGAGGTCACAAGTGGTGGAAGGAATCTGAGGTAATGTAACGCATAGGAAGTGTATTGTTACGATGTTAAAGCATATTGACCTAGAAGCCTAGTGACAACATTGCCTCTCTTTTCCACAGATTTGCTATTCTACAAAGCAGTGGGACAATTGTAAGATTTTCAGCTGTAACTAACCTCCCAGTTAAGTTGTTCACAATGAAACAAAACTGTAGGGCACATAACAACAACTTGCATTTACATAGCGCTTCTAACATAGAAAAATCATCCCAAGACATTTCACAGAAGTGTAAAGAAAAACAAAGACTATATCAAAAACAGAGGTATTAGGAAGGGTGACCAAAAGCTTGCCATTACTGGCGATGCTCTGGCCATGATTGGATAGGTAAGAGTTGAACCAGAGGAGTTTATCCCACAGAGCTGGACAACAGAGGAGGAGGGCCTTGGGGGAAGGATGGTCAAAGTCTACAGAGGGGATGAGGAGCAATCACAGTTACAGAGAATGTCATTTGTGACTTTGATTAGGGCCATTCCAGTACTTTGAAGGGGAAAGAAACCCAATTGGAGAGATTCAAGTTGTAGGAAAGATGGACCTGGATCCAGGAGGTAACAACACATTCAAGGACTTTGGAGAGGAGAGAAGTTGGAGATGGGGCAGTAGTTAGTGAGGACAAAGGGGTAAAGACTTTTATTTTGAGGAGGACTATTTATTATTTAAGCGCCTTGGGACGTTTTACTACGTTAAAGGTGCTATGTAAATACACGTTGTTGTTGTATTGAGGAGGTCACTGTTTGATATAAAGTTTACAGCCTTTCTTATTATGGGTTCAAGGTGTGGAGTACCAGAATGACAATTTCTACTTTCAGTGACAAATGCAATATCGTGCAGCACTGGTTTTCGAACCTGTGTTGGGAACTCCTTGAAAATATGAACACACTCCCAGGGCCCCCTGAAAATATTAGCACATTCCTGGGAATTCCTTACGATGGTAACAGACTCCCAGAAAGATACTGCAATCCAGGGATGATTGGCGCAATCCCAGGGATTCCCTGAAGATATTAACTGACTCCCAGGAACTCCCTGAAACTATGAAAACATTCCTGGGGATTCCCTGAAAATATTAACACGTGCCTGTCAAGTACTTACATGCTCCCAAGGGCTCCTTACAAATATTCCCACACTTGCTGGGACCCCCTGTAAATAACAATACACTCTCGGTTGGCCCCTTATCCTAACTTCCAAAAGGCAGTGGCCTATAATTCGATTGCGCAGTGCCTGTTGGGCGCTATGGGTGCCGTTTTGAGTCGAAAATGGCGTCCGAGATGCGTGCGCACAATTCTGGTGCAGACCGCGCCAGAAGCCATCTTGGTGAGGGTGGTAGTGTTGGCGCTGGGAGCGTGCGCCAGATGTATGTAGAGTAGGCAGATCGTGACGTCAATCAGCGTGTACCACTGGTTTGACGCCAGCGCTGCCATTTTCATCCTCAGTGCTGGAAGTAATGCCCTGTGTTAACCTCGCACAGCTGAACATGCGCTCAGCAGCTGCAAGGACCCCCTACCAGCGATATTTAAAGAGATCAGCAACCACTCTCAGGTCAGTTGCTGATTAATTTCTACAGGCTCTGCGTAAGTTTGTGGAAGTGTTTGCAGCTTTCTAGAGTTGTTTAAAGTTGGTCAGGTGACAGGGAGTGTTGCAAGTGGCGAATGCCTTGCTTCTGACTTCAAGTGTTCTGGTCAGACCACTTGCTCCCAGTCATGGGTGCTCTAGAAACATAGAAGATAGGAGCAGGAGTAGGCCATTTGGCCCCTCGAGCCTGTTCCACCATTTAATGAGATCATGGCTGATCATCCAAATTCAGTACCCTGTCCCTGCCTTCTCCCCATATCCCTTGACCCCTTTAGCCTTAAGAAATATATCCAACTCCTACTTGAATATATTTAAAATAAGTTGGCCTCCACTGCTTTCTGTGGTAGAGAATTCCACAGGTTCACCACTCTCTGGGTGAAAAAATTCCTCCTCATCTCTGTCCCAAATGGCTTACCCCTTATCCTTCGACTGTGACCCCTGGTTCTGGACTCCCCGACCATCGGGAACATCCTTCCTGCATCCAGTCTGTCTAGTCCTGTTAGAATTTTATAAGTTTCAATGTCATCCCCCTTGCCCTGCGGCATGACAGGGAGGTGGAGCAGAAGCAGCGAAGAAGAGGACAAGCTGCTCACAGAGAGAGGAGGAAGAGGGGGTGAAGGGCTCTCAGCAGGAAGCCTTACCCACCTAGGGTCTTCAGAGAGCAATTCTCTTACCTCAGTGTGAGCCAGAAGCAGTGTATGACATGTCTGCACTTTACGAAGGAGGTGCTCACAGAACTCTGCCACCTCTTGTAAGCAGACCTGCAGCCTCCCACCAGGGCAAGGACAGCGCTGATGGTGGCTGTGAAGATGACTGTGGTCCTGCATTTCTTTGCGTCGGGATCCTTCCAGGCTGGAGCAGGCGACATCTGTAACATCTCCCAGTTCACTGTCCACTGCTGCGTAAGAGAGGTGACAGACACTCTTTCTGCCAGGAGAGGGGGTTTCATTGTTTTCTCTCTGACCAGAGAGAAGCAGGCACAGAGCGCCCGTGGCTTTTCTAGGATAGCTGGCTTCCCCATGGTGCAGGGCACCATCGACTGCACGCACGTGGCTTTGCGGGCACCGTGTCTAAATGTTAAGATGTATTATAACCACAAAGGTTACCACTCGCTGAATGTGCAGTTGGTGTGCGACCATGCTCAGCACATCATGCTGGTGAATGCTCGGTATCCTGGCAGCTGTCACAATGTTTTTATTCTGCGCCAGTCCGCTGTTCCCTCAGTCTTTGAGCCACCATGACAAACCAAAGGGTGGCTACTGGGCGACAAGGGCTATCGGCTGACCACCTGGCTCGTAACCCATGTGGGCAGCATGCCACACCGAATCTGATAGAGCAGACCACTCTGGAGGAGCCCTGCAGTACATAACCAGACTGCGTCTCAAGACTCATCGTTGTCTGAACATGCTCCACAACCTCGCCATCATTCGGGCACAGCCTTTGCCACCAACTGAGGAGGAGGAGGAGGAGGAAGAAGAGGAGGAAGTGGAGGAAGAGGAGAAGGAGGAGGAGAAAATGGAAGAGGAGGAAGCGGAAGGGAAGGAAGTCCTCATCTGAGTCCTCTGCAGCAGAACTCATGTGCGACCATGCCCTCGGGGGAACTGGCACCTGCACTACCCTTTCCCCCTACCCTGGCTGTAGCCCACTCGTGCCCAGTGAGTCACCACGTGCAGATCCCACCTCTAAGCTACCCTCTAAAATTTATCTCTCAATCAACATCACTAAAACAGATTATCTGGTCATTATCACATTGCTGTTTGTGGGAGCTTGCTGTGCACAAATTGGCTGCCACGTTTCCTACATTACAACAGTGACTCCACTTCAAAGAGTACTTCATTGGCTGTAAAGTGCTTTGGGACATTCGGTGGTCGTAAAAGGCACTATATAAATGCAGGACTTTATTCTTTTCCTTTTAAACTCCGTGCAGTGCCAGTACCTGAGCTGGTGGCTGCGAGTGTCAGATCGAGTGACGGTGTTTCTTCATCACTCTCCTCTCCCTCTTCTTGTACAACCACTGGCTGGGCAGGCTGGATTTCTTGGGTATCTGAAATGATAAAGACACAAGTGTAGGGTTGTGGTGAAGGGAGGGGGGAAGCAAGAGGTGCATGCTTACACCATGTGCAGTTTGTAAATCAGAAGAGATCGTGGGATGATGGGGAAGTGGAATGTGAGAAGGAGGATTACGTATGAGGATACCGGCATCTTGTACGCTTTCAGCCCCACCACTGGCCACGGGCACAGCCATGCCACTCCCAAGAATGGCCAGCACCGTTTCTTCCATGGGGGTGAGGTGATGTAGGCAAGCATGTGCCCCGCTGGTTAGGTTCTGCTGGCGCCGGTTATGCGCCACCTTTTCCTGCAAGAGAAAGGGAAATGTGTCAGTGGGTGCAGTGCAATGTGTGATGTGCCAGTCATGGTTGAATAGCTGACAGTGTGTGCAAGCTGTGACATGTGGGTATGAGCCTTGCAGCAGTGGTAGGTGTGTGAGGGTGAGGTGATGCTATGAATGTAAGTTATGAGTCATGTTTGGTAGAGATTGTTGGTAGATGAGTGATGGGGGTGTGGTGAATTGAGCAGTGTGTGAGGCTAATGGTGCAGATGGTGGATATGACATTTGAAGATGAATTCACTGACCTTGACCACTTGTATGAGGTCAATAAATTTCTTCCTGCACTGCTGGCATTCACCAAATTGGTTATCCGCTTTTTTGCAGTTTTGTCTGTTGCCTGGAGGGCCTCTGGCCCCCTGTGGAAAGAGGATCTCTCTCTTCGAATTGACCTCCTGCACCAAGGCCTCCAGTGCTACATCAGAGAACCTTGGTGCATGCTCGCTCCCCTGTTGTGCCATCATTAATAGATTTTTTCTACTGTCTTCCTCAGCCAGTTCAGTGATCTGCTGCAGGCAGAATGCACCTCCCCTTTAAGAGGTGCAGACTACCTTTAAGTAGTGCAGGCTAGCTTTAATTAGAGCTAGCCTCGCACGAACTTGGGGCCCCTGCTGAGCGTTCAGCAGCACGTTCGGTGCTGGACTGAACGCCACAATCATGCAAATGAGCAGGCAGCACAAAGTTCACGTGCTGCCTGCAGTCCTCTGAACGGACATGGGTTGCTAGCGCATTGCGATCCCTGTGTCCATTTTCGGGGGCTAACCAATTTCTAGGCCAGTGTCTGTGAGATGAAGAGAAATGTTTTAAAATGTTTTTTAAGCAGCGAGTTGTTCTGATCTGGAATGCACTGCCTGAAAGGGTGGTGGAAGCAGATTTAATAATAACTTGCAGAAGGGATTTGGATAAATACTCAATGGGGAAAAATTTGCAAGGCTATGGGGAGAGAGCAGGGGAGTGTGGCTAATTAAGTAGTTCTTTCAAAGAATTAGCACAGGCATGATGGGCTGAATGCCCTCCTTCTTTGCTATATCATTCTATGATTCTATGAAAGCAGTGATGTCACTGCTGAAATGTCTTATTAATGTACAGCAACAGGAATAACAATTTAGTGGGTCAACAAATACAAACAAGGTTCAGATATTTGATAAGCTTGAGACCCTCAAAAGAGGCTCCAGGCAGCTCTCTCAGAATCTGGGAACCCCAGCTTGAAAAGCGATGTCGTTCAGGAACCTGTGTAGTGACAGAAAATGTTTACTCCTGCCTCTGTACGACCCCGTAATGATTTTAGTCCCCCTTGCATTTTTGTGACCACGATCACCCTGAATGTTATGGTATATGGGCGGATGCTCCCTCACATCCCGGGTACGCCATAATGTCATCATTTTAATAAAGGTCAGTGATTGTTGCCTCTTCCCCATGGTCACAATGTGGGACAGGCTAGCTGCCGTGGTTACTCGTAGCTTGTGCCTCGCTGAATATGTGGTGAAAGCATATCTTAATCTCTCTATTTTCAGTTCTCACAAGGGACTCAAATGCCCTGCATTAGGGACCAAACGTACAGTTCCCTGAAATGGCTCCATCATGTGAGGATGATTAAATGAAACTGGACCTCCAGTGCTCTCTGCAAGCTGTCTTATTTTATCCTCAGTGCTACATTCGTTTTTTAATTAACTAGCTCTGAGCAAACAACCTCCGAGAAATGCACTGAGGAAAGAAACTCGGGAACAGCCTGAATGGCTCAGTGGTCATATCATTAATGAGACAGTCTAGCTGCCAAGGAACAGGTCGCGTAGCAGTAAGGCAAGTCCTTTCAGTAGTTTATATAGGTTTTTGCTTGGGTTTCTTACTATAACTTCGAGTCTCCCGCCTGCACAGTCAAATTCGGAGAACTTAGCTGAAATGTGAGAAGGAGCAGAGTGAGAAAGAATGAGAGAGAGCAATCGTCGCAACTGAGGAAAGAATTCGCACTGTGGGATATAGAAAAATGTTTATTCTGCCCTGTCCCTGTCCCATTTCCTATCCTTGTCCCTGTCCCTATCCCTATCCCTAACCCTGCTCCTATTCTTGTCCCTGTCCCTATCCCTATCCCTAACCCTGCCCCTATCCCCGACCCTATCCCTATCCCTAACCCTGCCCCTATCCCCGACCCTGTCCGTATCCCTAAACCTGCCCCATTTCTTGTCCCTGTCCCTATCCCTATCCCTAACCCTGCCCCTATCCTTGTCCCTATCCCTATCCCTAACCCTGCCCCTATCCCCGACCCTGTCCCTATCCCTAACCCTGCCCCTTTTCTTGTCCCTGTCCCAGGGATAGAGCTTCTTCCAGCCAGATCTCTTATGGCTCACTGGAGTCCACTTTTAATTATAAAAAACTTCCAAGTACAGAGGTTTCAGATGTGAATATATAAAGCACATCTGCTTTCCTGGCTTGTACCAATACTTTCTGGTCTTTAATAATACATTTAGAATTCCATTGAAGGTCTTGTGCATGTGCTTGAATGAAGAGACAATGATGTAAAGATACTGTACTAGCTCTGGGATTGCAACTAACTGGTTCTGAGACCGAACCACCTCACACATCACAGTCAAACCGTAGCTACTCTGGCAAACAGGGAAGATGGGGACTCCCTGAACCCAGGTGGTGGGCTAGGGATGATATCCTCTACACAGCAGGCCTCATGGGAACAATACTAAACTGGAACCCAAACTTGAACTCATCCAGAACACTGCTGTCTGCATTCTAACTCGCACCAAGACCCGTTCACCCATCACCCCCGTGCCCACTGACCTGCATTGGCTTCCAGTCCATCAATGCCACAAATTTAAAATTCTCATCCTTGTTTTCAAATCCTTGCATGGCCTCACCCCTCCCTATCTCTGTCACCTCCTCTAGCCCTACAACACTCCGAGAACTCGGTGTTCCTCCGATTCTGACCTCTTGTGCATCCCGGATTTCCTTTGCCTGACCGTTGGCGGCCGTGCCTTTAGCTGCCTAGGCCCTAAGCTCTGGAATTCCTTCCATAAACCTCTCTGCCTTCCTACCTCTCTCTCTTTGACAGCTGTCCTAATATCTCCTTATCTGGCTCGGCATCAATCTTTGTCTGATAACGCTCCTGTGAAGCATATCTTGGGACGTTTTATTACGTTAAAGGCGCTATATAAATGCAAGTTGTTGTTGTTGGATAATGATTATCAACCCAAAGAGAACCATAGCCCCATGCATTGCTTACAGGGGCAGGCATATAGAATCATAGAATCATAGAATGGTTACAGCACAGAAGCAGGTCATTCGGCCCATCGAGCCCGTGCCAGTTCTCTGCAAGAGCACTTCAGCTAGTCCCACACCCCCGCCCTTTCCCCGTAGCCCTGCAATTTTTTTTCCAATTCCCTTTTGAAAGCCACGATTGAATCTGCCTCCACCACCTTTTCAGGCAGTGCATTCCAGATCCTAACCACTCGCTGCGTAAAAAAGTTTTTCCTCATGTCGCCTTTGGTTCTTCTGCCAATCACCTTAAATCTGTGTCCTCTGGTTCTCGACCCTTCTGCCAATGGGAACAGTGTCTCTCTATCTACTCTATCTAGACCCCCCTCATGATTTGGAACACCTCTCAAATCTCCTCTCAACCTTCTCTGCTCTAAGGAGAACAACCCCAGCTTCTCCAGTCTATCCATGTAACTGAAGTCCCTCATCCCTGGAACCATTCTTGCAAATCTTTTCTGCACCCTCTCTAAGGCCTTCACATCCTTCCTAAAGTGCGGTGCCCAGAATTGGACACAATACTCCAGTTGAGGCTGAACCAGTGTTTTTTAAAGGTTTATCATAATTTCCTTGCTTTTGTACTCTATGCCTCTATTTATGAAGTCCAGGATCCCGAATGCTTTTTTAACCGCTTTCTCAACCTGCTCTGCCACCTTCAATGATTTATGCACATATACCCCCAGGTCTCTCTGTTCTTGCACCCCCTTTAGAATTGTACCCTTTAGTTTATATTGCCTCTCCTCATTCTTCCTACCAAAATGTATCACTTCGCACTTTTCTGCCTTAAATTTCATCTGCCATGTGTCCACCCAATCCACCAACCTGTCTATGTCCTCCTGAAGTCTATCACTATCCCCCTCACTGTCCACTATACTTCCAAGTTTTGTTTCATCTGCAAATTTTGAAATTGTGCCCTGTACACCCAAGTCCAAGTCATTAATATATATCAAGAAAAGCAGTCGTCCTAGTACTGACCCCTGGGGAACACCACTGTGTACCTTCCTCCAGTCCGATAAACAACCGTTCACCACTACTCTTTGTTTCCTGTCACTTAGCCAATTTTGTATCCATGCTGCCACTGTCCCTTTTATTCCATGGGTTTCAACTTTGCTGGCAAACTTATTATGTAGCACTTTATCAAACGCCTTTTGGAAGTCCATGTACACCACATCAACCGCATTGCCCTCATCAACCCTCTCTGTTACCTCATCAAAAACTCAATCAAGTTAGTTAAACAGGATTTGCCTTTAACAAATCTGTGCTGGCTTTCCTTAATTAATCCACACTTGTCCAAGTGACTTAATTTTGTCCTGGATTATCGTTTCTAAAAGCTTCCCCACTACCGAGGTTAAACTGGCTGGCCTGTAGGTGCTGGGTTTATCCTTACACCCTTTTTTAAACAAGGGTGTAACATTTGCAATTCTCCAGTCCTCTGGCACCACCTCCGTATCTAAGGAGGATTGAAAGATTATGGCCAGTACCGCCGCAATTTCCACCTTTACTTCCCTCAGCGTCCTAGGATGTACACCACCCAGTCCTGGTGACTTATCTACTTTAAGTACAGCCAGCCTTTCTAGTACCTCCTCTTTATCTATTTTTATCCCATCCAGTATCTCAACTACCTTCTCTTTCACTATGGCTTTGGCAGCATCTTCTTCCTTGGTAAAGACAGATGCAAAGTATTCATTTAGTACCTCAGCCATGCCCTCTGCCTCAATGTATAGGTCTCCATTTTGATCCCTAATCAGCCCCACCCCTCCTCTTACTACCCGTTTACTATTTATATGCCTAGTTGGGTGTTGCTACATTCCTTTACATTCAGTAATGGTGTGGATATTGACTATCAGAGTTAGGCATGCTGCTCAGGCATCTCTCAGTGTTGGAGCCTTCAGCCATATTTGAAATAGCGCAAGGAGTTCTTCCGGTGTTCTGACCAACATTCCAACCTCAACCAACATCATTAAAAGCTCATTAACTGGTCACTCAGTCCACTGTTATTTGTGGGATGTTACTGGCGGACAGTGGTCAGGGGCGGACTAGCCTAATGGGGAATCGGGAGAAAACAGACTCGAAGGTCTACTAAGAAACTCCAAGCAAAAGCCGATATAAACTCCTGAAAGGACATGCCTTATTGCCCCCGTGAATGGTTTCATAGCGCTGTATTATTGGGAAAAAAAACTCCCCCCACAGTTTCCCGTGAGATTCCCGGGCCCTTTTAGAGGTGTCAGTCAGCCCCTGACAGTGGCTGCTACACTTTTCAACAATATGACATTTACTCTACTTCAAAATAGTTCACTATCTGTGAAGCACCGAGACATTTCTCAACGCGCCGTGTGTTATGGGAAGCATCACTGTAACGACTCAGCAACAACAAAGTCATGAGTGGGCTATGGTCTGTTCCCAAATTACATAGAATGTACAGCACAGAAACAGGCCACTCGGCCCAACTGGTCCATGCCTGTGTTTTACGCTCCACACGAGCCTCCTCCCAACCTACTTCATCTAATCCTCTCAGCATATCCTTCTGTTCCTTTCTCCCTTGTGTGTTTATCTGCCTTCCCCTTAAACGCATCTATGCTATTCGCCTCAACTGTTCTATGTGATAGTGTGTTCCACTCTCTGGGTAAAGAAGTTTCTCCTGAATTCCCTATTGGATTTATTAGTGACTGTCTTATATTTATGAGCTCTAGTTTTCGACTCTCCCACAAGTGGAAACACATTCTCTACGTCTACCCTATCAAACCCTTTCATAATCTTAAAGACCTCTATAGGCCACACCCTCAGCCTTCTCTTTTCTAGAGAAAACAGCCCCAGCCAGTTCAATCTTTCCTGATAGGTACAACCTCTCAGTTCTGGTATCATTCTTGTAAATTGAAAATTTTAACAGGATTAAAAGAAAATCTGATATTATTGAAATAAACCCAGAAAATGGTGGAAATGTATACAGTGTGGGAAAGAGAAAAGATGGTCGACCATTTCAAGTGTACCCTACCGTTGTCCTTCAGAGGCTGACTGACCCTCTCTGTATTTATATCTTTTCTGATATTATTGAAGATATTTAGCATTTTACACTGTTTTTAATTACATAACCTCTAGTTCTAAAACGTGTAAAGATATTTTCATGTAATACTTTTGTCATTGTATCATCACCATGTCAGTGGATTTTTCTAAGTGTGTAATTAAAGTGTGGGAAAGTAATTAGACTCCACTTGGCAACTGGTTAATCTGCTGCTTTTCCTATGGTTATAAAGCATGGCAAGCTTCTTGGTGGGCATCAATGGTCTGGCCAATCCATCCAATGGATACATGACGATGTGCTCTTGACGTAAGAAAACTACGAGGCACTTGGCCTGAGTATTAAACAAGGCTTTAATCAACTGTTTGTCAACATGGAGATCTAGTTGTGTCCTTCACTAGTTCCTGTCAAAGAATGTCCTCAGCAAGCTGGGTCCATGCCCGAGTATTTATACTCTCCCTGGACAGCGCCACCAGCAGGCCGCCCAGTATTATTACATAAGTCATTTTCACATGAATGACAAGATTCATGTCACTCACTAAACAATAAATGACTGCAACATAGTCACTACGTATTTATCAAGTGATAATCTGCAGTTGATTTTTTTCTTCCTCTTCCCTGCTCCCCTTGGGTTGGGTTCCATGGATACACTCTGGTCCCTCACTCATGCAGCCAGTCTTTGGCGCGATCTTCACTTGTTTTTGCCTGGTAATGGGGCGGTACCGGCACTTACCGTGGCGGTATGATATTGGCTAGCCTTAATGCAGTGAGTTGCATCGGGAGGCCCATTTGGCTCGCCAGTGACTCAAAGTGGCGGCTACCTCTTCGCCCCAGGTAGGAGCCATTGGCTGGCGCCGCAGAGAAAAAGTCAAATATCAACCCCTTCATATGTGAGCATCGTCCGGGTGCTTCAGCAGGGTATCCAACTTTGGAAGCCATCACAGCTGAGCTTGATCCTGTCTTTACCAATGTTCGTGCACAGCGCTTGCAGCAGAGGTCACTGGATAGCAATCTGGACTGGAAGTGTTGACCAATTGTAGCGCCTCTGTTGCCACCCAGGTGAGATTAGCTAACTCAGCACACACAAGGAATCGAAACCTGTAGTTGATGTTTAAAATGCTGCTTTTTAAAAATTGTCTCCATGAATTTCAATATATAATTTAGAAAGATACATGGGTGGTCTTTCCAGGGACTTTTAAGGTGTTTAGAAATCTGAGACTCCATCTTCTGCTTCATGGCGCATACTGAACCTTTCACACTCCTGCTATCTTTTAGTCTCTTACAAATGTGGACACAAGAGTGAATCTTAGCGTAGTAAGAAATTGTATTTGTACAGCACCTTTCATGACCTCCGGATGTCCTAAAGCTCTTCAACGCCACTTTTGTAGTGTAGTCACTGTTGTAATGTTGTAGGCAAAGACGGCAGCCATTTTGCGCACAGCAAGGTCATACAAACAGCAATGAGATGAATGACCAGATAATCTTTTTTAGTGATGTTGGATTAAGGGATAAAGCAGGACTTGAACCCACAACCTTCTAACTCACGAGGCAAGAGCGCTACCACTGAGGCAATGCTGACACCCACTGTTAGCATGATAATAGCACAGGTCCTCTGTCCCAAGCTGCCTTGAGATGTTACATTAACGCCATCATGACCACTGAAAATACAGCTCACTACCTTTACACACGTGTTTTTTACATTGCTGTTCGACATCAGCTACAAAGGTGGGAAAATGTAATTTACAATTCACAAACTACATAATACCTTCGACCTCTGTGAATTTCAGACAGCAATCCAACCTCAGCATTCAGATGGAAAATATTGATCTCCCCTCTTGTTTATATCATGCAAACTCCTTGACTTCCTGGATTACTGTTTCACAATAAAATGTCATTCATTGTGCCGTCAATTAACCAGTTTTACTAGCCTCCCTCTGAAGTGTGTCTCCTCCCCTCACCTCATTATCAAAGTCTGAACCCCACCCTAATTATGTTCAGTACGTAATGATGGTTCAGCGCTTGATCCTGCCCTGACTCAATAAACATTTCAATCACTTTATTACATAGTGCTTACCTGGATCTTCCTTAATAGAGGAGGGAGAAGCACAGGCTGCCATTGCCCATCAGACAAAGTACAGTCATTTGTTTATAAAATACCAACAGGGCAGACTATATTCTGCAGGTGGCAAAATGACTCATTATGGTACCGCAGAGAGGAGCTGGGTTTGAATAGTGTGGCTGAAGGTTAGTTGTGTTTCCAATAAGGGAGGTTTATGTGGTCTCCCTCACAGTGTAATCAGACAGTTACTATTCGATAATTGTGGAATGCCACACACACACTTTCACTCTTCCTTTAACTCCACACTTGTGGTAACGGCAATAGAAATATCTTCATTCCCAGGGTACAAGTGATACTTCTGTTGCCCGCTGACATGACATTAATTCACTGCAGCAGTGAATTATCACTTAGTCTGATTCCAGCTCACATTTAAAACACAGGAATGAATCACTCAGAGAATATTACATCATTGACAATGTATCACCCACATGGAAACCTCTCACAGCTCACTCATGCCTGAGTCACTCGTGAGTTATAGCCCTGTTGCATGGATACAAAACCCTAGGTAACATTACGGAGACAAATGCAGACTTGACTTTGAGGGACAGTGATCAATTTGCCTGCTATTTCAGCATTTCAAAAAAGTGGCTCCCCACCACCAACCTCCAAGACCCCACCTCCATTCCACGGCTCCTGACCCTACCTGGGAAGCTATGGCGTGTCCTACTCAGTAAGCCCACCTAAGTACTTGCTTATCCCAAAAGGAGGATTCACTGTCTAGCCATCCCCTACATGATGTCCTCCGTGAACCACACTCCAAGCGGCCCCATCCCGCTCACTATATGTCTGGGCAGTCCTCACGAATTCCTTTTTGCACTCATGCAAAACCCAAGGTAACATTACAGTGAAAAATAAAGACTTGACAATGAGGGGAAGTCGTCAATTTGCCTTTTATTTGAGCAGTTTAAAAAAATGGCTCCCCACCACGAACCTCTATCTCCATCCAGGGTTGCTGACCCTACCTTTGGAGGGTGTTGCATGTCCTACTCAGTAATCCCTCCTAAGTATTTGCTATATCAAAGGAGGCTCAGAAATCACAGGCTTTTAACTCCCATGGAGGAGGCCACTGCTGACAATGTGACATATGGAAGTGTGACATGAGTGAGGAAAGATGAGGCACCAGGCCACGCTCAACCTTGGGGCTAGTACCTTATGCTTTTCTGCCTTGCCTCCCTTCTTACTCACTTCCATACAGTCAGAAACTCAACCACACAAACGTCACATGGTATTTTGCAATGTAAGCTCTGTTTGATCCAGCATTCGAACATTGCTGGGTCAGGGCGAGAGCAGCTTTGTTGTGCTAAACCTGACCAGGCACCACTTGCTAAACTAAAATGGAAAAGTCTTCTGTTCCTCAGTACTGACATTGCACACATTGCTGAGCAACAAAAACATATAATCATTAAAAAAAAGACCCCTAGAATACAGCACCTTTCAGAGGAGATCAAAGGGCTAATTTTCTGACATTGTGCTTCTACTTTTTAAAATTTTTATTCATTCATGGGATGTGAGCATCACTGACAAGCCCAGCATTTATTGCCCATCCCTAATTGCCCTCGAGAAGGTGGTGGTGAGCTGCTTTCCTGAACCGCTGCAGTCCATGTGGTGAAGGTACTCCCACAGTGCCGTTAGGGAGGGAGTTCCAGGATATTGACCCAGTGACGATGAAGGGTCGGCGATATACTTCCAAGTCAGGATGGTGTGTGACTTGGAGGGGAACTTGGAGGCGGAGGTGTTCCCATGCGCCTGCTGCCCTTGTCCTTCTAGGTGGAAGAGGTCGCGGGTTTGGGAGGTGCTGCTGAAGAAACCTTGGCGAATTGCTGCAGTGCATCTTGTAGATGGTACACACTGCAGCCATGGCACACCGGTGGTGGAGGGAGTGAATGATTAAGGTGGTGGATGAGGTGTCAATCAAGCAGGCTGCTTTGTTCTGGTTGGCGTTGAACCTCTTGAGTGTTGTTGGAGCTACACTCATCCAGGCAAGTGGAAATTATTCCATCATACACCTGACTTGTGCCTTGTGATTGGTGGAAAGGCTTTTGGGGGGGGTGGGGTCAGGAGGTGAATCACTCGACGCAGAATACCTAACCTCCCACCTGTTCTTGTAGCCACAGTATTTATGTGGCTGGTCTAATTAAGTTTCTGATCAATCTTGTCCCCCAGGATGTTAGTTGTGGGATATTCGATGATGGTAATGCTGTTGAATATAAAGGGGCGGTGGTAAGACTCTCTCTTGTTGGAGATGGTCATTGCCTGGCACTTGTGTGGCGCGAATGTTACCTGCCACTTATCAGCCCAAGCCTTTATGTTGTCCAGGTCTTGCTGCATGCCAACAGGGATTGCTTCATTATCTGAGGAGTTGTGAATGGTGCTGAACACTGTGCAGTCATCAGCGAACATCCTCACTTCTGACCTTATGATGGAGGGAAGGTCATTGATGAAGCAGCTGAAGATGGTTGGGCCTAGGACACTGCCCTGAGGAACTCCTGCAGCGATGTCCTGGGGCTGAGATGATTGACCTTCAACCACCACAACCCTCTTCCGTTGTGCTAGGTATGACTCCAGCAAGTGGAGAGTTTTCCCCCTGATTCCCATTGACTTCAGTTTTACTGGGGCTCCTTGGTGCTACGCTCGGTCAAATGCTGCCTTGATGTCAAAGGCAGTCACTCTCACCTCACCTCTGGAATTCAGCTCTTTTGTCCACGTTTGGACCAAGGCTGTAATGAGGTCTGGAGCCAAGTGATCCTGGCAGAACCCAAACTGAGCATCCGTGAGCAGATTATTGGTGAGTAAGTGCCGCTTGATAGCACTGTCAACGGGCCCTTCCATCACTTTGCTGATGATTGAGAGTAGACTGATGGGGCGGTAACTGGCTGGATTGGATTTGTCCTGAATTTTGTGGACAGGACATACCTGGGCAGTTTTCCACTGGTGAACGTTGGGCAGCGCTGTGCACAATTTTCCAATCATTGCTTCTAAGATGCACCTCCACTGGGCGAGACTCCCTGCTGAAGGTGTGAAGTCGAAAAACTATAGCTCCGATGTCAGTAATCTGTAAACATCATAGAGTATGGAGTACAAAAGCAAGGAAGTTTTGCTAAATCACTGGTTAGGCCCCAGCTGGAGTATTGTGCCCAATTTGCAGCACACTTTAGGACAAGATGTGCTAGCCTGACAGAGGGTGCAGAGGCGATTTACTAGAATGGTATCAGGAGTGCAGGACTTCTGTTTGGAGGAGAGAAACATAGACACATAGAAGGTAGGAGCAGGAGTAGGCCATTCGGCCCTTCGAGCCTGCTCCGCCATTCAATGAGATCATGGCTGATCATCCAAATTCAGTACCCTGTCCCTGCCTTCTCCCCATATCCCTTGATCCCTTTAGCCTTAAGAAATATATCCAACTCCTTCTTGAATATATTTAATGAACTGGCCTCCACCGCCCTCTGTGGTAGAGAATTCCACAGATTCACCACTCTTTGGGTGAAGAAATTCCTCCTCATTTCAGTCCTAAATGGCTTACCCCTTATCCTTAGACTATGACCCCTGGTTCTGGACTCCCCGGCCATCAAAAACATCCTTCCTGCATCTAGTCTGTCCAGGCCTGACAGAATTTTATAAGTTTCGATGAGATCCCCTCTCAATCTTCTAAACTCCAGTGAGTATAAGCCCAATCGACACAATCTCTCCTCATACGTAATTCCTGCCATCCCAGGTATCAGCCTGGTGAATCTTCGCTGCACTCCTTCCATGGCAAGAACGTCCTTCCTCAGGTAAGGCGACCAAAACTGCACACAATACTCAAGGTGTGGTCTCACCAAGGCCCTGTACAACTGTAGCAAGACATCCTTGTTCTTGTACTCGAACCCTCTTGCCTTCTTAACCGCCTGCTGCACCTGCATGCTTACCTTCAGCGACTTGTGCACAAGAACACCCAGGTCTCTTTGCACTTCCCCTTCTCCCAATCTATTGCCATTCAAATAATAATCTGCCTTCCTGTTTTTGCCACCAAAGTGGATAACCTCACATTTATCCACATTATAGTGCATTTGCCATGTTTCTGCCCAATCACCCAACCTGTCCAAATTGTACTGGAGTTTCACGACATCCTCCTCACAGCTTACCCTCCCACCCAGCTTTGTGTCGTCTGCAAATTTGGAGATATTACATCCAATTCCCTCGTCCAGATCATTAATATATATTGTGAACAGCTGGGGTCCTAGGACCGATCCTTGCGGTACCCCACTAGTCACTGCCTGCCACTCAGGAAACTGGGATTGTTCTCCTTAGAGCAGAGAAGGCTAAGGGGAGATTTAATGGAGGTGTGCAAAATCATGAAGGGTTTTAATAGAGTAAATATGGAGAAACTATTTCCAGTGGCAGGAGGGCCAGTAGCCAGAGGACACAGATTTAAGATAATTGGCAAGTAACCAGAGGGGAGAGACGAGAAGAAATTTCTTTATTCAGCGAGTTATGGTCTGGAATGCGCTGCCTGAAAGGGTGGTGGAAGCAGATTCAATAGTAACTTTCAATCGGGAACTGGATGAGTATTTGAAGGGGAAAAATTTGCGGGGCTGAGGGGAAAGGGCAGGGGAGTGGGACTGATTGGATAACTCATTCAAAGAGCCGGCACAGGCGCGATGGGCCGATTGGCCTCGTTTCGTGCTGTCTCAGTCTATGATCAATGAGTGATTTGGTTTCTACTGCGCTGTTTGTGATGGCTGGAGGGCAAATTTTCAATCCATAAAAGTAATAAGCATTGGCCTTGCATAAATAGTAGCCCACAAACACTTACTGTGTTTGCATGGAATTCTTTTGTCTGCTATTTTAATGGAGGCTTTAACCGATTTAAAACAAACAGGTTAGCACTTCTGTTAAGATAATGGATAGAGGAATTTTAGACAAATACATTAAGCATTGCTAGAATCATAAAAGCTTCAGCACAGGTGAGGGCCATTCAGCCGATTATAGCTGTACCTGTGTGGGTGCTGATTCCATGTTGGAGCTCGCTACTTTAATTGCATTTCTGTGTTTTTTCTCTACAACCTTTAATTTTTTTTCTTCCTCAAATGTATACCTAATTCCCCCTTAAATGTCATGATTGGCTTGGCTTTAATAGCCACTTGTGATAATACATTCCCTATTTTAAGAACACTTTGCGTGAAAAAAAATCCCTTTCAAATCTCTCCTGGTGCACTAATACTCACACAGCGCAATTTCAAAGCCATTGTACTTTAAGTGGACTTTCTCATTGTTGGTGAGACTTCTGTAAATTAAAAAAAATCAGTTCAGTGAGATGCAGGTAATTGCCTGGGATAATTTCAATGCCATTGTTTGCCTTTTCACACTAGTAAACTTCCGATAGCTTCGGCAGCGAAATGATCACAAACAAAGGTAGAATGCACCATCTCTGCCTGAACAATAAAAACATGTCCGGCAGCGATCTCACACACACACACACACACACGTTCTCTCACACACACAGTCTCTCACACACACACACAGGGGTAGATTTTCCTGATGCTGTCGGGAAGGAGGCGGGACTACAACTTTCGGGTTTTAGTCCCGCCTACATCGACGTCCGGCCAATCCACGCGATTTTCCCTTGATTGACCTTGTTGAGCCCGTCCAGCGGGCTCAGCAGGCCAATTAAGGGCCACCCGGCAACAGGTGACGTCAGAGCGTTCTTGACAGATGAAATATCAGTGTTTCACAGCTGTTTGAAGCTGTCAAACACTGACAGTCTGACTTCTAACCTGAGTCCTTCTACACAGACTTAGTTAGAACTGTCACCGGCAATGAAAGCTGAAGGCTGTCACTTTTGACAGATCACAGCCATTTTGCTTTCATTGCCGGCTGAGTGATGGACTCCCGAAACCTAGAGGAAGAAAGGCTGTTAAGGTAAGTACAGGTAATTTAAACTTCTTTACACACTTTGGCCTAGAAATTCAGTTGTTAGCGTCAGCCGCTAGCGCCTTAGGAGGATGAGAAGTGTGGCGCTAAGCGGCTAGCGCCTGGGCGCGGCGCGATCTGCACCTCTCGCGAACTTCACTTAAGATTTAGCGGCGGCACAAAACCGCAGCGCCCGCTCAGCTGCGCGCGCAGATCCTGACGTCATTTCATGGTGTAACGCCCTTGGTGCTCCTCGAACCGGAACTTCAGTGGCACCGCCCTTATGTGCGCCTGGCGCCCCCAGCGACTGGTAGAGGGGAACGATTCCCAGTCGCTGCGGTGCGCGGGGGCGCTATTTAAAGGGGACTCCTCCTGCAGTATAAGTGGCAGCCATTTTTTTCCACTCCTTCTTTGTGAGAGACGGATATTTGGAGAGAGACAAAGGGAGAGAGCTTTCTGGTTTGACTCAACGCTCGCACAGGTACTTCTGGCTTCAGGCCAGAGCTATGCACTTGGATTTAACTTTCAGTGCCATAGCCTTGATTCGAAACATATAATGGGGGCTGCAATGGGTGGAAACGTTGGGTTTCTGCATTGCATTCAAAGGGCTCACAGACGCCGTGAGAGAGTGCCAGTCATGGCCAGATGGAGAAGGGCCAACAGGCGTCGGCACAGGAGGCCTTACCCACCCAGGGTATACCGCCAGCAGTTCTCATATCTGAACATGTCTGAGGAGCAGTGTGTTTGGAGGCTGCGATTCAGAAGGGAGGTGGTCAATGAGATCTGCCACCTGCTTCACAGAGATCTGCAGCCACAGCTGAGGAGCAGGACGTCTCTGTCGGTGGCAGTGAAGGTGATGGTGACTCTCAACTTCTATGCCACCGGCTCCTTCCAATCCACTACTGGGGACATTGCCAACATCTCCCAGTTTGCGGTACATTGCTGCATCCGCCAGGTGACCAATGCCCTTTTCAGAAGGAGACGTCAGTTCATCTCCTTCCCCATGACCCTGGACAAGCAGCCAGAGTGTGCAATGGGATTTGCAGCATTAGCGGGCTTCCCCATGGTGCAGGGCACCATTGACTGCACGCATGTGGCTTTGCGGGCACCTCTACAGAATGCCGAGGATTACTGCAACCGGAAGGGCTACCATTCGCTTAACGTGCATGTAGTAACCTGGGAGGTTATGAGTAACCTGATCCACCAGGTGGTGCTGTGGCAATTGCTCTCCTGAGTTAAGTCTGATCTGTACTGTTGTACTCTTTGTTTTTGCTGCCTCATGGCAGAAGCTTTTATGTGCAAGGGTTGATTAAACCATGTTACGGAGTTAACCGGTGTCCGTCTCCATCTATGGCCACCTCAAGATACCACATATGGCGACGAGAATAAAGGACGGAAAAGTTTTGGTGGATCAGTCATAGTTAGGGAGTATTCGGAAGAGGTGCTCGGGTTGGTTAGCAAACTAGTCGGAAAAGCACGAGGCTAGGCCGTGGGAGTCGAAACAGAGTTTGATTTTTTGGCTGAAGTGACCGGACTCCAAGGATGGCAGGAACGGTAGGCTCTGTGGCACCTTTTGACAGCAAGTCGCAGTCTTGGGAGGAGTATATTGAAATACTGAGCCATTTCTTTATGGCAAATGAGGTGGACAGTGCTGAAAAGAAAAGGGCCATTTTACTGAGTTGTGTGGGAGCGCAAACCTATACACGGATGAGGAATCTGCTGAGCCCGGAGCGGCCAGGAGAAAAATCTTTTGACGAGTTGGTGAGTCTACTAAAGAATCATTTCAATCCGAAACCTAGTGAAATAGTACAGAGATGGAAATTCAATTCGAGGATTAGGAGGCCGGAAGAAAGCGTTACCGAGTATGTGGAGGAGCTTCGGAAGCTCACACAGGACTGTAATTTTGGAAATGCGCTCACAGTCATGTTAAGGGACAGACTAGTATGCGGAGTTAACGACAGCAGTATACAGCAAAGGTTGCTGTCAGAAGAAGGATTAACGTTTGAGACGGCACTTAAAAAAGCACAAGCCATGGAGACGGCTAACAAGGACATTAAGAACTTAAACAGTATGAGCAAGGAGAAATGGAGTAAACCAGGGGGAGGAGCTGTTTTCAAGATGGAAGCTGGCGCGAAAAGTCCACCAGTCGGGGTTGGGGATTGCTACCGATGTGGCGGGACGAGCCATTATGCAAAGGACTGCAGGTTTGCAAAGGCAAAGTGCCACAATTGTGGAAAAATAGGGCACTTAAAGAAAGTCTGTAAAAGGGCAGTGAGTGAGAGAAGCAGTGCTAAAGGGGCAAAGCATGCAAAAGGGGGGAGGGAGAAGTACACAAAGCGGGCAAATTACATACAAGAGGAGGAAGAGTCCAGTGAGTCTAGTGAGGAGGTTTTCACTGTATACAGTATAGACACTTCAAGGCCCAATGTACCCCCTCTCACTCAGTATTTGATAGTGAATGGAGGTCAAGTAAAGTTTGAGATTGACACCGGATGTAGTGTAACCATAATGTCGCAGACTGAGTACGCCAAGCTATGGGGGGAAGCAAAAGTACCAGAGCTAGGTACATGCCCCATTAGTCTCAAAACCTACACAGGACAGAAAGTGGACATTTTGGGGGCGGCCGAAGTACAAGTGGAATACAAAGGAGTCACCAAAGAGCTTACGGTGGTAGTGGTAGCAGGGTCAGGGCCAAACCTGTTAGGGTGAGGGTGGATCAGTGAGTTGAGTGTGTACTGGCAGGCAATGAATAAAATGGAGGACAGTACAGAGGCACTGCAAGAAGTGCTGATGAAGCATGAGTTAGTGTTCAAGGATGAACTGGGCACCTTAAAGGGAGCCACAGCCAAGATTCATGTAGCCAGTGATGCCACGCCTCGTTTCTTTAAACCAAGGTCGGTACCTTTTGCAATGAAAACCAAGGTTGAGGCAGAACTAGATCGCCTGCTAAGGGACAAAGTAATAGAACCAGTGAAATTTTCAGACTGGGCGGCACCAATAGTCCCGGTATTGAAGCCCGACGGTAACGTAAGGGTGTGTGGTGACTATAAGTTAACAGTGAACAGAGTATCATCACTGGAACAGTACCCCATTCCGAGAATGGAGGACATGTTAACATCGTTCGCTGGGGGAGAAAGATTCAGCAAACTGGACATGAGTCATGCGTATCAGCAGATATTGCTAGATGAAGAATCAAAAAAGTTTGTCACAGTGAACACGCACAAGGGGCTGTTCATGTATGCCAGGTTACCATTTGGTGTCAGTTCTAGCCCAGCAATATTCCAACGGACTATGGAGGACATTCTGCAGGGCATTCCAAAGGTGGCCGTGTACTTAGATGATATTCTGCTAACAGGAAGTGATGATCAGGATCACTTAAAAACACTGGACAAAGTGCTACAGTGGCTGGAAGAGGCGGGGCTATGCCTGAAATGGAGTAAATGTAGTTTCATGGAGAAGGAAGTTACATTCCTGGGACATCGGGTGGATGCCACAGGCCTCCATCCATTACCAGGGAAAGTGCGGGCAGTGCAGGATGCACCGGCACCCACCTCAGTGACTGAACTGAAAGCCTATCTAGGGCTCCTGAATTATTATAACCGGTTTCTTCCAAACTTATCGATGCTGCTGGCACCCCTGCACAAACTGCCGAGAAAGGAGGAGCCATGGCGTTGGGGGCCAGAGCAAGCGAAAGCGTTTCAGCAGTCAAAGGAGCTACTTCAGTCCAGCAGGGTGTTGGTGCATTATGGCGAGAAGAAGGAGCTGATAATGTCCTGCGACGCATCACCCTATGGAGTGGGGGCAGTGTTGGCCCACCGCATGCCAGATGGAGCAGAAAGGCCCATCGGGTTTGTTTCACGCACGCTCACAGCTGCGGAAAAGAACTATTCACAGCTTGATAAAGAGGGTTTGACCATTATATTTGGAGTAAAGAAATTCCATAAGTACATACATGGGAGGAAGTTTGTAATCAGTACTGACCACAAGCCTCTTATTAGCTTACTGAATGAGATGAAAGCGGTGCCTCAAATGGCATCACAGAGAATAATGAGATGGGCAGTAATACTAAGAGCCTATGAATATGTGATCGCGTACAGAGCCGGCAAGGAAAACAGGAACGCGGATGCTCTCAGCCGCCTGCCCCTCTCAAAATCTCCTCGCAGTACTTCCCCTGAGGAGCACGTCCTGATGCTGGATCAGGAGATCAGTCCCCTGATGACTTCAGTGCAAATCCAGGGCTGGACAGCCAAGGACCCCGTTCTGTCAAGGGTCTGTGAGTATGTGTTGAAAGGCTGGCCAGATCACCGTGAGGGACCGGAGTTCGCGCCGTACAGACAGAGACAGCACGAGCTCAGTGTCCAAGATGGATGTGTGCTATGGGGAGCATGCATCATAGTCCCAGAGCGGGGACGCTCTACTTTGATGGAACAGTTGCATCAATCGCACCCAGGAATGACTAGAATGAAAGGACTGGCTAGGAGCTACCTGTGGTGGCCTAACTTGGATGCTGAAATTGAGTCAAAGGTAAAGTCATGCACTATATGTCAGGAACAGAGGAAAGCGCCTGCCGGTGCACCACTCCATCCCTGGGAGTGGCCCAGCAAACCCTGGAGGAGAATTCACATAGATTATGCGGGACCTTTTATGGGCAAAATGTTTTTGGTGCTGGTTGACGCTCACTCAAAGTGGATCGACGTTTATCCAGTGAGCTCTGCAACGACTGATGCCACACTGAATTGTCTCAGGAACAGCTTCAGCACGCATGGTATTCCAGAAATGATTGTATCCGACAATGCACAGTGTTATGTTAGTGAAGGGAGCAAAGAATTCATGGTAAGGAATGGAATCACACGTCACCTCGGCTCCATATCACCCAGCCACAAATGGGTTAGCCAAGCGAGCCGTGCAGACTTTTAAGGAGCTCATGAGGAAGAGCTCAGGTGACACCCTGGAGACCAAGCTCAATAGAGCCTTGTTTAGTTATCGTATAACACCCCAAGCTACCACGGGGCTTTCTCCGGCTGAGTTGATGATGGGGTGAAAGTTGCGGTGCACGTTAGACCCAATACACCCAGAGCTCAAAAGCAAGGTTGAGACAAAACAAACAAACCAAAAAGCGTACCATGACAAACATACTAAAGCTCGCCATTTCGCCATAGGGGACTCTGTGTACACCCGGAACTTCGGTTATGGACCTAAATGGATACCAGGACTAATCCAGGACATTACAGGACCTGTGTCATACTCCGTGTTACTAGGGGATGGTCGAGGGGTTTGTCGGCATGTGGATCAGCTTTTCAGCCGGCAGCAGGGGGAACTGCCTCAGATGGAACAAAGGGCAGTAGAGGAGGCTGTTCCAGGACCCAGCATGGCTTATAAGGTGCCAGTGGACACTGGTACTGCCAGGCCACAGCGGGACAGAGTAAAACCAACATCAGAGACTACTCCAATCTCAAGTGCGAATGAATCTGAGAATCCACCACAAGTGGAATTAAGACGTTCACAAAGGATTCGCAAGCAACCAGAAAGACTTATACAAACCTGTTAAATTAGTCAGGGGTTAACCATGGTTAGAGCATACTGGTTAATTAAAACATAGTACCTAGTAAGGGTTATTGTTTAAGAATTGCATACGGCAATCTTAAGGGGGGAGGAGTGTAGTAACCTGGGAGGTTATGAGTAACCTGATCCACCAGGTGGTGCTGTGGCAATTGCTCTCCTGAGTTAAGTCTGATCTGTACTGTTGTACTCTTTGTTTTTGCTGCCTCATGGCAGAAGCTTTTATGTGCAAGGGTTGATTAAACCATGTTACAGAGTTAACCGGTGTCCGTCCCGATCTATGGCCACCTCAGATACCACAGTGCAGTTGGTGTGTGACCACAGGCAGCTCATACTAGCTGTCAATGCCCGCTTTCCAGGCAGCAGCCACGTTGCCTTCATCCTACGCCAGACTTCTGTGGCAGACATTTTCGAAGCCCAGCCTCACCCACGAGGATGGCTTCTCGGGGACAAAGGCTATCCTTTGTGCACCTGGCTGATGACCCCGCTCCGTGCGCCCAGCACCCCTGCTGAAGAGCGATACAATGACAGCCATCAAGCAACCAGGAACATCATTTAGCATACAATCGGCGTGCTTAAGCAACGGTTCCGCTGTCTGGATCGTTCCGGGGGAGCCCTACAGTACTCGCCTGAGCGAGTCTCCCATTTCGTTGTAGTGTGCTGCATGCTGCACAACCTGGTTATCCGCAGGACTCAGCCACTGCCAGCAGACATTGGAGGACCACCAGAGGAGGAGGAGGAGGAGGAGGAGCGCCAGCATGGGAGGGAGGCACAAAGTGCAAGGGCCGTCCGTCGGCGGCTTATTGCAACTCGGTTCTAGGCCCCCTCTCAGGGAATGGCTTGTGCCAATGAAAGAAGATGAATGTAGCCACTCCGCAAGCCCTCAGCCGGTCAAGGCAACAAATACTTCCAAAAGCAAACATGGGCAATGCGATTAAAGAAAAATTTTCACTGTGCAAACTCTGTGCCCTTCCCGCATGACAAACGAATTCAGAGAAACCCCCCAAAAAACAGTCAGAGACATAACTGGCTCTCACAACCTTCAGAAAATGCAAAAAGCAGTTAAACAAAAATGACCATGATCCTCGGCCTTTATAAAAAACAAACACAACAGTCTTGGCCTTCATATATAAAAGAACACAACAGCCTCGGCCTTCATATATAAAAGAACACAACAGTCTCGGCCTTCATATATAAAAGAAAACAACAGTCTCGGCCTTCATATATAAAAGAACACAATAGTCTCGGCCTTCATATATAAAAGAACACAACAGTCTTGGCCTTCATATATAAAAGAACACGACAGTCTCGGTCTTCATATATAAAAGAACACAACAGTCTCGGCCTTCATATATAAAAGAACACAACAGTCTCGGTCTTCATATATAAAAAAACCCTCTCAGCCTCATATATAAAAAAATCATTTGGCCACACCTTCTACTTTTTCCCCTGCGAGGGTGATCCATCTCGCTTCCGCGAGTGGCCCCTTCCCGCCCTGCAGCTCCTCCTCAATGGGACCCCAGTGGCTGCAGCAAGGCTGGGGGAAGGCTGCTGAGGGTCAGATGGTGAGATGGCAGATGCCCTTGGGGGTCGGCCTGGACCAGCTCTGGGCCTGGAGGGGCCGGCTGCTGACTGCTCCAACTCTGCTTGGGTGGCAGCAGTCTGTCCTACGGGTGGTGGCAGCTGCAGTGGAGGAGTGACAGTGTTGGCTGCAGGAATGCTGCCAACCTGACAGAGCACAGGCACTCCCTGGTCGGCTGATACACTGGCACTCGCACGGGCCAGCACTGCAGCATGCGCAGCAATCTCTGAAGCACAGACTGCTGGGCTGCTGCGGCGCGGCAAGTGCCTCGGCGATGCCTGGCCGATCCAGCGAGGGTGGCAGCAGTTAGTGCCCGTGTGGCCCTGGTCTGTGTCTGTATCACACCAGCCAGTGAATGCACGGCATGACTGAGCACTTGGCTGGAAGCCGCCTGTGATGCAGCGAAGTCCTGCTGGCTCCTAGCCTGTGCTGCTGCGAAGTCCTGCAGACTCCTGGCCTGTGCTGCACTGAATTCTTGCAGACTCCTGGCCTGTGCTGCCCTGAATTCCTGTACACTCCTTGCCAGTGACTCTATGGAGTCAGGCATCCTTGCCACTGCAGCCATGAGCTCAGTGTGCCTGCGCTCAGCCTGGGCGCCCATTTCAGCAAGGAGCCGCACCTCCTCTGCGCTCACCATAGCAGGACTGGAGGCCGCACTCACCCTCCGAGGAGAAGGCCGCCGAGCTTCCCCACCGCTCCCGCGTTGCTGCAGCCTGCTGGGCCCCAGAGCTTCACTCTCCTCAGACCCTTCCCCCCTGCTCCCCTCCAGGGAAGACGTGTCCCCATCATGGCCATGGGCTGCCTCGGCTGAGGGTGTCACTGATGGGCCAGCTTCCTCTTCCTCCCCCTCCATTTCTGATTCAGACACAGTGCCAGCTTGAGGGCCCGCCTCCTTACCTGGCGATTCACCATCTGAAAGCAGGGAGGCACAAGAGTTGCTTTAGAGTGAGGAAAGGGCGGCAGCGAGGGAGGCATGAGTGCTGCTATGCACTGCATTGGTTTGATAGTGGCAAAGTATGCTGGTGTGAGGTGCAAGTGGAAAGAGAGAGGTCAAAAAGGTGATGCCCTTACCATTGGGGCCCAGAACAGGGTCGGCATTTCCACTGGCGACGGGGCCAATCAGCCGGCCTGACATAATGCGCTCCACACGCTGCTCCAGGTCGCTGAGCTGTTTGAGGTCAGGACGGCCTCTCCCGGTCTGTCGCTGCTGCCTTCGGTTGTGGGCTAGCTTGCCCTGCAAGAGAAAGGACGGCCTCTAAGTACAGTGTGAAGCCCTGATCTTGCCTGCACTGCCTCCCATGGTGGAATAGCCCTGACAGTGTGAAGCCCTGATCTTGCCTGCACTGCCTCCCATGGTGGAATAGCCCTGACAGTGTGAAGCCCTCATCTTGCCTGCACTGCCTCCCATGGTGGAATAGCCCTGACAGTGTGTAAAGTCCTGAATGTGCAAGTGATTTTCATGACAGTCCCATAGCTGCTGGATGAGGGCTGGGCATTAGGGCTTTCAGGTCCCTTTGGCCATAAAGTGAGGTGCACATGCAGGGATGAAGAGGATACTGGAAAGGGTACTCACCCTGACAACCCGAGTGAGGTCGTTGAACTTTTTTCTTCATTGCACAGGAGTCCTGCCAACCACACTGTTGGAGGTCACCCTGTTTGCCACCTCCCTCCAGGCTTTTCGATACTCGTTGGGCAGCGGCCTCCTGCCACTTTCAGGGAAGAGGGCAAGGCGCCTGCGCTCCACTGCGCCAACCAGTACCTTCAGGTCACCCTCGCTGAAGCGCTGCGCTCTCTCCCTGGCCTTCTCCATTGTCCTGGGCGTTGAACTAGTGAAGCAGCAATGGTCAGGCCTTGCTTCAGGGCTGCAGTGTGCAGGGCGTCGCAGCCAAACAAATCCAACCTCCCCCTTTAAGAGCTGACCGGCGCCAGCATGTCTGCCTTCAATCAGCAACTCGCCGCACCTGCGCTGCGCCCGCCCTCAGTGGTAGTGCCCCGGCTCGCCGGCTTAGCGCCTTATGATAGTCGTGCACTGCCTGCTTTAGCGCAGCAGCAACCTCTTGGGGTGATGCAACTGAGGGCCAGAAATTAGGATCGGGTGCTTGCCGCGCGTGCAAGCCCCCGATCTGCACTCACCCTGCGCGCTGACATCTGAAGCCCGGGCTTGCTTGCATTTCCTGTCACAGGCCTGGTTCCGATGTCGGCGCGATGTGCTTACCTGATCCAGCGGTGTACTTAGTGCGATGCGCCGGCTGGGATCAGGTGAGCACTCTGCAGCCAATCAGGGGAGGGGAAACTCATTCATGAGTTTGATAGTAAAGACTGTCAAACTCATGAAAAGTACGGGCGCCCAAAAGACTACTGTCGTGGCGCTTCTTAGTTTCCAAACAGGCAGCCACTGAGCTGTGGGGTTTTTTAACAACGAGTAGACGCGTGTCGAAATAAAACGTTCCCAAACGTAGCTTTGTCTTTTAAACTGTTTACTATAACACTTAACAAACGGAATTACAAAGCAAACACGTATAAACGAACACGGTCAAAAACTGTACTGCTCCAAACCTCACAGCTTCTGCCTCCTTCAACCATGTGCAGTTTAAACTGTAAAATGGCTGCACCCATGTGTGGCTTAGGGACTGTTCCATTATGGCAAGAATGAAGGGGGTGTCTCGGACTATACTACTGGAGCAAGAAAATAGGGGGTTTCTCAATACAATAAGTCGGTCAGGTAAATTAACTGTATTATGCCATTTAACCACTATTTTAAAGTATTTTCTTAAGCTTTTATGGCTCTTACATTCCGGCCCCTAATTGACTAGGCACATGAAGCATATCAATTACTCAAACATTAAGAGTCATAAACAAATGAGTTCAACATATTTACAATATAAGTGTCCACTTTTTTCGTTCGGGAACCTTTCACGCTGCTTCTTGTAGCAGGCAGAGCTTTGTGATCGGTCTTTCCAGGGTACTGGTCTTGGTTTGCAAACAAACGCGACGAACGACGCCTCTGGAGTCTGGCATGGTCTTAATTATTTTTCCCATCAACCAAGAATTTCTAGGGGCTGAATCATCCACAATTAAGACAATGTCTCCGACAATGAAGTTCCTCTTTATTTTGGACCATTTTTGACGCTCCTGTAGCAGAGGTAAGTATTCTCTTGTCCATCTGGTCCAGAAAAAGTCTGACATATACTGAACTTGCCTCCACTTCCGACAGGCATACAGATCTTCCTTTTTGAAGACTCCCGGGGGCATGGCTGGCTGTGTTTTCAACAACAACAGGTGGTTCGGAGTCAGGGCTTCGAGGTCATTGGGATCATCTGATGTCTTAGTTATCAGTCGGTCATTAATGATGGCTTCGACCTCGCACAGAACGGTTTGGAGTCCCTCATCGTCAAGCGCTTGCTGCTTCAGTACAGAACTGAGTAGTTTTCTTACGGTGCGTATCTGTCTTTCCCAGACACCTCCATGGTGGGATGCAGCCGGAGGATTGAAGATCCACTTAATTCCTGTTTGCATCATGGCTTCCTGTATTTTAAGCTGATTCCAACCTTCAATAGCTTCCCGTAGTTCTCTCTCCGCTCCGACGAAATTAGTGCCATTATCAGAACGCATAATGGACACCTGTCCTCTTCTACAGACAAAGCGCCGCAAGGCGTTAATACAGGAATCAGTGTCAAGCGTGTGTGCCACCTCAATATGAACAGCTCTGATGGTCAAACAAGTGAAAAGCACACCATAGCTCTTGACAAGGCTCCGTCCTCGCTTTACCTCGAAAAGCCCGAAATAGTCCACCCCTACATTTGTAAATGGGGGCTTGTCTGGTAACAAACGGTCTTCAGGCAGGTCTGCCATTTTCTGCTCCCCAGCTCTAGCATGTAACCGTCTGCAAACAATGCATTCAGAGAGTACTTTTCTTATTACGGAATTAGCTCCTGGAATCCAGTATCTTTGTCTTAGCTTCGCAAGCACGTGATTCCTCCCACTGTGTCCAATACTCTGGTGTATATGCTGAAGAATGAGGGTAGCAACCCGGAGGTCCTTAGAAAGGATAGCAGGATGCTTGGCCTCCTCTGGCATAGCAGATTTGTTTAGTCTCCCTCCCACCCTCAGTACTCCATCTTGCAGTGTAGGGTCCAGCTTGTAGATATTGTTAAGTATGTGTATTGTATTGAACAATTAACACAAAGACTTAAACGTATAACTCAAACAGGTCTTTACTGGTTGGAGGTAGGGACTATACATAGGTCTTTACTTCATGCCCACAGGCGGGAACTGAGGGGGATCAGTACCCACAGTACTATTTATACCCCTATGGCCAGGAGTGGTACTGCGTATCACTACGCCCAACAAGTAGTGCAGTCCTGTCCATAGGTTCAAAGTAGCACACATATTACATACACAACATTCCTCCCTTCCTAGCTTTACAGTCATCTCCCCATTTAACATAACGTAATAACATATATACATATATAACTTCAGGTTTACATAACAGAATAACATAGATACATAGATAACTTCATGTCAAAACAGATCACAGATTCAGTCTCTGCGGAAAACAGTTCACAGATTCAATCTCTGTGGTGTAGTCGGTTCACGTTGCTAGAGTGACTCATTCAATAGTCCTTCCATGGATTTAACAGTTTGAACTTCCGAACTGAATTGGCTCCGTTCGGAGGGACCACGTGTGTGATCTGGTAGAGGTGATAATGGTTCAGATGGGTCATCTTCTGTTTTTACTTTTCCTTTTCTGCTTCTTGGAGACTCTCTGGGCTCCATTGTCAGCTGCCACAGCTGCCAGCTGCATGCGCAGTTCCTCCTTCTCTTCCTCCTGTTTCCGTCGTAGAGCCAGCTTCTCCCGATGTTCCGTAGACTTTTGGTGCTCCTCCATGATTTCTGCACTTTGGGAGTCGAAGTTACAAGCTGGGCAGGACAGGACATCGTAATATTCGGTGTCGTCCTGAGCTAGACCAGTGAGAGGGTCGTCTATTTCCTCCATACCTAGCTGGACGTTAGCCAGCTCTTGTTCCAAATCCAGACATCTTTCCTGAAGAGACTTCTTCATGTGTACCTCTGCATCCAGCTTTTTCTGGGCTTTCAGCAAGTCGTTTACTAGTGACCTCATTTGTGATTTTAATACTTCAACTTCCTTTGGAGATTGATTGATCGGACTATGCAATCCCTCTACCGGAGCAGCTGTTTCAGCGGTCTGTTGTTCTACGTTGACGTGAGTCAGCGTACTTTTGGCATCCAAGGGCTGCTCTGTTGCAGTCATCTCAGTCTGTGTTGCCACCTCAGCTCTTCCAATAACCTTTGAGAGCTCCGAACCCCTTTCGTTTGAATATTGAAGTTCATGTTCAAGTTTTTCCCATTTCAGAGTCCTGTCCTTCAGCATATGCAGGAGTTGGCTGACCGTTAACTCCTCTGACATCAGACGTTTTGTGTGCTCCTGCTCCATTTTCTCCATCAGCTGCTTC
Organism: Somniosus microcephalus; assembly: GCF_052327205.1. Taxonomy (NCBI): domain Eukaryota; kingdom Metazoa; phylum Chordata; class Chondrichthyes; order Squaliformes; family Somniosidae; genus Somniosus; species Somniosus microcephalus. The sequence continues at coordinate 33,569,497 of NC_140998.1, read as the reverse complement.
TGTTGTCTTTCCAGATTCTCCAACTCTATATCAAAGAACTCTTTCGTTGCATTCAACTCTTGCTCAAAACGGCGAAGCATTTGTTCTAATTGCTGTTGTAGTTTGAAATGGAGTTGAGTTCGAGCCCGGTGTCCCTCAGAAATGGGCACATCAGTAGACTTGCCAGACTCAGAATCCACAGTTAAACTATGTTGTTGTTGCTCAGTGGAATTCTGTGCTGAAACTTTGTCTTTTGCACCTCAGTTGGGCTTACCATCATCCGTTCCAGAGTCTGGGCCGACTATCTTCACCGAGTTCTCACTCGTTATTGTTTGTAGGAAATGCCAGTCCATATTCATTTTCCTAATCCACTCCCGTCCTAGTAGTGGAGGACCTCCTTCAGATATCACATATAAGTCCATTATTTGACTGTCTTCGCCCTTGTGGGCCACTGCAACCTCTATTTTCCCGATGGGGTACACTCTTTGCCCCGTGTATGTTTTCAATATAATCCCCGTATCCTGTAGGGGAATATGTTGGAATAACTTTCCGTAATCTTTCTTATTTATGACCGTCAATGCCGATCCAGTGTCCAATTCCAGTTTTACTTGGACTCCTTCTATCTGAAGAGTGACCCAAATTGTCTGGAGGTCTGCACCCTTACCAGCGTTGAGTACTCTTAAGCTAGCCAGTTCATTACAGCTTAAGCTAGCCAGTTCATTACTGCTAGCGTCTGAATCGGACTCCTGTTCGGTCACCTTGTGTACCTTTGCGTATTTTCCTTGCGGTGACTTCTTGTTGCTGGTCTTCTTCCCTGACCTGCATACTCTAGCTATATGTCCAAGCCTACCACAAGTTCTACATTCTTGGTTTTTAAACCAACACTGGTTCTGATCATGCGTTGTCTTTCCACAACGATAACATTTGCCAGAACTCACACCCAATTTGTGTGCACTGAGCTCCGGTGACCGTAGCTGCATTACTGCCGTGCCTCTCGCTGCGGCTTCGTGTGCTGCTGCCATAGTGACCGCCTTCTCAAGCGTCAGCTCATTCTCCTCGAGCAGTCGCTTTTGTGTATCCTGTTTAAATAAACCACACACAAATTTGTCTCGTAGTGCATCTGTCAATCCCGTTCCAAACTGGCAATATTTCGCTAATTTACGCAATTCCAGCAAATATTCAGCATTGCTTTCATGCTGTAGCTGCCTTCTGTCGTAAAATTTAAATCGTTCCGCTAGCATCAGCGGCGTGGGGTTTAGATGATCTTTCAGGACAGTAACAATCTCATCGAACGTCTTATCCGCCGGTTCATCTGGTGATAACAGGTGTTTCAATTGCCCGTACGTCTTCGCACCCATTAAATTTAATAATGTTAGAGCTTTATCTTGGTCACGAATTTTATTGGCCTTACAATAATTTTTTACTCTTTCAACATATATGGCCCAATCTTCGAGGTCACTATCAAAGGTGCTAATATTCCCGTGTTTAGGCATTGTAGATTTGCAATTTCTCAGATTTTATTTTCTTTACTTGTTATCAAAGATGGCGGCTTCCCGCTCTTGCCGTCGTCCTCCGCCCACAAAATGGCGGTTTTCCCATGCTTGGCGGTCTTCACCCGTCCCCCGACGCCGTCTCCCTTCAGCCCTCGAGTGCGGCCCTTATCTTCGCCGCGATCGATAGCCCGCGCTGTGCACCGCGACTCTCGCACCTTGAGCTTCTGCAGCCGCCGCGCCTTTCAGTCCGAGTGCGGCTCTTATCTTTGGTCCCGATCGCTGGCCCGGCTGCGCCCCTCACTTCAAAGCGGCCCGGCCCTTATCTGCCGATCGCTATCGCCCTACCTCTCTCTCTTCCCCAGTCCTGTCTTTACTCCGGTTCACAAGCTGATGGAGGCTTCAGGGTCCTAATGCCTGTCGCTTCCAGTCGCTGGAAGCTGTCAGGATTTCTGCTGCCCTTCAGTTTTGAGTGGGGTGTTGAGGATTGAAACCTCTCTTCAACGTCCTGTCTTTGGACGAAGCCGCCTGGAATAACTGCCGCAGGGTAAGAGCCTGACTCGTCGCCAGTGTTAAGTATGTGTATTGTATTGAACAATTAACACAAAGACTTAAACGTATAACTCAAACAGGTCTTTACTGGTTGGAGGTAGGGACTATACATAGGTCTTTACTTCATGCCCACAGGCGGGAACTGAGGGGGATCAGTACCCACAGTACTATTTATACCCCTATGGCCAGGAGTGGTACTGCGTATCACTACGCCCAACAAGTAGTGCAGTCCTGTCCATAGGTTCAAAGTAGCACACATATTACATACACAACAGATATGACTACCTTTCTTGATTGGAGTATTTCGCTGTAGAGCTTCGATTTCTTCTGGGTATCTTTGTCTTTGACTGAAGCGAACTATCTCCTTCTCAGCCTTGGCCAAATCCTCCACGGTCAATGAATTCTTGCCCAATGTGGTCTTGTGATGATGCGTATACTGCTGTAGAAGCATTCTCTGCTTATCAGGGTTACTTTCAGACTGACTGATAGTGGCTCGGTACTCTTTTCTCTTACCGCTCAGGTGTAGCAGCAACTCTTTCAACCTTAGAAACCATGCAACTGCTTTCCTCAACTGGTGCCATCCTGAGAAATGGTTAACAAGCTTGTTCACTGTGTCAAAGTTCTCTTTCGTATTTATGAGATTTACTGTGACTGATCTCTTGACTTCGACGTCGTCTTCAGCAATCTGACTTGGCATATCTGGTCTTTCTGGCCATGATCTCTCTGTTTCCAGCAGATAACTTGGGCCTTGTATCCAAGTTTCACTCCTCATGAAGTTTTCAGCCTTCAATCCTCGTGAGGCTTGATCTGCTGGGTTTAATGAGGTGTTTACGTACCTCCATTGAGATGGTTGTGTAGCTTCTCTAATGGATGAGATTCTGTTTGCTACGAAGGTCTTGAAGCGTATCTTCTCATTCTCTATATACTTCAGCACCGTCGTGCTATCCGTCCAGAAGACAGATTCTTCTAATGGGAGCTGTAACTCTTTCCGCATCACCTGGTCAACTTTAACTGCAACAACCGCTGCCATCAATTCCAGTCTCGGGATGGTGACCTGCTTCAGCGGAGCCACCCTGGATTTCCCCATGAGGAAGGCACAATGTTTCTGGCCCTGTTGATTTGTCAGCAAGAGGTAAGTAGCTGTGCCATAGCCGTCCTCACTGGCGTCCGAGAAATGATGTAGTTGAGCCGTCTTTGTAACTCCAAAACTCGCGGGCTTGATGCATCTACTGACGTTGAAGCTAGAAAGTTGTTGCAAATCTGTCAACCATCTGTGCCATCTCTGAGCTTGACCTTCTGGGATATCTTCATCCCATCCTCTCTTGTCTCTACACAGCTCTCGTAGCATCAGCTTCACCGGCAGAATGAGTGGTGCCAGGAATCCAAGAGGGTCGTAGATGGAACTGACCATGGAGAGAATCCCTCGTCTTGTGGATGGTCTTTCGTTCACCATTATCCTGAAGTTGAACGTGTCTGACTCGATGCACCATTGTACACCAAGAGCTCTCTCGATAGGAAGGACATCGTGGCTCAGGTCCAGATCTTTGACTTCAGTGGCTCTTTCCTTTTCTGGGATAGAAGCTAGAACTGCTCTGCTGTTGCTTATCCACTTAGTCAGATGGAATCCTCCATTTGAACACAGAGTTCTAAGGTCTCTTGACAGTGCGATGGCATCGTCTTCTGTTGACACGGACTTCAGACAGTCGTCGACATAAAAGTTTCTGAAGATTGTCTCCACAGCCTCTGATGGTGCTTTGCCTTTGCCATCTTCTGCAGTTTTTCTGAGAGCGTAGCTTGCACAGCTGGGAGATGATGTGGCTCCGAACAAGTGTACGGCCATTCTACATTCCACCATCGCTTGACTAACGTCGCCATCTGGCCACCAAAGGAAGCGCAGAAGATCAGCATCTTCATCAGGGATTCTAACTTGGTAGAACATTGATTCTATGTCTGCCATCATGGCAACGAGCTCTTGTCTAAACCTAGTCAAGACGCCAATGAGGGTATTAGTAAGATCAGGACCTTGAAGCAGCTGGTCATTCAGTGAAGTTCCTCTGAATGAGGCGGCGCAGTCAAACACTACACGGATCTTTTTCTTCTTTGGGTGATACACCCCGTGATGAGGAATGTACCAGACCCTTCCATCGTCTCTGTTCAACTGTTCCTCGGGCACCTTTACAGCATAGCCTTTCGCTATGATGTTTCTCATGAAGTCTTTGTAGTCTTCGTGAAAGTCGGGGTTCTTGTTCAGCTTTCTCTTTAGACTGATGGCGCGTTGCTCTGCTATGCAGCGATTGTTCGGCATCTTCGCGGTCTGTCTTCTCAGTGGCAAACCAATGTGATAGTGGCCATCAATGAACTGTGTAGACCTTGTCATCAAACCCATGAACTGATGGTCTTCTTGTGACATCTCTGTCTTTTCCTCACAGCTGCGTTCTGAGAAGTCTGCGTTGAACTGCTGTATCAACAGCTCTTCAATGCTTGCGATAGAGATGCGATTAACTGTGACGTTTTGTCGTTCCTCCTTGTTCGACTTGTGGCCATCATCTCTTCTTACTACCCATCCAAGGGCTGTCCTGACGGCGTAGGGTCCGTCATCCTTGCTGTTTATCACCTGCCATGGCTCCATAGTTTTGTAGGCATTGGTTCCAATTAATAGGCCAATTTCTGCTTCAATGTATGGGAGACGCACCTTTTCTAGGTAAGGCCATCTATCCACGTCCTTCTGCAGGGCTAGGTTCCCTATTCTAACAGGAATCTCCCTCTGTGTGAAAACATTAGGCAGGTCTATGAAGTCCTTCTCTTCAAGTCCACACACTTCTAGGTCTGACAGGATATAACTTTGCATTGACTTCTCATGACCCATGGTGCGTAATAGGATTTCTGTTCTTCTGCCTCTAACGTTCAGCTGTCGCATGAGTGATTCTGTGCAGAACGTTGCTGAGCTACCTGGATCCATGAAGGCGTAAGTCTCCACAAGCTTCTCGCTCCTCTTAGACTTGATCTTTACTGGTACGATGGCAAGAATACAGTCACTGTCACCGGCCCCAGTGAGTCCACAAGTCTCTGGTTCTAGCGACACCAGAGCACTTGAAACAACCTTCTCGTCAGTATTGTTTTCTTCACTCTTCTTAGAGACTTGTTCTTCTTTATGGATATGCAGCAGACTGGGATGTTTCCGAGTGCACTCTCTGCATGTTGTTCTTTGCTTACAGTTTCTACTCAGGTGCCCCTGAGAGAGACATCCAAAGCATAGGCCGTTGCACTTCAGAAATTCGATTCTGTCCTTATGTGGCTGTGCTTTGATGTCGCTGCAGAAATCCAATGTATGATTCTTCTGGCAGAATAAGCATGGCTTCTGAAAGGCATTAGCAGACGTCACTGTGTTGCTCCTTTTGGGAGATGAGTTCTGGGGCCTTTCTTCCTCAGCCTGGGTGACGATAGTTGCAAAGCTGCTTCCCCTGGAACCACCTTTCCTGAGAGTCTTTGATTCAACGGGCTTGGCTTTCACTCTTCCATCGGTGGTCGGGCTGACGTCTTGGATGTTTCCAAACAATGGGTCCCTAGCAATTTTAGCCTGTTTGTCTATGAAGTTCACTAAGTCTGCAAACCTGGCTCTACCTTTCCGTCTCTCCATTATCTCAAGGGCTGTTCTTCTCCATTGTTCTCTCATCCTGTAAGGAAGCTTAGAGATGATGATTCTCATAGTCGTAGGATTGTCCATCTCTTCCATGAATTCAACATCCTCCATGGTGTTGCGACATCCTATGAGGAAAAGAACATATGCATTCAATGCCTCTCCGTCCTCCGATCTGATCTGTGGCCACTTGGTAGCCTTTTCGATATATGCAGTGGCTATCTTCAGCTCGTTACCATAGTGCTCCTGCAGCAACTTCCTGGCTTCTATATATCCCCGGTCCGGTCTCATGTGTTCACAGCTTCTGACCAGGTCTTGTGGCTTACCACTGGTGTACTGTCCCAGGTAGTACAACTTATCACTGCTGCTCTCTGTTTTGAAGTCAATGGCTTGTTCAAAGGATCTGATGAAGGGCTTATACTTGAGTGGGTCGCCTTGGAACACTGGTATGTCTCTTTGAGGGAGTCGAAACAGATTCTGTTGTTTTACAAGCATCTCTGTAATTTCGTTCTGACGTTGCATCACTCGGTATAGGCTTCTCCCTGTGTCTTCAGGCCTCTGGTGGTCATCAGCAGGGTCTAGTCTAGACCGTCTGACGTCTGGGGTAGCATCACGTGCTCCTGTTAGTGGAGAGGCCACTCTTCCACGCTGTAATGCCAGGGGATTGCCTTCGGGCTCTGTTGTAACTCTTGAAGGTGCCCTGGATCCAATTCTATGTGACGACGTTGACTGGCAGTGGCTCCCGCCGTCCCGTGAGCCTTCATAATCTTCGTACGCACTCAACCTGGCGTCTGAGACCTCGATAGCTGTTTTTATCTCCAGCTGTTCTTTCTTTGCCTGCACCTGGGCCCGTTGGGCCTGCAGTTGGGCCTCTTGGACCTGCAGTTGGGCCTCTTCCCGTTCAAGAGCTTGCTTCTCCGCTAAAGATGCTGTGCGCGCCATCAACGCCGCCCGTTCGGCCTCCGCTCTCATGCGTCGCGACGAGCTTGTGGTAGAAGCGACTGACCTGCGTCCAGAAACAGAGCTACCTTCTTTTCGATTTTTGCTCGGTCTGGCGGAAGTCTCTGAAATGCTATCGTCTGGTCCGACTTCATCGTCAACTTTATCTTTCTCTGCTGTATCAGCGTCTTGACGAATCTTTAACATCCACTGTTCCGTGGCCTTGATATAGTCCTTAATGCTGGTTGATTTAAGATCAAACCAGTTGTGCTGATCAGCATTTCCCTCTTCTTCAGGCAGAAGTGTTAATACATCTTCATTGAGTACACTAAATTCTTCATGCAGCTTGGAGAAATCGTAATACATCATGTCTTCAGCTTTCTTAATATTAGCATTATCTTCCATGAGACGATCGATTATCTTCATTTTTCCAGTTATCTGAGCTAATTTAGCCTTCCTTGCACCTATGCTTCTATGTAACTTCTCTTCCATTGCCTTTGGGGTGAGCTTTATTTCCCTCTTTTGGCCAGCAATCTTTCTGGCTGATGGAAGCTCCTGGCTCCGTAAGGCCTCGGCCATTTTACCCGCAGCTCTTATTTAGCTTCTCAACAGAATGAACAAAGCAAGTAGCAGTCACTGTACCTTCGCTTTCTTATATTGTCGTCTGGCTCCGTGACCATTCGGGTATACGTTCGCCGATGATTCCGTCCCTCCCTTCTTAGGGAGCAAGTTTTTGACTAATGTAGTGGCGCTTCTTAGTTTCCAAACAGGCAGCCACTGAGCTGTGGGGTTTTTTAACAACGAGTAGACGCGTGTCGAAATAAAACGTTCCCAAACGTAGCTTTGTCTTTTAAACTGTTTACTATAACACTTAACAAACGGAATTACAAAGCAAACACGTATAAACGAACACGGTCAAAAACTGTACTGCTCCAAACCTCACAGCTTCTGCCTCCTTCAACCACGTGCAGTTTAAACTGTAAAATGGCTGCACCCATGTGTGGCTTAGGGACTGTTCCATTATGGCAAGAATGAAGGGGGTGTCTCGGACTATACTACTGGAGCAAGAAAATAGGGGGTTTCTTAATACAATAAGTCGGTCAGGTAAATTAACTGTATTATGCCATTTAACCACTATTTTAAAGTATTTTCTTAAGCTTTTATGGCTCTTACAACTACTTTAACTTTAACTAAAATTTAAAAAAAATCCCAATAATTAAATAAACTATAAATAACTTTAAAAAACTATTTAAAACAATTAATAAAATTTTTGAATTTTTTTTTTCACGAATTCGGGTCTAAAAATAAACTTACCTTACTGTAAAGTCCTTAAAAACAATGAAGCTGTGGAAAAAATGTAATAATTTTAAATATTAGACCACTTACCTTCAAGAATCCACTGCTTACGCCTCCTTTTTTCACTTCCAAAATGTTCAGTCCCTTGCACACGCACAAACCTGTCTAAACGAAGGAAGTTCAACGCGTGCGCGCAGAGTCTTGCGCGCACGCGTTGGACCTCTCAACCCCTTAGTTCGATGGAGAGGAAATGCCGGTTTCCCGCGCATGCGCTGTGCATGCTGGAATCTGGCACTTCCAACGGGCCCACGCGTGAGTACACCGTCCGTACTCACGCGTTGGGACCGGAATTACTGGCCCTGAATATCGGCGAAGGTGGCGCTAAGTTGCGCCGGGCGTAAAAGTTAGCGGACGCCCGGCTGTAGCACCCCAAACGTGGCTATACTGAATTTCTAGGCCTTTAGACACACCAAACACACTTACCTTTGCACTTATGCACCCATCACTCACCTGAACACCGACATCGCGACCCCTCCAAGTCCTTCAACCCGACGGCCCGACTGCTCTAACCTGGCGTGGTTTGGAGCCGTCGGGAATCCCACACGACACCCCTCAAAATAGGGATTAGGCTAAAAACTGCCTGTTAACTACCTGTTAACAGGCAGTTAATTGGCACTAATCCCTTCCCGCCTCGGGTCGGCGGGTCCCAGTGCGGGGCGGGTACCCGCCTCCTCTGAAACGTACGTGGAGGCGGGTATTGGGCGGGATGGTGTCGGGACCCCCGATTTCGGGATTTTCCCCCAACACACGCCTGAAACCCCGCCTGACGGCTCCAGGAAAATCTACCCCACAGTCTCTCACACACACACAGGGAGCGATTTTCCTGCAGGTGTGGGGAATTGTCGGGTTCCCCGAATGTCGGGGTTCCCACACGAATGTAAATGGGTCTGCCAGATTGATGCAATTTTCCCTCAATTGGCCAATTCATTTCCAGCGTGTGGGAACCCTTGCTAATTGACTATTTCCAGTCAGAAAGCCGCACAGTATGATGTCATCATTCATGGTGCTTTCAAGGTCCACAGCAAGCATTGCTTCCTCTGCAGGCTTCCAAACAAACCATACAGGATGGCAGAGGAGCCTGCAGCAGCTGTGGCCAGTGCCAGACCCCGAGCTGCCTCCAAATTCGACGAGGCTTCACTGCAGGCATTATTGGATGGGGTTAGGGCCCACAGGGAGGTCCTCTTCCCTAGGTCAGGGAGGAAGAGGCCTCCCACTGAGACCAAGGCTGCATGAATGCAGGTGTCAGCAGATGTCAACTCGCTGGGAGTCACCAGATGAACCTGGATACAGTGTTGGAAACGATTCCATGACCTTCACCGTACAGGAAAAGTAAGTATGAAGTTTCCATCACCCTCAAACTGATCCCCATTGCCTTTCCCCACCAGCACTCAGCTTTAGCACTCTCTTCCTCCACATCCCACTTCACAGTCACATCCATGCACCCTTACCCATTCCCTCTCTCTCTATGCTCACATTCACGTAACTATTCTACCATGCAGCCCTCACACTCTCTCTCACTCTGATGCTTTGAACACAACTGACAACACACAGGGAGGGCCCTTGGTCTTGCAGCCTCACACCATCTTTGTCTCCCTCTAAGTATCTATGCAATCTCTACACTCACTCCTTCCTTCTCACTCAAACTCCACTTGTCTCCCTCATTGCAGGAAAAGAGAGCTCACAACAAAAGAGAGCGAGCCAGGACTGGAGGAGGCCCACCCTCAATAGCCCACCTGACCCCCTGGGAGGAAGGAGTGCTGGAAATTGTCGGGGCTGATGTGGCTGCGGAAGCTGGAGAAGGAGAGACAGGGCAGTCCCGCAAGCTGGTGACAGAATAGTTTTCCATCTCTCTCATTGACATAGCATGAGTCGCTGTTATGATTCTGAAGCTACATCATTTGGACTTATGAACATCTGCAAAATCCAATGTGCATGTAACCTTGGCATCACATCTCTAACTCTTTCCTTTACTCCCCCACAGGACCATCCAGAGTCCCCGTCCCCACTGTGGAGGAGGAAGTGGCTGAGCATCCAGACTCCTCAGAGGAAGCTCCAATCTCTGAGGGCGCAGCGTCAGCAGAAGTAAGCGCACACAGCACCAGCGCAGACACTCACACCTCGGGGGGACCTTCGGGACATAGAGTAGTGTTGTCACCTGGTGTATCACAGCTCACAAGTGAGCATCAGCAGATTGTGGAGACAGGGACAGCAGTGGAGAGTCCTCGTCGGAGGGTGCAGGACTCTGCCAGCTCAGCTGCGCTGCATGTCGACCCTCTGCCTCTGGGTCCATCTGCAAGAGAAGAGGTGATGGATCTCCATGCACAGATGCAGGAGTCTCTGGCAGATTTTGTCTCCAGGGTCGCTGCGTGTGTGGAGCGAATGGAGGAGTCCATAGCGAACATGAGCAGAGCCTTAGTGGAGTCATTGGCGCATGAACGCATCACCACGGAAAGGATGGCTACCTCCGTGGTAAGGCTGGCTACCGTAGAGGAGAGGATGGCTGTGGTAGAGGAGAGGAGGGCTACAGCCGAGGAGAGGAGGGCTACAGCCGAGGAGAGGAGGGCTATGGCCAAGGAGAGGAGGGCTACGGTCATGGAGGAGCTTAGTCGGCAGGGTATGGAAAACATGGTGAGTGCTCAGAATAGAATGACATCTCTTGAGGAGCGATGGGCATCTATTGAACACAGAAACAAGACCTTCATGGAAGTCCTTCTGAGTAGGACTTCCAGTGCAGATAAGGGTCCCCATGGCCCACCTGATGTGCAGCAAGGTGCTCTCCAGCCACTTGCAGGGAGAGGGAGGTTGTTGGCACACCTCAAGGAAGTGGGGGCTCCTCTCTACGCGCTCACACTTGCATGCCACTGCAGAGCCCTCGGTCAGAGCCTCGCCGGAGTCCACACCCAAGTGAGAGAGGCGTCTCAACCCTTGCACAGCCACAGGAGCAGCAGACTGCTGGCGAGCCCTCACAGGCTCGCCACCCCAGAGGATGCCCGCCAAAGGTGTCGAGACAGGAGCAGCAGGAAAGTCAGCAAGGGACCTCCACATCTGCTGAAGCCACAGGGGAACCACTACGTAGGAGCACGCGTAAGAGAAAAATAAAGCACCAGTAATCACAAGGGCAGTCACTTGGGTGAAAAGTTTTGTATATAGTTATCACGTCATCAGTATCTTGTTTATAAAAAATCTGATGGCAACTGCTGCAGTTGTGGCGTGTGTCAATTGGCGAATGGGGATTTGGCATTGAAACATAGAAACATAGAAGATAGGAGCAGGAGTAGGCCAATCGGCCCTTCGAGCCTGCTCCGCCATTCAATGAGATCATGGCTGATCATCCAAATTCAGTACCCTGTCCCTGCCTTCTCCCCATATCCCTTGATCCCTTTAGCCTTAAGAAATATATCCAACTCTTTCTTGAATATACTTAATGAACTGGCCTCCACCGCCCTCTGTGGCAGAGAATTCCACAGGTTCACCACTCTCTGGGTGAAGAAATTCCTCCTCATTTCAGTCCTAAATGGCTTACCCCTTATCCTTAGACTATGACCCCTGGTTCTGGACTCCCCGGCCATCAGAAATATCCTTCCTGCATCTAGTCTGTCCAGGCCTGACAGAATTTTATAGGTTTCGATGAGATCCCCTCTCAATCTTCTAAACTCCAGTGAGTATAAGCCCAATCGACACAATCTCTCCTCATATGTCATTCCTGCCATCCCACGTATCAGCCTGGTGAATCTTCGCTGCACTCCTTCCATGGCAAGAACGTCCTTCCTCAGGTAAGGTGACCAAAACTGCACACAATACTCAAGGTGCGGTCTCACCAAGGCCCTGTACAACTGCAGCAAGACATCCTTGTTCTTGTGCTCGAACCCTCTTGCTACGAAGGCCAACATACCATTTGCCTTCTTAACCGCCTGCTGCACCTGCATGCTTACCTTCAGCGACTGGTGCACAAGAACACCGAGGTCTCTTTGCACTTCCCCTTCTCCCAATCTATTGCCATTCAAATAATAATCTGCCTTCCTGTTTTTGCCACCAAAGTGGATAACCTCACATTTATCCACATTATAGTGCATTTGCCATGTTTCTGCCCAATCACCCAACCTGTCCAAATCGTACTGGAGTTTCACGACATCCTCCTCACAGCATACCCTCCCACCCAGCTTTGTGTCGTCTGCAAATTTGGAGATATTACATCCAATTCCCTCGTCCAGATCATTAATATATATTGTGAACAGCTGGGGTCCTAGGACCGATCCTTGCGGTACCCCACTAGTCACTGCCTGCCACTTGGAAAATGACCCTTTTATTCCAACTCTTTGCTTTCTGTCCGCCAACCAGTTCTTTATCCAAGTCAATACCTTGCCCCCAATCCCATGTGCCTTAATTTTGCACGCTAATCTCTTATGCGGGACCTTATCGAAAGCCTTCTGAAAGTCCAAATACACCACATGCACTGGTTATCCCTTATCTATTTTACCAGTTACATCCTCAAAAAATTCCAGTAGATTAGTCAAGCATGATTTACCTTTTGTAAATTCATGTTGACTTTGTCCGATCCAGTCACTGCTTTCCAAGTGCTCTGCTATTACATCTTTTATAATGGACTCTAGCATTTTCCCCACTACCGATGTCAAGCTTACCGGCCTATAATTCCCCGCCTTTTCTCTACCACCTTTTTTGAATAGTGGGGTAACATTAGCTACCCGCCAATCCATGGGTACCGTTCCAGAGTCTATCGAGTTCTGGAAGATGACCAGCAATGCATCTACTATTTCTAGGGCCACTGCCTTAAGTACCCTGGGATGTAGATTATCAGGCCCTGGGGATTTATCGGCCTTTAGTCCCATCAATTTTCCTAACACCATTTCCCTACAAATACTGATTTCTTTCAGTTCCACCCTTTCATCAGACCCTATGTTACCCGGCATCTCTGGGAGGTTATTTGTGTCCTCCTTTGTGAAGACAGAACCAGAATATGTATTTAGTTGGTCAGCCATTTCTTTGTTCCCCATTATAAATTCCCCCGATTCTGACTGCAACGGACCTACGCTTGACTTCACCAATCTTTTTCTCTTCACATATCTATAAAAGCTTTTACAGTCAGTTTTTATGTTCCCTGAAAGCTTACTCTCATATTCTATTTTCCCTTTCTTAATTAATCCCTTTGTCCTCCTTTGTTGAATCCTAAACTGCTCCCAATCCTCAGGATTATTGCTTTTTCTGGCCAATTTATATGCCCTCTCCTTGGACCTTATGCTATCCCTAATTTCCCTTGTTAGCCACGGTTGGGTCACCTTTTTTGTTTTATTTTTATGCCAAACTGGGATGGACAAATTCTGTAGCTCATCCATGTGATCTTTGAATGTTTGCCATTGCCTATCCACCGTCAACCCTTTGAGTGCAATTCCCCAATCAATCCTACCCAACTCGCTCCTCAGACCATCGTAGTTTCCTTTATTTAAATGAGGACCCTAGTCTCCGAGTCAACTACTTCATTCTCCATCTTAATGAAGAATTCGATCATATTATGATCGCTCCGACCCAAGGGGCCTTAGGATTACTTGCAGTTGTCAGGATGCTGGTCAAATAGGTAGGAATGCACAGGGTTTGGCCATTGTCCATGCTCAGGTAAGAAGCAGCGAGGCTACAGTGTTTGATGTACCAGGCTAAGCAAATCTGGACAGGATGAGTGCGTTCCTTGCATCCCGGGTAGCAATGTTCTCGCGTAATGGTGCCGCTGGTTGATGGGCCTCTGCAGGATGGTCGTTTTCGCCCTCCTCCTCCTCCTCCTCAGCATCATCTTCATTCGAGGCGGGTCTGTGAGAAGCCACTTGGTCCTGAGGAATCTGCAAGCCACGATGCTGTGCCATGTTGTGAAGTACACAGCAAACCATGACGATTTGGGAGACCCTGCCTGCTGAGTACTGCAGGGCTCCACCTGATCTATCAAGGCATCTGAAGCGCATCTTCAGCAATCCGATGGTTTGCTCGATAATGCATCTGGTGGAAATGTGGCTGGAGTTGTAGCGCTCCTCAGCTTCGCTGGTTGGTCTCCTCAACGGCGTCATTAGCCAAGTCCGCAGGGGATAGCCCTTGTCTCCAAGTAGCCATCCCTGAAGTTCGTTTGGCGGACTGAATAGCGGAGGCACACAAGACTGGTGCAGTATGAAGGAGTCATGGCAGCTGCCAGGGTACATGGCACAAACATGCAAAATCTCCTTCTTGTGGTCACACACCAGCTGAACGTTAAGGGAGTGGAAGCCCTTGCAGTTGACAAAAACTCCTGGATTGCAATGGGGTGCCCTAAGGGCCACATGTGTGCAGTCAATGACGCCCTGCACCCTTGGAAAGTCTGCCAGATGAGCTAATCCAAGCGCTCGCGCCCTCACACTTGCGCGATCCCTGGTGAAATGGATGTGATTGTGCGCGATGGCAAAGAGGGCATTGGTTACCTGCGTGATGCAAGTGTGTGCAGCCGCCTGGGAGATGCCGCTGATGTCTGCTGCTGATCCCTGGAAGGAGCCTGAGGCAAAAAAGTTGAGTGCAGTGGTGACTTTGATGGCCACTGGTAAGGAGTGTCGACCTGGTGCTCTGGGCTCCAGGTCTTGCTGTAGCATTGCGCAGATGTCAGTCACTACCTCTCACGAAAGTCGGAGCCGCCTTTGGCACTGCTGCTCAGTCATGTTGAGGTGGCTGACCCTGTGTCTGTAGACCCTGTTTGGGGGGTATCTCCTGTGCCGATGGGCTTCCATGCGCTGGCCCCTTCTGGCCTGTGCTGCCTCAGGTGGGTGAGCCGCAGCCTGTCGCTCCTGCTGCTGCTGCTGTTGCTGGTGCTGCTGTTGCTGGTGCTGCTGTTGTTGCTGGATCTGCTGCTGCCGCCTCTGCTGCTGGAGATCCTCTAATGCCAAGAAGGGAAGGAAAAAAAGGCCTCCCATGCTTCTGGTAGATGCCTCCGTTGAGGAAGCACTGAGTGAGGGTGGCGAGAGGGGCTTCCCAAGAGTTCACACTGGAGAAGTGTGTGAGGCTCCAATCTTCCACAGCTGTGCCTAAGCCTGGAACAAGTTGCCCCAAGCCTGAAACAACAAGGCCCTGCAACCTACAAACGATGTCTGATTAAATCTCTTCTTTCCTGATTGACCTGCAGCTGATAGTCACCAATCCGATATTGTTCACGACAGGTTTCATCAGCGGGGTTCCCACCAGGCATGTTTAACATGGGAAAAGGCTGAAAATAGCAAGGGCCCCTTAAAATGGCATTATAGATGCCAATTATTGGTGATTAAGGTGCCTGAAGACCAGTCCCGCCTGCTCGGACAGGGCGGGGAATCAGGTTGGGGGGGGGGTCGCGACCCCCTATTTTTGCGATTTTCCCCCCACACGCTTGAAAGCCCGCCTGACGGCTCCAGGAAAATCGCCCCCACAATCTCTCACACACATGCAGTCTCTCTCTCACACACACACAGTCTCTCACACACACACAGTCTCTCTCTCTCACACACAGTCTCTCACACACACACAGTCTCTCTCTCTCACACACACAGTCTCTCACACACACACAGTCTCTCTCTCACACACACACAGTCTCTCTCTCACACACAGTCTCTCTCTCACACACACACAGTCTCTCTCTCACACATGCAGTCTCTCTCTCACACACACAGTCTCTCACACACACACAGTCTCTCTCTCTCACACACACAGTCTCTCACACACACACAGTCTCTCTCTCACACACACACAGTCTCTCTCTCACACACAGTCTCTCTCTCACACACACACAGTCTCTCTCTCACACACAGTCTCTCTCTCACACACACACAGTCTCTCTCTCACACATGCAGTCTCTCTCTCACACACACAGTCTCTCTCAAACACACACACACAGTCTCTCACACACACACACACACAGTCTCTCTCTCACACACACATTCTCTCACACACACACACAGTCTCTCTCACACACAGTCTCTCTCTCTCTCACACACACAGTCTCTCTCACACACACACAGTCTCTCACACACGCACAGTCTCTCAAACACACACAGTCTCTCTCACACACACACAGTCTCTCTCTCACACACACAGCCTCTCTCTCACACACACACAGTCTCTCTCACACACACAGTCTCTCTCACACACACACAGTCTCTCTCTCACACACACAGCCTCTCTCTCACACACACACAGTCTCTCAAACACACACAGTCTCTCTCACACACACACAGTCTCTCTCTCACACACACAGCCTCTCTCTCACACACACACAGTCTCTCTCACACACACAGTCTCTCTCACACACACACAGTCTCTCTCACACACACACAGTCTCTCTCTCACACACACACAGTCTCTCTCTCACACACACACAGTCTCTCTCACAC